>NC_047092.1:53526932-53854432 GCF_902459505.1 Geotrypetes seraphini
AACCCCCCCCCCCCCCAATACATAACTGAAAAACTCCCCATCTACCATCTGACCAGACCACACCACGAACGTCAACTGTGCATTCCACCAGTGTACCAGCTCCACATGGTAACCACCTGGAAACGTTCCTTTTCCCACACTGTGGCAAAACTATGGAACCAGCTCCTCCCAGACATTCGACCTATAGAAGACCTCCTACCTTTCCGAAAAGAAGTAAAAACAGATTTGTTCCCAAACCACAGCATTCCTACACTGAAACCTTAGGGAATAAACCCTAACAGCAATCTAACCTAACAGCACACTGCCAGTAACAAGGTGCTGATCGCTACAAATGCCTTCTATCCTACTCACGTCAATAGCCCAATTACAGACATTCCCTCTCCCTCTACAGAAGTGGTCTCAAACTCGTGGCCCGCCAGGTACTATTTTGCGGCCCTCAGTATGTTTATCATAATCACAAAAGTATAATAAAACAGTTTCTTGATCATATGTCTCTTTAGCTATAAATTACAATATTGTTAAGACTTAGCCAAAAGGAAAGATTTATAAACTATAAAGAGTTTTACCTCTTGCAAAATTGTCATTTCTTTAATAAGACATTAACTATTTTTTTTAGGCCCTCCAAGTACCTACAAATCCAAAATGTGGCCCCGCAAAGGGTTTGAGTTTGAGACCACTGCTCTATAGCTATTGATCTAAACTCATGGACCTGGCCTCAATGCTATCGACCGAGTACATGACATGGCGTAAATCAAGAGTGTCAAACCTGCGGCCCCGTGAAGTATTTTGTGTGGTCCCAGTCGAGGGTAATGCTGTCCCCGGGTGTTTACCGTCTTGCCGGCTCCCTCCTCTGACTTGCTGCAGCGTTTGCACAGCCCCAGAAACTTTTTTTCGGCCAATGGGGCCCAGGAAAGCCAAAAGGTTGGACACCCCTGACGTAAATCCAATCAGGATTAAATACCATGGCTACCACCTCTCCTAACCGAGTATTCTTGCTTCAAACCTAATGCCCCCAGCCAAGAGTGTGTGCTCAGTCCAACCCTCCCCCACAACATTTGATGTTTATACCCAATGCTTTTCCCTTATACTGTAAATGCCCTCCGTCCTCTCCTCTCCCAGTAGTATACTGTATACGCACGATTAACCATGTACCTCTAAAACGTTATGATTGTATTATTTCTACCCTACAATATACCCTACAATGTATTACTGTGGTCCGTTCTGAGCTCCAGGGTAGGACGGGATATAAAACTGAAATAAATAAATGTTAGGCACTGGTATATTAAGCCAAGGTTTTCTTGGCCTAATATACTGGCGCCTAACATAGACATCTATCGGCGCCTAACCCAATCCATGCCCAAACTCTGCCCCTAACCACGCCTACTTAGCATGTAGGTGCTTTGGTATAGATGCCTATCGCGAGGTGGTAGATGCCTACCAGCTAATTATCTTTCTAATTGCTTTTTAATCAGTTTTTAATGGCATTTTCAATATCATTGCCAACTAAGCCAAATACAAAATTTAAGTTAGGCACCCGGATCAGTAGGTGCCCCGATCTAGGCGCCTACTGGTAGACACCTTTTATAGAATCAGGGCCTTTATGCTATTTTTACTTGATATGTATTGACTTTTGCTGTTCACCAGATGTTACTGGTTTTCTCTTTTATTGTAATCTGCATAAAATCCATTTGGATAATTTGCAGACTATAAGAATGTAAATAAAGTAAAGTAAAATTTAATGGAAACAATCAAAATATTTTCCACTTTCCCGGACCGTCTAAATTATGGACCAGATTACTGTGAATAGTATTACTATACAGCATATAAGATGTTGTGATGAAAAACTTAATATAAAACACAATGAAGCACTAATACAGTAAATGACAGCAGATAAAGACCTGCATAATCCATCTAGTCTGCCCAATCATATTGCTAAGTAACAGCATTTTACTTTCTAATTTCAACCTTAAGATGTCTTCCCTTCCCATCTTGATCATTTTGTTCATCTCGAATACACTGTCAATCTGTTCTGCCATCCTCTATAATCAAACTGATGACCACTCATCTCACCGCTCTCTTTGCTATTGGCCTCATCCTATGGAATCGTATTCCATCAGAAATTCAAGTACAACCTCATTTCTTCACATTTAGGAGGCAGTTTAAAGTGTTTTTGAACAGACGTTTTATTGGTGCTATTTGCTGTATTGAGTGAGGGGGGCTAGATAATGAAAAATAGAAATTATGTTGGAAGTCAATATGGTGGGAATCTGGAAGTTGATAAGTATGAATTATTATTGTTATTTATTACCTGGATCCTGCATGTTCTGTTTTCAATAAAAAGATTTTGAGCATACAACTGCCACATTATTCTTAGCATAAAACATGCAACAGGGTGCCTAAATGGGAACATGCAAACAATGAGGGCATTCTTGGTTCAGGTCTCTTTAAACCAGAGTTTAACAAATCCCAGGAGTCAGTTCACCACGGACCCTAGAAATTGCACCTTGCAACCAAAGATTTCATGTTCTTATTTATTTACATCTGCATAACACAATTCAGATGAAGTTTGGCGTACAGTACATTGTGCAGGAACTCTCATTCTAATCTCACAAGAGTTGAAATAACAAGACTAGCTGAGGAGTTCAAGCACTGTAGACCTCAAACCTAATCTGTGTTGTGTTGTGCATATGGAAGAGGAACACCTGTTAGAACAGCGGTAGCGACAATAGCAAGAGTTGCAGGATTGGATAGGAAGCCAACAGAGAGGAGGTACACTTTCATTAGAAGAGAAGAAAAAAGATGAAGCAGGAAAAAAAAGGAAGACGACATAAAAAGATAATAGTGAAAGAAAAAAGAGCTGGAAGAAAGGGGGCAAAAGGAACAGAAAAGAGAAAGGTTAGGAGAAATGGAAAAATTAGAAGTATAAAGGGAAGAAATGAAACAGAAAAAAAGGAAAAGAAAAACAAAGCTCACTAAACAGAGAGATTTAAGGAAAAACTGATGTTCTTCCCACCCCTCCTGGATCCTTCCAGCTGCACTAGGCACTAGGAAGGTAAAAACTGTGGTTGAGAAATGGAGACTACTGAGGAAGACAGAGTTCATGAGAGAGAGGGACTTGAAACAGGGGGACTGAGACAAGAGATTGGGTGATGAGGGTAGGGAGGTGAGAAAGACTTGATGGCTGATAACTTATGGGCATGATAACATATGGCACATGGCAGTGTTGGTAGCCTACTTGAGATCAACCTTCACGCAAGAGATTTACAAGGCTGCAACATGGACTTTAGATTTTTAATTCGCATATTTGGAAGAAGACTCCCTATACTACAGTAGGATTGACCAATTGGTCCTCCAGAATTACATCTCCATCTCTCAGGCCCATTTTTTTATTTATTTGCAAGCTACCTCTCCCTCCCCCTCCCCCCCCCCTCAAGAAAATCAGTTAAGAAGGCTAATTGCTACCAAATTTGCTGTCTGCCTTTTGCAGTTCACATCTTGTTACATTTTTTCCCTTTTCTGTTGAAGAAAGCCAATAGTTATGTAATCCTCCATTTGTGAGGACTTGTGTAGGGGTGTTTCCTTATTTGCACCTGAAGGTTAGGCCTCTCTGACATCATCAAGCCTGAATCATTATTTGCAAGAAATCATTCCAGCCTAAACCTAGCAAGAAGAGAAAGAAGAATACATCTTTGCTGTTTCTGCCTGATGTATTCTGGGTATGTACCAGAACTGTATTCTAGTCAAGGACATCCAGCTATGCCTACATGCTCTGCCTATGTGAATCTTGGGGGAGTTATTACTCCTGTGCTTCTTATCTAATGAAGGCGCCTCTGTCTCCCAGATTGTACGACTCTCTATATAGAAAGGCTATTCATCTAAGTTCTGTTTCTGGATTGGTCTGGGGAGGTCATCTGACGTGATCCAAGTGCAATGTGCTAATTATAATTTAGTCTGTGTTAGAATGTGGGTGAACTCGCATCTTATCATAGGTGTTCTCCATGCACTTCGTTTATAATAATTAAGACCTGAAAAGTTACCTCTTGTGATTAGCTCTCTTCCAGGGAGTGAAGGAAAAGGACTTTTATCCAGACCTGGTTTTCATATCACTTAAGGAACTTTGCTGCCAACCTAAGTTACAGCTTTTCCAGTGGCTGACGAACTCTTGTTCCGGTACCAAAAGAATTCTTATCTTCAGTGCTCAGTAGAGGACGTCTTCCCTTTCACCTGATTTTGTGCCAAGGCCTAATTGGATGGTGAGAATACGGAATTCTATTATCTTATCAGCTGGGGTTACATAAATGAATCCTATTGTGGTTCAGGATAAGGAGAAGTGAAGCTACTCTTGGTGATAATCTGTAATAGTTGCTGCTAATCAAGAATTATTATTATAAGGAATTATTTAGAGTGTAAGAATTAGTTTTACTTATTTATCTAGCAAGTGTGTTGTAATAATTATGTACTGAGTTTCAAACATGTAAGCTGATATTTTGTGAACAATAATTAGTTATTGCTGCTGGCTTATGAATTATATTTTTCTATTTTCATAATAAAAGTATTTCTCATTAGCCTGGGTCTGGTATCGTGTAAGTAGGCAAAGATAGCTGAACCTGGATGAGATATTATGGTCTTCCCTAGAAAACTAAGAGGCACGTATTTGTTTATATAACTGATTAGTGCACCATAAATCTTTATACACTTTCTATCTTGCTTGTTCTCCACAGACATCAGGATGCAAGCTCTAACATACCATCCACTTCCTCTAGGAGCTGTCTTCTACTCTAAACTCCATCAGATACTGTGGAAGATCTTCTATGTGGCGTAGAGAGCAAAATTTCACACACGTGGTAGGGATTATCAAAAGCTTCCAGACTAAACTAGGGAAGCTACTGCACATGGGCACCATCAGATGATGTCACCCCTCTGTGAAGAACTGTATTTTGCTGTCCACAGAACATACCTGCTATAGGTAAATAACTTGGTTATCACCATATCCTATTGGTTAAAACAGTATCTCACAAACTTTGTCGACCTGCAGCACACTAAACATAGTGGCCACAGCTCAAGGCATCTGGAAGTATGTTGACATCAACGTGATGACGCTACACACATGTGACATTATTACATCAATGTCCATGCATGCGCAAAGTTCAAAGAGGCCCTGAGATGCCAGGGAGGGTGCCAGTAGGGAATATGTGTGAAGAGAAGGTGAGACACTGGCTGATTGCCTACAGGATGTGCCTCTCACTGCGAGAGGCACATCCTGTAGGCAGTCAGCCAGTGAAGGCACCTCTCCTCCTCCCCAGCATCTTGCGGCACACCTGAAATCTGAGGCATACTAGTGTGCCGCAGCACACAGTTTGCGATATACTGGGTTAAAAGAATTCCTACTAAATGTGTGAATTTTTGCTCTCTGCTGTCGCAAAGATTTTCCACAGTCTCTGATAAAGCTTAGAGTAGAAGACAGCTCCTAGGGGGGAGGTAGGTGGTATTTTAGAATTTGTATTCTGATATCTGTCGGGAATACCTGCTAAATTTAAGTAACTTGGCTTTCTTCTAGAATAGGATAGAAGGATATATACGGACAAGCCACTCTAACTACTACATTTATGGTGGAAAGTGTGAGCCTACCAAAATCCTACTATACTGCCATTATAGGTGCCACCTGCAGCTCAGAGAAAACAGTAGATTCCTCCTTCCCAAATTGTGGAAGGCAAAGAAACAAATAAAGAAGGTGACTAACTGGTGCTCAATCTCCTTTATTAGATAATATGATACTGACTACTACAATCCCCTTCAGCCACTGCATGTGGATTACAAAGCTGACACACTAACCTTGTTTTATCTCAAACAATCACATTGTCTTTCTTTTGCCGACAGGCAGATAAATAAAAGTCTTTTTAAAGACTACAAGAGAAGTATCACATATTTGTGAATCCCCAAATATCTTTCTCCTCAATTCACAAAATCAGACTCCTGAGGCAGGCCTTTTTAGGCCAAAACACAATCGTGTCAAGTATCATATTATCTAATAAAGGAGATCAAGCACCAATTAGTCACCTTCTTTGTTTCAGGTGCCACCTGCAGCCATAACGGCTATTGGGGTGATAAACAGGTGGGTATAGCAGGTTTTGGGGGAGTTTTGGAGAGCTCACCATACATTATAAGTGAGATATGGTGAGATGTACTTCTGGTACCCTTTATATGATGCTCATAACAGTGCTGTCTAAGGTGCCCCACTGTCTGTTGGCATATCTGTGTGTCCAATCCACTGCAATACTGGCCTCTCCCACGTCCAAAAGGTCTCAATTTTGAAGTTTAGAATTTTGACATTTTTGTGGTTGAAAATGCCCCCAAAATTAGACATCCTAAGGTTGGACATCCTGACTGCCAAGACATCGAAGTAGGGAATTAAAAAAAAAAAAAAAAGTTGGAAGTCTAGCGTTTTGAAAATGGATGTTTTTGGAATTCAGATTTTGGACAAACTTCAAGACTTCCAAAGTTGGACTTAGACGCACTATCAAAAATGCCCCTCCATGCCTATAACTTCACTTTCATCAATGGGCGCTATCACATCAGCGCGCATTAAATGCTAAAAACACCCATAGGAATATAATGGGCATATTTAGCATTTAATTTAGCAAACACTAATGTGGTTAGCACCCATTGATAAATTCCCCCTCTCCAGTTTTGTAGTTTTATATTATAGACATCTGGCACTTACATGGAGACAGCTAAATGTATTCTTTTTATTCCTTTTCACAACATACCTATTAGCAGTTGATTGAGGTAATTTAAAATTATTCATATTTGTCAGACCTTAATTTAAATCCCCCGTTTTTTCTACATCCTCACTATTAGCACACTCTAATTTCCCTGTTTTCACAGTATTATTTGAAGATACCACATTCTGAATCACGTGTTCCTGAAAAACTGTCATATTTCCTCCATGATCTGGTTTAAAAGATGTTCTGCCTCCTACTTAATTGTTAGTGCCAGAGGCCAGGTTCCTTTTTTAGTTAAGATGGAGTTCATTTCACCAAAACAGGATAATTTCCAAAAACGTCTCTAGTTTTGGATGAATCTAAAGCCTTCCCTTCCTAAACAATTCTCTCATATCCAATCTAATCGAATAAGAACATTTTTGTTCCACTTAACCGAGGCTCTAGGCAGATAACAATGGAAAAGAGATTAGGCTACAGTCACAAGAAAATCATTAGTCATACTCATACTAAAATAATGAAAATCCTTAAAAGGTTAGCTTCAAAATAAGTACTGTTCGAACAAATACATTTTCAAGAGTTGTCTAAATGTGTAATAGGAATCAACAGCCTTGAGGTTACAAAGAATCCTATATCATAGGTTAGGTCCTCTGCCTATGATCAATCTTTGTCTTGTAGCAGATATATGCACTGAAACTCTAGAGCTCAGGCTGCATCTTGGTTTTTGCATATAGAACTGAGTGCAACCAGAACGTTATGGATTTTAGTTTCATATCTAATCATGAGCAATCATCACCTTTATTATCGCCACTATATATTAGTATTTAATTCAGAAGCAGTATTCATGTTTGAGATGTGTACAAACTGGCATTTAGACATAAGTATTGCATACATGTCTAAATCCCAATTTTAGAAAGATGGGTTATACAGATATGTGCAGATGAGAAGGTGATGTGGTTTGATTTAGATGAAAAGATACTAAGAAAGGATTTGGGGCTCTGTGATTGCACCAGAGAGAGCACATGTGTATCTTTCTAAAATGGCTGACATATACATGTATTTTCTGGCACATACTTGTCTATGTTTTGAAATACCAACATACACATGTATTGCTAGCACATAGATATTTATGTTGCTGGGCTGACCCTGTTGACAGTTTAGATGTTGAAATTTGTAAAATGGATAATCCTGCCACACATCCTAGCACATACACATCCAATCCTCCATGTAATTTAGTTTAATTCACACAAAGAATGCTTCTGCTACAAAGCAGGGGGTTCTTCAGTGTGTTTGTGTGTGTGTGTGTGTGTTAGTGCTGGCCGATATTTGCCGATTCGAATCGATTCATTTTCCCCACGAATCGGACTCACTGAATCAATGACACCCCCTCCCCTCCCCCCTCGGTGAGGTCTGACATAACTCCAGGGCCTCCTAAAGCAGCAGCGGTGATGACTGGCAGGCAGAGGCAGAGCTCTGAGCAGGCTACTCGTGGCCTGTGCCGTGTCACTGATGATGCCGCATAGGGAAACCCTGGCGGGCAGGCCACAAATAATCTGTTCAGAGCACTGCCTCTACCTGCCAGTCATCACTACTGCTGCTGCTTTAGGAGGCCAGACAGTTTGTCAGATCTCATGGGGGGGTGTCAGTCGGGAAGTGCTGCATAGGAGGATGGGAGGTATGAGAAGCTGCTGCACAGGGGGCTTGGAGAGAAAGGAAGGTTGCTGCACATGGAGGTTAAGAAGAATTGTTGGGCATGGGGTGGAGGAAAGGAAGGGAGAGATGCAAAAAAAGACAAAAAGGGGCGAGAGGGAGAAATCCTGCATGTGGTAGAGGAGAAGGAGAAATGTTGGACATAGAGTGGTGGACAGGGAGAGATGGTGCATGGGAAGAGAACAAGAAATGTTGCACATGATAATGGAGGGAGGAAGGGAGACAGGGATGCTGCATGGAGGGTAAGAGAGAGGTTTGATGCAGGGCAGAAGGCAGGAGGAGAGAGAAGAGAGATGGTAGACAGTGGGAAAGAAATGTTGGATATGGCAGTGGAAGGGAAGGTACAGAAATAGAAGATGGATGGTGAGCATGGAGAAAGAAGAAAACATCAAATGAGCAGGAGACCTTGGTGAGCGAGTTAACAGAAGACAAACAGAAACCAGAGCCTTGAACCAGCATGGAAGTGCTGCATAGGCGGTTGGGAGGTATGGGAGCTGCTGCACAGGGGGCTGGGAGGGAAAGGAAAGTTGCTGTACATGGAGGTTAAGAATTGTTGGGCATGGAGTAGAGGAAAGGAAGGGAGAGATGCAAAAAAATGACAAAAAGGGGTGAGAGGGAGAAATCCTGCATATGGTGGAGGAGAGGGAGAAATGTTGGACATAGGGTGGTGGACAGGGAGAGATGGTGCATGGGAAGAGAACAAGAAATGTTGCACATGATAATGGAGGGAGGAAGAGATGCTGCATGGAGGGTAAGAGAGAGGTTTGATACAGGGCAGAAGGCAAGGGGAGAGAAGAGAGAAGAGAGATGGTAGACGGTGGGAAAGAAATGTTGGATATGGCAGTGGAAGGGAAGGTACAGAAATGGAAGATGGATGGTGAGCACGGAGAAAGAAGAAAATGTTAAATGGGCAGGAGACCTTGTTGAGCGAGTTAACAGAAGACAAACAGAAACCAGAGCCTGGGACCAACATGATTTGAATAATAAATTGACCAAAAGGTAGAAAAAATAATTTTATTTCTGTTTTGTGATTACAATATATCAGATTTGAAATGTGTACCTTGTTGGAACTGGTATTAGCAAGCGTAAGCTAGGACCTAAGAGAGAGAGAGGGGGAAAGTATTTTTTATTTTGTTTACACCACACCACTAGAACTTTTTCATACAATTTAATATTTAAACCACTGTATATAATAATAAAATTATGAGTCTCAGACAAGAAGCACTTGTGCAGTGATTGAGAAACAAGCCGTTCTAGTGGTGGGCTCTCTAACTCACCCTACGGTCTCAATTCAACAGTGGTTCTATGAGCACAATAAGCGACTTCTGTTAGCAGTGAAGTTGGTGAGATATCCCTGGAGTATTTCATGTGGTATCTATTTACAAAATAAACCCACCAGGTCATTTGAAAAAAACACCTGATTGGGCAAAAAATGTGAATCAAATCAAAAAATCGATTCAGTAAGCTGAATCGAATCAAAAATTTTATTTTTTTTGTGTGTGTACAGAAGAGATTAAGTGGGAGGATATGGAGGACCTTGACCTGAAAGGGAGGGGGGGAAGTAGTGTATAAAAGATTTGTGCTAGGGGAGAGCAGGACTTTTGGTAATCCTGATCTCCTGTCAGAGCCCCAAGTACTGAGGGATGCTCCTGAAAATCTGTCAGCCTCTGGGGATGAGAGTCTGCATGAGTCTACTAGCAGAGCAAGAAAAAAATTGTTTCAGCTTGACAGAGAGGAAAAAGTGACCCCAGACTGAGGAAAAAGAGTGAGACCAAGGGTGGTTCAATAGGAATTAATAAAGAGGGACCCTGCACCCAAGGGTTGAGACCAGGATGGAACAGAGACAGATGGTATGGATACCCATCTTTATGGGTTAAAGAAGGAGTGAGTGACTCCACTTACAGCGGAGCCTCAGTGGATTGTTTCAGATTGGCAGGAAGATAGTGTGGTCCCAGGGGAGTGAGGGTGGAACACAGAATGGCTCACCATGAGTACAGAAAGTGTATGTGGAGATCAGGAACACGATGAGTGGATATTAAAGTGACTATGTACCTGGACTGTGAACAAGATTCAATCAAAAGACTTTTTGTAAATAGTTTGAAAGTTGGAACTGCAACTAAAGTTCAAGTAAAAGTTTAAATATAAATTTTTCCATCAGTCTCATCTTTATTTCATTCAGGACTATATGAAGGGATTGAGCCCCAAGAAAAATTATCATTTAGCCTACCGGGATTTAGCCCAGCCCTAGCCTACACCTAGCTGAAACTCAGACTTTTCTTTTGTATGCCCTGGTCACTGATGCCTGACCCAAAGAGCTTGCTGGTACTTCAAGACTGTGTGAGACCAAGGTTACATTAGTATAGGCTCTACATCAGATTGTGTTCTAAAAAACTAGCAGATTTGTTTGTCCTGTCTACAATCCACCTCATTACTCATTTTCTCTTTTCAAAATTATAACAATCATATCAAAAGTCAAAGATGAGATGCAAGAGCTCAACTATTTCATGAAATATCACGAAGCTGTGTATGAGTCACCTTTCTGGACTTTCCAAAAGCACTGCAAATAACAGAAGCCTGTTAGCTCTCATACAGCAACACAGGAAACTTTCTGCTGATAAAGAACAATTCAGAGACCTTCTTAAGACAGGATTGTGATAATACTATGTTACCAAAAACTGAATGTATAAACATCTTTAATTGCATGATGGGATAATGCCATATCACAAAATAGATGTGCCATATGTTGATGTGGAACCCCACAAATCATTATAACAGTCCTGAATATAGGCTTAGATTGTCACAGCACAAAGACCATATTATAGAATTCATGAGTATGTATATCCTTAGAGGGGCATAATAAAAAAAACCCATCTAAGTCTCCTTTTGGTCTAAGGCCTTAAATGTTGAAAGTAGAAGCAGGGAAAATGTCCATTATTTAAAAAAACGTCCAAAAGGAGGGTTTTTTTTTTGATAATGGCCTGCCTCTACGTTCAGCTGTTTAAACGCCCAGACCACCACTACGTCTAAACTTATACCATATAATCAACCTTAAAAAAGCCTAAACCCCAAACATCCAAAACAAGGGCTTTTAGGCGAAGGAGGAGCCAGTCCTTCGCCTAAAAGCTGGATTTTGTAACCGGTGTCTGTCAGAAACAACACTGGTTACAGAATCCACCCCCCTCGACAACATCGAGGCAAGAGGTAGCCCAAACCCTCTTGCCCCGCCAGCCACGACCCCCCCCCCGATGACATCGGGTAAGAGGGAGCCCAAGCCCTTTTGCCCCGTGATCCCCAACCCCCCCCCCCGACGATGTCGGGGCAAGAGGGAGTCCAAGCCCTCTTGCCCCGTGGAACCCCCGACCTCCCCGACACGGGCCGGCCAACGTTTTCAAGGTATGGGTGGTGGGATTGGGGGTGGGGGGGGTCTGCGGGTCGGTAGGGGGTGATCATGGGTTCGGGGGGGCAGTCATGAGGGGGTTGAGTCGAGGGCAGGAGGGCCTGGGATCCCTCCTGCCCATATTTTAGTGAGGTGGGGGGTAGGGGTCCACCTGGGCAGGAGGGGTTGGGCTCCCTCCTGCCCGATCTTGTAGAGGGTGGGGGGTCGCGTGGCCAGGAGGTCTTGGGCTCCCTCCTGGCCGGATCGTGGGGGGGGGGAGGGGGATTGGAAATCGCAGGGCCAGGAGGGCTTGGGCTCCCTCCTGGCTCCATCGGACTCAGGGGGGGTTTGGGGATCGCAGGGCGGGAGGGCTTGGGCTCCCTCCTGGGGGGGGGAGGGGGTTGGGGATCATGGGGCTCCCTCTTGCCCCGATGTTGTCAGAGGGGTAGTGATGTATCGCGGCAGGAGAGATTGGCCATTTCCCCTGCCACGATGCAATCACTCCTCTACCCGAACTGCCACCACCCGCGGCAGGAGAGATTGGGGGTCAGTGATCACTGGGGCAGTATGTAGGGGTCTGTACTTTGTGTCTGCAGTGCTTATCTGGTCACTGTGGATACCTTTTTGGCACTTAGACCTGGTTTTACATGGCCTAAGTCACAACTTACAAGTTCTGTCCAGGCAGCCTCGTTAAACTTTCAGTTATACTTGCAGCACGACTAAGTTTAGATCAGCCCACGTCCCGCCCAAATCCCGCTCTCACCACTCCTCCTAAAACACCCCTTTTAGCTCTGGTCGTACAGCAACACTGAAAAGGCCTAAGTCATTTTTAGATACGTCTAAAACCCAGTTTGATTATCAGCACTTGGACGATTTGTCTTACTAATCATCCAAGTGCCGATTTAGGCTGGTTTTTAGACGTATTTCCGTTTCGATTATGAGCCCCTTAATGTATAAACATAAATTTAAAATAATATTACAGAATATAAGAATACAATAAATATAAGAATAACCACAATACTAGCAGATAACTACTAAAATGACATGCATTATGTGTGTGTACAATGTTACACCATAGAGGTAAAACACATTTAAGAGAATACACAAATCAAAGACATGAAGCTGGAACAATAGAACATAGCATAAAATTCAGCAATTCCATTACTATGTAGGCAGCAAAGATAATGTGGGCACATGCATAAGAACATAAGAATTGCCGCTGCTGGGTCAGACCAGTGGTCCATCATGCCCAGCAGTCCGCTCACATGGCGGCCCTCTGGTCAAAGACCAGCACCCTAGCCGAGACTATCAATATCCCTTCTTCCTGCTGAAGAATATTTTGTGTTAACTAAAAGTTTAACTGCTGAAGATCATATCGTAAACTTTTGAATAGCCATAGGGTTCATTTTTCGAAGCACATCAAGCAATAGTATACTGGAGCATGGGTTATACTCTAAAAAGGAAAACAACTTATCAAATCCTCTGTGGAAGTTATGATTTGTGTTGCTGGTTAACTCCAATAGCTGTCTTATTTACAAAAGTGTTTACAAGCTGTGTTGAGGCTTCATTTGAGCATATACAATTTTAATGGTATGTGTTGAGAATAATAGTTCAGATTATGCAAATCCTTCCTTCTTTAAATGAATTATTTGACTTGCTCAAGAAAAATTTGTAGCAATGGGCTTGGTTTCACCCCTGCCCAACGGCTATTTCAGTGCTACCACTTCCCCACCCGATGACCGGCACCTCTGTCCCTCCCCCCGACTGACCGGCACTGTTCTTACCAGCACAGTTCTTTTCCAGTTTGAAGCTGAGTCCAATGCTGTGTGTTGAGCCAGAGCGGGGCCTTGTGCATGCGAAGGGCCTCTGCTGGCTCCTTTCCTGTCCGAGATTGTCGGAGAGGAAGGGAACGGACAGGCCTTGATCATGCGCAAATGAGAGCCGCTATGCACCAGATTTTCCAAATGGAAAATTCCAGACCCATGGCCCCACCCTGAGCCCCGCCCCACCCCCTCAACCTGCACGAATAATGAACGACGTATGGCATTCGCGCATGTGCTGGTGTGACGCGATGATGTCACCACATTGCATCCATTCATGTGCAAATGCTGTCCCGACGTCACTCGTTGCCAGAAGCTTTTCAAAACCCGGACAAAGTGCCGGGTCCTGAAAAGCCGTCCGGATCCCCGGACATGTCCGGAGAAATCCGGACGCCTGGTAATCCTACGCATTCCTGGGCGCCTATTTTTTTAGGCACCATTTATAGAATCAGGGCCTAGGCGCAGCACTCCAAACCTCCCTCACTAACCCTCCCAATCTCCCTCTGGTCAGCTCCCACCCCAACCCCAAGTTCCCAACACATTAATTAAGTTCTCCCAAACCTCCACTCATACCTGGCTCCCCCATCCAAGCATCCCAACCGCCCTTATAAATCTGGGCCACTCCCAGCCCCCAGCACCAATCTCTCAAAGCCCCAATCCAATCCTGCCCCCTCCCTCATTGCTCAGAAATCTTACCACCTCTTACAGAAACCCGCCTTCCAATCCCCATGCCCACAGAGTTATTAGGTCATCCAGGGCAGCAGCAGTCTCTCTTCACTGCCGCCTGGGTTGGACCCACCTCCCAAATGGTGCCTGAGTCCCTGGCAGTTGCCTAGCAAGACTACCACAGTTCTCAATATTTTATCCTCAGGAGCAAATTCCGAACTAACAAAAGAGGGGAATCTAGATTCTGTTTAACTGTAAACGGACTCATCTTATAAAAGAACCACTTTTTATTTGAAGAAGTTACATAAGAGTAGCGTCCAGATTCCTGTGCATCTGCCGTGCAGTTCTGATGGCGCATAATCTCCCTGGAATTTTCTCTTTTGAAATTTAAAACAGGCTCCTGCCTATTTATCAGATTAGCAGGGTTCAACTAGATGCATATGTTAACACAATTTCATACATGGGTACGGGGATTTCCTGGTTGAACGATCAGATGCTTGGCAAAATGATAGCACTCCAGAGCATGGCACTCTGGAACAAATGCATCACAGTGCTCCTACTCATGCCCTCGCTTCCAGGTTTGCCACATCAGCAAACGCCCCCGTTGCTTCGGAACCAGATGCAACATATGCTCAGATTCCGTGCACCAGCAGCAGATAATGAAAGGGAAAAGTCAAATATAATTGAAGTGAGGGAAAAGGAAATATTGAAATCAAAAATAGATGCCGTGCCACACTGACTGATCCAGCAGTCCTCTGACAAACAGCGATGAACAGGTTACGCTTAATTGAGATTATCATTTCAGAGGCAAGAAGATCATGACTGACATTAAAAAAAACACTGTCAACTTAATTTAACTCTGCTCTTCTGTTCTGGTTTTCTAAACCCTTCTCAAGCAAATGCCCCAAAACAGAATTTACAACAAATCAAGGAAAATTAGAGTGTACTGTACACAATTCTAAATACAGGACAGCAATAAGATATGCAGTACAAAGCTAAGTAAGAACGTTAGCGTTTTTGATGGTTGAATTATTGGACGCTGTTTGATAATTGCCTCCCTAGTTTTTGATGACTTACCTCAAGTTTTAAAAGCCTTGATTTTGCAGCCGGGGTTTTGAAGTCTGAGAGCATCCCCCTTCCCCTCCCCCCCCCCCCCCCCCATTGTGGGTTTTCTCTCTGTCAGTTTTTCCCAGAGCGGACCAGTGATAATTTTGAAAGCCTTCCTTTTTCTAAGCCTTCTGTGATTCAGGAAGGTCTATTTTTCAAATTCTGAGGTCCTTTTACATAAGATCAGCCTTACTGGGTCAGACCAATGGTCCATCAAGCCTAGTAGCCCACTCTCACGGTGGCCAATCCAGGTCACTAGCACCTGGCCAAAACCCAAAGTGTAGCAATACTCCATGCTACCAATGCAGGGCAAGCAGTGCCTTCTCCATGTCTTTCTCAATAACAGACTATGGACTTTTCCTCCAGAAACTTGTCCAAACCCCTCTTAAAACTAGCCACGCTATCTACTCCCACCACATCCTCTGGCAACGCGTTCCAGAGCTTAGGCAACGCGTTCCAGGGCTTGTTTAATAATCTGAAGATTGGCTTGTTGTGGAGAACCCTACATTAAGCTTTGACATTCTTAACATTTGGTGATTTCTAAGATCGATTATTGTAATGCTCTCTTCAAGGGAATATCGTTGAATGAAATAAAACATCTTCAAATCATTCAAAATGCTTCCATTAAGCTTATAACCAAATCCAGAAAGTTTGATCATGTAACACCCCTTCTAAAAAACGCGCACTGGCTTCCAGTTATCTATCGGATAACATATAAACTTTGCATACTCACTTTCAAATCTCTTCTTAATAAAACCCCAGCATTTATATATAAATTATTAATTCCATATTCTCCAAATAGAGCTTTGAGATCCAATGAACAGAATTTACTAACTATTCCTTCGCTTAAGGTTATTAATACAAGACGACAATTTATTTTTTCGGTCACCGCACCACAGACTTGGAACGCCCTTCCAATTTATTTAAGGGAAGAACAGGATCTGGGAAAATTCAAAAGTAATTTAAAAACATTTCTCTTTAAAGATGCCTTTGGTAACTAATTTAATAATCCTTAGGCCAAACTATTTTTACTGTATTATATTATTCCTTTTATTTGGTTCCCTTTTGTACTTTTCCCTTTTTGTTCTACTTTCCTATATTGATTTGTACTTCACATCCCCTCTTTCCTTGTGTCATGAGTATGTTAAGTTAAACTTTAATCCCTAATGTTATTATATAAAGTTTTGAATTGTACTGTTTCCCACCAAATGTAATTTTAAACTGTTCATCGCTTAGAAATATGATTAAGCGATTACCGTATTTTCACGCATATAACGCGCGCGTTATACGTGTTTTTACAAACCATGCATAGCCTTGCGCGGTATACGTGTGAGCGCGCTATATAAAAATTTTTTTACATAGATCCCCCCCGACGCACCCCCAACCCGAAGGACCGCTCGCACGCACTCCCACCCGCACCCCCACCCTGAAGGACCGCTCGCACCCCCACAGCCTCCCGACTCCCCCCCCATCATGTAGAAGCTCCTACCGGTGTCCTGCTGCTTCCTCTTCCGGCGGTTCGCCCTTTCTCTAACGTTAAGCCCTCTTGCCCCGCCGACTCCCTGACACGATTTGGGCAAGAGGGAGCTCAAGCTCTCTTGCCCCAGTCAACCGCAGCACCCCCGGCACGATCGGGGCAAGAGGGAGCTCAAGCCCTCTTGCCCCTGCCAACGGCGGCACCCCCGACACAATCGGGGCAAGAGGGAGCTCAAGCCCTCTTGCCCCCCGACACGATCGGGGCAAAAGGGAGCCCAAGCCCTCTTGCCCCGCCGACTCCCCAACTCCCCGACAATATCGGGCCAGGAGGGAGCCCAAACCCTCCTGACCACGGCAACCCCCTACCCCCACCCCGCACTACATTATGGGCAGGAGGGATCCCAAGCCCTCCTGCCCTCGACGCAAACCCCCCTCCCCCCAACGACCGCCCCCCCTAAAGAACCTCCGACCGCACCCCCCAGCCGACCCGCGACCCCCCTGGCCGACCCCCACGACACCCCCACCCCCTTCCCCGTACCATCGTGTAGTTGGCCGGACAGATGGGAGCCAAACCCGCCTGTCCGGCAGGCAGCCAACGACGGAATGAGGCCGGATTGGCCCATCCGACCCAAAGCTCCGCCTATTGGTGGGGCCTAAGGCGCCTGGGCCAATCAGAATAGACCCGGGAGCCTTAGGTCCCTCCTGGGGGCGGGGCCTGAGGCGGGGGTGGGGGTGTCGTGGGGGTCGGCCAGGGGGGTCGCGGGTCGGCTGGGGGGGCGGTAGTATGTTATTTGGGGGGGCAGTCGTTGGGGGGAGAGGAGTTTGCGTCGAGGGCAGGAGGGCCTGGGATCCCTCCTGCCGTAATGTAGTGCGGGGTGGGGGTAGGGGGTCGCTGTGGCCAGGAGGGTTTGGGCTCCCTCCTGGCCCGATATTGTCGGGGAGTTGGGGAGTCGGCGGGGCAAGAGGGCTTGGGCTCCCTTTTGCCCCAATCGTGTCGGGGGAGCAAGAGGGCTTGAGCTCCCTCTTGCCCCGATCGTGTCGGGGGTGCCGCGGTTGGCTGGGGCAAGAGGGCTTGAGCTCCCTCTTGCCCCGATTGTGTCGGGGGTGCCGCGATTGGCTGGGGCAAGAGGGCTTGAGCTCCCTTTTGCCCCGATCGTGTCGGGGAGTCGGGGAGTCGGCGGGGCAAGAGGGATTGACGTTAGAGAAAGGGCGAACCGCTGGAAGAGGAAGCAGCGCAAGCGCAGGGCTCACGGAAGGGCCGGGACCGCCAAGATAAAGCAGCAGGACACCGGTAGGAGCTTCTACATGATGGGGGGGGTCGGGAGGCTGTGGGGGTGCGAGCAGTCCTTCAGGGTGGGGGTGCGGTTGCGGGTGGGAGTGCGTGCGAGCGGTCCTTCGGGGTGGGGGTGCGAGCGGTCAAGCGGGGGGTGAATCGGACGTCGGGGGGGGCATCAGGCTTTCAGGGTGGGGACAGGACTTCAAGGGGGAGAGGAGAGTCGGGGAGGGCGAAAGGAGAGTCGGGGTGGCCAGAGGAGAGTCGGGGCGGGCAAAAGGAGAGTCGGCCAGCATGCGCGGTATATGGGTGTGCGCGGTATATAAAAATTTCTGTACATAAATTTGTGTTTTCCGCGAGCTATACCCGTGTGCGCGTTTTACATGGGTGCGCGTTATCTACGTGAAAATACGGTAATCAAAAAAATCATTAAACTTGAACATTTAGGCTGTGCATTATTAGTTAACACGAGTGTCTGTGCTCTAATTCTGTAACTTTTAAAACATACCAGACATGCATACCTTTAAATAGTAATCCTTGTTTTGTGTTTAACTACCCTGTTCAACAGGGACCAGATCATGTAAAACCAGTGTCTCTCAAACATTTTTAGATCCGGCACACTAAACTGAGCAAATGTTTTTGCAGCACATTATAATTGAAATTATAAAATTGCAAAACCATCATAAAAATTTAATTTGAGAGTTATTTATTTAAAGTTCTTTAAGCTACGTATGGGTAATTGTAACAATGGTGAAACTAAAGTAGATAGAATAGAATTGTTATTAAATGCGATCGATGTGCTTGTTTTTGAGTGCAAATTAACTCAGAATGCGGCTCGATAGATGACAAGCAAACACGCATTTCATCATCTACCATCCGCAGTCGTTCTCTTTTTTTCAATTTAATTTCTGTCAGAGCTGAAAATCCAAGTTCACAAAGATAAGAAGATCCAAATAGTAACAAAGCCTTGATTGCTTTGTTGTTCATGTTAGGATAACTACTGCATAAAAAAAATAAATAAATAAAATTATTTGCCATTAGTTTTCAAGGACCAATCACATCAAAGAATGATGCTTGTTTGGGCGGTTGTATCCTTACACACAGAGACGCTCATAACATTGACAGACTCTTGCGTATGTGACGTACATGTCACCTATTCTAGTATATACTTATGAAGGGAAATTTAAAAAATAAAGTAAGATTCTAGAATCTTTCGTGGCACACCTAGAATCTCTTTGGGGCACACCCCTGTGCCGGGGAAATACAGTTTGAGAGACATTGATGTAAACAATCTAATAAGAAAAGCCCATGACACCCGACACCTCCAAAGTTCTGCTTAATGTTTAAAATACCTATTAATGCTATATAAAAAAAAATTTGATCCTCAAAATGGGCCATAAATAGAATTGTCAGCGACAGAGCAAAAGTGTCTCCCCATGAGGTCTACTGGTAAAAGACTTCTTGAAATGCAAAATAATGTTCATTTAGAGATGGATAAGAGACATTTCAAAAAAGAAGTTGGCACCAGGTGCATACCACTAGCTACCAGTCCAAAAGTGTGATAATGCAGTGTGGTGCCCTTGTAACAAATTATACATAGAGCAAGCTTATAGGGCATTTAAAACCTTGATTGACCCAAATATTGTGTTTTAAATTTTAAATTAGAAGCATCGATGGTACACCATTGTTCTCACTTGGGGCATCCTTTCTCTGACCTTGAATGTTGGGTTTTGGGGCAGATACAGCACCCTGTTCAGGGTGGGGACTTTAAATGCATGGTGTTTTTATCAGCTTCTGAGTGTGTGAGTGTATGTGTTTGTTTCTAAAGAGTGGTTTCCCTTAAGCAGCAGAGGCAAAACAGGGGCCCTTGTTGGAAACCCTTTGTTGGAAACCCTTGTTGGAAACCCTTTGTTTCAATGGCTTAAGGATGCTGTGAAGGCACTGTTGGAATTTGCAGCTTGTGGCAGCCATGAAGGTGCAATCGCTCTGCCTGGTTTTGTGAGACGATTCTCCCTACAGATAAGTAGACTGTTGGATTTTTCTCTATTCAGAATTAAGTTGATCTTGATGTTGTCTTTGTTACATTGAAGGGTTCATTTGTGCTTTAGATTAGTGGACTTTTTCGGACCTATGATGTGTATGATTTCTTTAAGGTTTTTTTTTAGGGGGGGGGTTAAAAGAGAAACCCACCTGTGTGCAAGTAAATTGATGGCTTGTACACTAGTGACCTTGAGGTCTTTTCTCCGCATTAGTAGCGCTATCCATCTCATGTTAGGTTTTGTGTTAAACAAGATGAATGGTGTTGTTGAATTAACAATTTCTCCATTCATCTTCTTGTTATTATTGTAATTTTTTAAAAAAATTGTTCATTTAAAAATATATATGATTACTAACTTCAGTGCACCCATACTGAAGTTCTCAATGCTTTGCTATATTAAAATGATCATACTGAAAATGAAGGGCCTGTTTTACAAAGCCACACCAGCGGCTGCCGCGTGGCAACAGCCCCGAAGCCCTTTAAATCTCTTTGGGCTTTGGAGCCGTTACCGCGCTGCAGCCGCTAGCGCGGCTTTGTAAAACAGGCCCCTAAGTCTTTCACCTCTGGTTTCAACTCAATTTTATAAGCCAGTTTCACACATTAAGGGCCAGATTCTATAAATGGCGCCTAAGTGCACCTACCTTGTATTTTATTTATTTATTTAAAAAATTTATAACCTGCCTAGACCTAAGTGGTTTACAAAACTACAAACATAGGGGTCCTTTTACTAAGGCGTGCTAGCCGTTTTAGCACGCGCTAAATATTAGCATGCGCTAAACACTAATGAGTCCATAGACTGTAATGTTTAGTGTTTAGCGTGCGCTAAAACGGCTAGCGTGCCTTAGTAAAAGGACTCCTAAATAATAATATAACCAACATATAAATAAACAAACATATCTAAAACATCTTCAATCAAGATCCTAGGTCATTCGAGAGAATGCCTCCACATATTTAAAGGCGCTGCCCTGCACGGTTGTCAATCAGATGCTAGGCATCCTTTATAAAATCCTGCCTAGGCATCCTTAGACCTCACTAGGCGTCCTAGAAGTAAGTGCTGGTGCATTAGGTCAGGTTTAACTTGGCCTAATTTAAAGGCATCTAACTCAGATGCCTGGTGACACTTAAGTCAACCACGCCTATTCTCCACCCCTAACAATGCCTACTTTTCAGGTATCCCTCATTAGGCTTCGGAGGGCGCCTCGAGTTAGGCATCTCTAGGTGCCGCTTTGAGTTCCACGCAGAACTCTTGTTATTTTGTTTTAAATTTATCAATTAGCTTCAATGGTTTCGGGCTAACTGAACCCCTTATGCCAAGTGTTTGTTTGGATGTTACAAACAGAGTGTTACATCAGTAAGTAGGAACTCGTGTGAAAGGTTTTGTCCGAGTTCACCAGGGTTCAACACTGCCAAATGCACAAACGTGCTTGGCAGACATTACCCACAAACATCATTTTAAAACACTCTGTGGGCTAATCTAAAAATTTATAATTCAGAGTGGAAATTTTTTTTTTTAAACTGCTTTTTTACTTTTTCTCTTTAAGCTATAAATGAATGCAAAAATTGTTATCAATCGCCCAAAACCACGGTGCAGCTTTTGATCCGTACTGCTTTGGGAGATGCCCCTGAGGTTGCCCCTGACGAAGGACACGAAACGGGGCTCTGTAGGGCAATCAGCTGGCACCCCGCATGAAAAAAACAAAACAGCGGTTTGCAGATAAGTTCCTTTTTTCAGCCATTTTACTAAGGGTTTCAAATTCACCAGGCTTTATACTTCTCAGGAGCTTTTCACCAATGTCATTTAAAAGCGTTGCTAAATTGTTGATTTATTTATCTGAATCCTATTTAAATTCAATTCTCCACACTATATAGACACCAGGGCTTTGGACGATTGATAACAATTTTTGCATTAATTTATAGCTTAAAGAGAAAAAGTAAAAAAGCAGTTTAAAAAAATTTTTTGCACTATGAATTATAGATTTTTAGATTAGCCCACAGTGTTTTAAAATGATGTGAGTGGGTAATATCTGCCAAGCACGTTTGTGCACTTGGCAGTGTTGAACCCTGGTGAACTCAGACAAAACCCTTCACACGAGTTCCCACTTACTGATGTAACACTCTGTTTGTAACATCCAAACACTTTGCATAAGGGGTTCAGTTAGCCCAAAACCCTTCAGGTGTCTGGAGAATAGAGAGCTGGTCTGGTTTTTGTAGTTTCAAGTCATTTTGACCCCTCTCATTTAGAGTACGGCTCTTATTTCTAGCACCTATTTACTAATAACATGCATTAACAGTGATGTTCTCAAATTCTGTATATGTTGCCCGAAGTTGGGCACAGTTCCCAAATCCACACACAAACTAACTAGCCGGCAGTCATTTGGGATCTGCACTGTGCATTGTATAGTACATTTTATAGTACACAACTCAAAATTGAGCAAGAGCCACAATAACTGGATGCCAACAATCAATTATTGATGCTTGGCAACAATTAGAATTTGCACATACATTTTGCTAGACACTATTCTGTAAAGACGCACATGTAAATTGTTATATATGGATCTAAAAAGGGGGCATAGCCATGGGAGGAGCACAAGTAGGTTAGGGGTGTTCACTAAAGATGCGTGGAGTATTATAGAGTTCGGAAAATGTTATGTTATATAAATCAGATATTCTATTTCGCCTTTACCTATTCAGTTCAAGGTCAGATTCCATTACAAGAGGATGGAACATTTACACAGCAAATTACAGTGGACAGATTAACACAGACATCAGTAGGGTTGCTAGTACAGGTAGATCAGTCTAACTATTAATACAAGTTAGGTCATAATTTCAAATATATACAGTGGTGCCTCGCATAACGAACGCCTCGCACAACGAACGCTGCACACAACGAACTTCATGTCTTGATTCACACAACGAACTTCGTTTCACACAACGAACTTCACACAACGAACTTCGTTTCACACAACGAACTTCGTTTCACACAACGAAGTCGCCCGAGCTGCCGATGTATTGCATCCTTCCGCGCAGGCACTGCAGGCAGTCGTTAGTCACTGCGCTTAACTGCCCTCTCTCACTGTATACAGTCGTCCTTTTAAGATAAACTCAATATTTTTTATATATCATGGCTTCTAAAAAAAGCAGGAAGGTGATTTCTGTTGAAATGAAACGGGAAATAATTAGAAGGAGTGAATGTGGGGTAAAACAGTGTGACCTCGTCAAAGAGTTTGGCCTCAGCAAGACCACCATTTTCACCATTTTGACAAATTTATCTTTTTTTATGTCATCTTAGCATATTTTATGCTGCAGAACGAATTATTTTTTTTAACATGTATTGTTATGGGAAAACGCGTTTCACATAACGAACTTTTCGCATAACAAACTTGCTCCTGGAACGAATTAAGTTCGTTGTGTGAGGCACCACTGTAGTTACAAATACAAGAAGATTGTTGTTTCTTTGTTTTGTCCCAGGAGCTGCATTAGACAGTTTAGAAATTGGCTTTTACAATTACCATTTCAGTTACTTCAGAGGTGGCTCCTTGTCTTGACACAGAAATGCTTCTAGAAGTTTCCTGAATCTGAGGTAGTGGTCACAAGATCAAGGGCCCACTTTTACAAAGGTGCGCTAAGCATTTTAGTGCGGATTTAGCACGCGCTAAATCAACGTGTGCGCTAACTGCTAACGTGTCCATAGGATAGCATGCAAGAGTTAGCATTTAACGAGTGTTTAACACATGCTAATATTTAGCGCGCTAAAAAGCTTAGCGCACCTTTGTAAAAGAGGGGGATAGTGTCAATGGTACTGCTAATTAAAATTGAATGGATAAGGTCATTTGCTTGGCAGACTTTATAGTGTTGCATGCTGGGAATTTTAAGTGGAAAAGATCCACACCTAGTTTAAGTACAAGGATTTACACCATGTTTCAACTGGTGTAAATCATTGTTAAAAAAAATATATATATATCAGGTACAGATCCCAGCACTACACACTATTCTATAAACAGCACCCAACTTGAAGTGTTGTTTGTAGACGAGCGATGAGTGCTCATTTTGTGGGTGCCATATACCGAATTTGGTCTTTAGAGTGCACTAACGTGGTAGCACACATCAGTAAATCTGTTATTCTTTAGTTTATGCACCTCTAGAAATCCCAAACACTTATTCGGACATAGGGATATTCAGCGGCACTGTCCAGGGCTACAGCGAGCATTAACAGTAAATTTGGTGTCAGGTCAAAAGCGCGCCAGGACAAAGGTGCACGCAGACAATTGAGCGCAGCGCGGAGGCGCGCACCGAAGAAAATTACTGTTTTTAGGGGCTCCGACGGGGGGGGGGCGTGGGGGGAGAACCCCCCCCACTTTACTTAATAGAGATCGCGCCGCGTTGTGGGGGCATTGTGGGGGGTATGAGGGGTTGTAACCCCCCACATTTTACTGAAAACTTCACTTTTTCCTGTTTTTAGTAAACTGGGGTGGCTCCCCAACAAAACCCCCCGTCGGAGCCCCTAAAAACTGTAATTTTCTTCGGCACGCACCTCCATCTTGCGCTCAGTTGTCGGCGCGCACCTTTGTCTTTCGCCGACTTGTCTATGAACCGTAAATTTTGAGAGACTGAGATAATACTCCATATGCCCTGGTCTAGGAGTGAGGTTCATTCCTGTCATAGTATGTGCAATACTAACCCACTTGGAGAAATTTCCCCTGAAACAAACCATAGATATCCCATATAAGAAACTTGCAGAAGAGAAGCCTTCTCTGCCCCACCTAAAATATGGAACATTAATTTGCTCTTCCCCCTATGTCTTCATCTCCCCCCCCCCTACACACACACACACAAACCCTACCCAAGGCCAACTCAAGACTAATAGAAGGACGTCACATCATCCCCAGTGTCCTAACCTTCAGCAGCCATCACAGCAGATAAGAAGTATTTGCCCTTGAGTCTCTGCTTGTGCCAAAGGTTCAGTTGCATCCCGCCACCCCAAAAACAGGAAATTGGCACTGAGGGCAGGATGTGGCTGGGCCTTTGGCACAGACACGGGCTTAAGGTCGCATACTTCCTATCTATTGTGGTGATTGCTGAAGGTTAGGGAACTGGGAATGGTGTGATGTTGTGCCATCACCCTTGAGACAGCCCATGAGAGGGTGAAGAAAGAGGCAAAAAGGAAAATTAGCCTGCAGTATAGTTGAGGTGGTCAGAGGCATTATCCAGAGATTGCTTCTGAACATGTTTATTTTTATACCAATCGTCAGCCCTGCTGTTAACGGAATATATGCTTTTGAATACTGACCCAATTATTTCTGGCACAATTATTGAGGATGGTGTCATTTCTTGCAGATATAGTTAGGTAATATCTTTGGGTGTAATTTCAAAAAAGGCATTTTCATGCACATATTACATTACATAAAACACCTCTTGTAAATGTATTCCATGCGTAAAGTACATGCAATGAACAGAACACCTGTACTTTTATGTGATTTAAGTGTAGGTATGTTTGAGGGCAGATGTTGGGAGGAGTGCAAGTGCTGCCATGGTTTGTGTGCGCACTTTTATTCTAATTCTATATATGGTGCTCACAATTTCGCATGTAAACTAATTGATTAATGAGCCAAATACCAATAATTGGGTACTAATAAGCAATTATCAGTGCTAATTGGTATCACTAGGCACCTAGTGAAAAAGTGTGAGATATATTTCACATGTGTATCCAAAAAGAGGGTGTGACCATAGGAGGAGCTTGGGCAGATCGGGGTGTTTCTGGAATTTACACACATTATTATAGTATAAAGGAGATTTGTACCTAATTTAGGCATGAGACACAGGGTTTTACTTGGTGTAAATCCTCGTGCCCAAAATTGGGCATGGATCCCTGCACCAAAAGCTCTTCTATAAAATGAGGAGCGCAGGGAGAGGGGTGACATGATTGAGACATTTAAGTACATCACAGGTCGTGACGAGGTGGAAAACGACATATTCTTTCAGTCACAAGGGGGCACCCGCTCAAACTCAGAGGAGGGAGATTTGGTGGTGACACCAGGAAGTATTTCTTTACAGAAAGGGTGGTGGATCACTGGAACAAACTACCGGTGCAGGTGATCAAGGCCACTAGCGTGCTCGACTTTAAGAATAAATGGGACATCCACGTGGGATCTCTACGTGGGTCGAGCAGCACTCTGACTTAATGGGGTGGGACAGTAGAGTGGGCAGACTTGATGGGCTATAGCCCTTTTCTGCCGTCATCTTTCTATGTTTCTATGTTTCTAACCCTGAGCGCCATTTTTATAGCAAAGCCCTTAATGCTAATTTTTTTATCTCGGTGCCTAAATGTGGGTGCCATTTATAGAACCGAGTGCTTTATCTAAGAACATTTACCCTTTTTCTTGTTTGCATGCCTAAAATGTATATGCCAATGAAATACGGATGAGAGTGAGCATGTAAAACAGAAGTTTGTTTGTAAGGTGCTAAAACATTGCGAGAGAGTTTGGCTAGTTGTGTAGGAGGCAGGGTCAGGCAAAGCACTTATTTAAAAAAGTGAGTGTAGAGAAAGCAATAGGGGTTCTAAATAAGGACTTTTACCATTAACTAAAAAATAAAGCGGACAGTGGGGTTTAAACAAAAGCAGCTTTTATCACCTTTCCCTCTCATGGCATGTGATGAAGTAAAACAGCATGGCTCATTTCAGTTAGGCTTATCAATGTGGTCAAGAGAGGAAAAGAAAATAAATGTGACAAAAATCACTCCCGTAGAATATAATGGGAGGTTCACTGCTGCATCAAGAATCCATCTGGACATATTCCAGCCCTAGGCCAAAATACATACATTCAGCATTTTGCGTAGAGGGTAATGATTTAAAAAAAAGAACGCTTGTGTTGTTGAATAACCCTTGGAGCCCAGCCAGAGACTGAGGACTGGAAGGGTAGAAAATGATTAGTGCAGTGGGCTGAGAACCTGGAGAATTAGGTTAGATTCCCACTGCAGCTTCTTCTGACCCTGGGCAAGTCACTCAAACTTCCAATGCCCCAACTACAGAACTTAGATTGTGAGCCCACTTGGGATAGAGAAAGAGCCTGTATGTAATACATATGCAAAGACTATCCAATACAAGAATGTGGCTAGACATTAGCTCAAACTTCCCTAGCTGTACTTATCACTCAGAATCTCAGAGTACAGCTAGGGAAATTTGAGCTAACGTCTAGCCACATTCTTGTATTGGATAGTCTTTAGATGACCTGTATTTTGTAGGGGACTGTAATATATGTAAACCATTTTGGTTGTACCACAGGAAGGCAGTGCAGTAGAATCTCAGTTATCCGGCACCGAATAACTGTTTTTCTGGATAATTGAGAGTGTGTTAGGAAACTTGTCTAACACACTCTCAATTCCCCCCCCCCACCCCCACCCCAATGCACCAGCGGTCCTAAGCCACAAAGCCCTCCTCCCTCAAGCCCCAAAGTGGTAGAAGCAGGCGGTGGTCCAGAGTAGTGAACCCACTCGCTACCTCCTTCCCTCTCTCTCTTCCGTAGCTGAATTGCAGCAGTCAAGCAGGAGACAGCCTCAAAACTGGCTGCTTGCGAAAGTGACACATCAGAGGAAAAGCCCTGCCAAGGATGGCCGCGTGCTGCCTGTGCCTCCTGCTGACCGCAACGCTTCGGGTAAGGAAGAGAGAGGGAGTTGACGGCATAGGACCGCTGCCTACTTCAGCCACTTTGGGGCTTGAGGTAAGGAGGGAGGAGGGCTTTGCAGCTCAGGACCACTGCCGCGCTGGTGTTTTGGGGCGGGAAGGAGGAGAATTTGTAGCCGCTTGGGGGCTTGAGGGAGGGTGGGAGGGAAGATTTGCGACTCAAGATGCCGCCGCTGGTGCTTCAGGGGCCTTTTTTTTGTTTTACAATTGCAATTTTTTTGCCAGTTGTGTGAGAGTCTTGGTTAACTGAGAACCGGTTAACAGAGACGCTACTATATATCAAATCCATGATCACTTATCTTAGTCACAGAACATCTACAGTGGGCTCAACTTCCTGAGGATTCCAAAGTTGTTGGCTAAATAGCGCTAAGGTGGCTAACTGTGAATATTCAGCAGCTTAAATATTCGTGGTCAGCAGCCAACCCGATCACCAGCTATGTCGTGTGACATTGCCATTTAGCTGACTAGCTAAGTTTAGTGGCCAAATAGACTCGCCTAAATAGCAAAGTCTATCTTTGGCTGCTATGACTTATCCGGTCAGCTGATGAATGTCGGCTTGACTGGCTAAATCAAACATGGCAAAATATAGATGGGAAATTCAACACCAGTCACTGGATATGGCCTGGCATTGAATTTCTGGGTTCACCACCGTCTGTAAGAGTCAGACCGATTAATTCCCATGTTCTGAATACTGGCCGCAAGGAATTCAGGGACCTTTTGACTAAAATGTAGTAAAATCTGGGCTAACAAGTGGTAATGAGGAATTTTACCACTTGCTCAATCCAAATTTACCCTGGCATTTTTTTTAGAACATTTTGGGTTTTCTTAATTACAGGACATGCATGTAAACCTTGGCATAACTAGGGAACGCTTAAGATAAGGATGCCTATTGGCACCTAATTTAGGTGCCTCTAGACACGATTCTATAAATGGCGCCTAAGATTGACCTGCAGTAAACACTGCGTTCCCCAGCACCTATTAAGCTAGGCACCATTTATAGAATTGGAGCTTAAAAGCCCTTAGGAATAAAATTGGCTTTAGAATTTAGAAATTCCCTTAACGCATGTTAAAGATACAGTAAGCCGTAATGCTGATTAATTCTCCCCCTAAGTGCTCCCACATTAACCTTGAGTTAGCCAATTAGTATATGCTAAAACCCTAGCCGCTTAATACTTCCATGCCCACGCTCCGTTCATGACATACCCCCTCCCAAAAATATTTTTTAAAATCAGTAACATACAGGTTAGCATGTGCAAACAGCAAAATACCGCAAAATGCTGTAATGCATTTCTGCAGTAACCTGGGGAAAATTATATGAGGCATCTAAATAAATAGGCACCTATAGTTAGGCACATAACTTAATTATTAATTGGCTTCAATTATGAGGTTTAATGAGTTTAGGGTTACTAGATTTTCCCGAAGGAAAATCCAGACCCATGGCCATGCCAACAGGCCCGCCCAGTTCCCACTGCATCACGCCCCATTCTACCCCCAACCCCTCCCCAGACGCATCCGCGCATGATTGGATGCCCCCTCCCGACACAAAAGCTTTTCATAACCCGGACAAAGTGCCGGGTTTTGAAAAGCCATCAGGTCCCCCAGACATGTCCGGTGAAATCCAGACATCTGGTAACTCTAAACCAGCTCAAAATTGAAAAAAAATAAAAACTTAATTGGGAGATAGGTGTTGATTAATTGATTGGGAGATAGGTGTTGATAGGTGCCTAACACCAAAGTAGGCTTGTTTAAGAGTGGAGAAAGACTTAGGCTCCTCTAGGCATGATTCTCTAAAGCTGTGGTCCCCAACCTTGTCCTGGAGGATCACCAGCCAGTCGGGTTTTTGGGATAGTCCTTATGAATATGCATGAGAGAAAGTTGCATATAGTGGAGGTGACAGGCATGCAAATCTTCCCCATGCATATTCATTAGGGCTATGGGGACCACTGCTCTAATGGACCTAGGCGCCTATAATATAGGCCTTTGAAACCCTGACCTACATTGCAGACGCCTCAGTTTTAGGTTAGGCATTAGTAAGCATGATTCTGTGATGGGCGCCTAAGTGTGACTATCATACAACAGGAGTCTAAAGTTAGGGGCCTATCTTTATAAGGTGCCTGTTATAAAATCTGGCACTTTATGCTCACTCACCACATGTTTAAGTGCTTATAGCACTTTTAAGGGGGTCCCTTAGTTTATGCTCTGATAAGTCATTTTCTTTCATCCTAATTTTGCAATCAACTCTGTTCATGATAATGTAATTACGCCAAGCTCTAAAACTACCTGAAAAAGAACTGTCAATAACCAAAAGTCTGAAATGTATTTATAATTATCCCCTATAATTTCAATGAAGATTCTGAATAAAATGTCTGTCATACAAGCTTAAAACGTTTAAATAAACCGGGACCATTTCTGGAGGTCAACAGGACGTATTTTCTTGTCAGTTCCTGTCTTCTAATTGTCAAAAATGAATACTAAATAATTGAAAAGCTACCAAAAGTTCTATTTTTTTAAATGAGAGCCGAGTCAAACAAAAGAAATTTCTTTCTGGATGACATGCCTTCAGTATTTTCTCTTCAGCATGATAGAAATCAGCGCTTTCTTGTCAATGCAACTTATCTGGAGAATTTTAAGCAAATCTGCATTTGCTTGAGAAATCTGACAGTTTTGTCATGGATTTCTGGGGTCTTAATTACAGGCAATGGTGATGTTTTCAGTCATGTCATCTTATCATGCAGCTAATCAAATATCATCCTTTCCCTTCCTATACTAAAAAAAAAAAAAAACCTACTCTAATGGGCTACAGGAAAAATCTAGAGTATAATTTTCTACTTCCAAAACAAAAACAGTTTTTTTGGCTCAGGCATGGAAATAAAATCATTTTTTGCTAACTTCTGCTTCTTGTTTTTGTTGCAGTAGATTTCAATACATCAAGTACATTCAGTTCCCTATAAACACTTTTTGAAACCGCTTTTCTTAAATGATGTCCTTTTATTGCGTTCTCAGTTTTCAAGCAGATGTTCTAATGATGCAACAGCTGAAAGTGAAAAGGCTGGTGGACAATTCTGCCGTTACATGACACCATTTTTGTGAGACACAAAGCAATGCCTACTACAGATAAAAAAAATCATGTTAATTGACTCTAACAGGGTCTACAAGAGGTACACATCCTCCAGTGTTCCAAGCAGGTTTAATTACTGTTTTAATTAGCTACATTACAGCTTTAATTATCTACTACCAAATACAGTACACAGCAGAGATGTCAGGATATTTAAAGGTTTCCTTTCACACCATGAAAAATATTGTGTGTTACTGTTTGACAAAACACAGATTCACATGTCTTAAAATGAAATATTTATTCCTAGTGTTCAGTTTTGGATTTAGTAAAATGCGCTGTTTCTGCCAGTCATTTATTTCACTCGATATACTGTCTTTTATCACAGACTCCAAAGTGTGTCCTTTCAATGTTGCAAAGCAAATTGAATATTAGTTTTAAATAACTCATTACCATAAAGTGTGTTCTTTAAAGTCTGATCTTGGCTATCCAAAAACGACATTTAAGTACATCACGGGACGGGTCGAGGCTATCCAAAAACGACATTTAAGTACATCACGGGACGGGTCGAGGTGGAAGATGATATCTTTCTTCTCAAGGGACCCTCGACCACAAGAGGACATCCGCTCAAACTCAAGGGAGGGAAGTTTCGTGGAGATGCCAGGAAGTACTTCTTCACGGAGAGAGTGATTGAGCATTGGAACAAGCTTCCAGTGCAGGTGGTCGAGGCACGCAGCATCCCAGACTTCAAGAACAAATGGGATACCTATGTGGGATCCCTACGAGGTCATGCCAAGGGATAGGGTCACTAGGACTTGAATGAGCGGTCAGTAGAGTGACAGTATAATTACAATTATACTTTAGGGGGTCATGTAGGGATATTTCTGTATTCACACCTGAAGGTTAGGCCTCCATGATGTCATCAAGCCTGAACCATTGTTTCAAGAATATCTCTCTGCAAGCAACTTTCCAGCATGAATTTTGCAAGAAGTAAGAAGAATGATGCATTATGGGGATGTACCCGAATGTTGCTATTCAAGGGCATTCATCTGTGCTTTAATAATGGGACAGTGTGAATCTTGAAGAAATTATTCTGTTCTTATCTGTCTAACGGCCCTGGGTCTTCCAGCATATATGATACTTTATACAGAAAGGCTATTCATCAAGTTCTGTTTCTGGATTGGTCCGAGGAAGTCATCTGATGAGATTCAAGAAAAGAAAGGTGCTAATTAATTAATAATTAGTTAGTCTGTGATAAGGTCCGGGGAAGCTCAGATCTGCTCACAGATGTTCTAATTGTAAACTTTTTCTTTCAATAATTAGACCTGTAAGTTACCTTGTGTGATTCTCTGCCTAAGAGATAGAAATTCGGACATTTAAAAACTGTTCTGAACTTAGCACAGATAAACGGAACTTGTTGCTGATGATTTATAGCCTCATCAAGGATCTTCAACACGTGTAACTTTTACAACGGTATTCCTGACGTCTTCCAGCTGACACAAAGTTTTCTCTTCTACCTAATTGTGCCGGAGAGGCTAATTAAGGGTGAGCATACGGAAATTACTTTTATTAGCTTGGGAATTAGATAGGAATCATTGATAAAGGTAAAGGGTTGAAAAGTTACCTGGGTGATAATATAATCATTTGCTAATCAGGGATTATTATTATAAGGAATAGTGTGTGTTTAACAAGAAGTTTTACTTAGTTGTCTAACCATTAGATTGTGATAATCATGTACTGAGTTTCATTTGTGTAATTAGATATTTTGAACAATATTTAGATCTGCAGCTGGCTTGTGAATTATATTTTTCTATTTTCATAATAAAGATATTTCTCATTAGCCTGGGTTTTGTGTCGTATAATTAGACCATGATATTGGAACTTGAATAAGGTTATGGTTTTCTCTAGACCACTTAACAGAAACGTAACGTGTTTATAATACTGCTAAGTGAACCATAAATCCTTCTACAGATTTTGGGGGCTCGTTTGCCGGGATATCTAGGTTTCTAATTTACGACTGTAGCTATGTCTGTTGACACTGAGACTCAGATTTCGTGGCATGCTCTTGAAAAAGATGTTTTTCAGAAATTAGCTGTGCAAGTTTTAAAACAGACAGATTCTGATGTGTATTTTTCTGACCTTGTACGTTTATTACATGCAGATATAGAGGACTCTAATCAGGCGTACTGTTCAGTATTGCAGCGTCTCCTACATGCTCGTACTAAACCTACAGGAGAAAATTATTCAGAGCTTATCTGTGCGTTGTTGGCTTTTAAAACTTCTATCTCTTCTGGTTTATCTCAACAACGTCAGCTTCAGAGTGATTTATATGAGCAATTAGAGGATTGTAAAAATTCTTTGCAAGCAGAACGGACTCGTAATGATTCCCTTGAACTGTTAGCTTCTAATTGTGAAGATCAACATTCCGACTTTGATCAGGTGATGTCTGAGTTACGACATCAATGTTCTGAGTTGAATGCTGAACTTGAAAGTCAGAAAAAAAGTACAGTGAATATTTCTTGTGTTAAGTGTCCATCTTTAGTGACGCAACTTAATGCTGTCCGGGCTCAGAAGGCAGATTTACAGCTTTCTTTATCTACTTGCCAGAAAAATCATGCTGAGGTTTTATCTAGGTTGCAGAATGAACTTGCAGACGTAACTTCTGCTTATGTTTGTCTGAGTGAAAAGTTAGACGCTACCGAACGTCTGTCTAATGATAAGGCAGCCCGTGCTGACAGGCAATTATGTGCTTTACAAGCGGACTTTGTTGAGTCTCAGAAACGACTTTCCGAAAGCGAGTTACAGGTCACAAAGTTAACTGACTCGTTATGTCAGGCAGATGCCGATAATTTGGCTCTGCGCCAGAATGTTCAAGATATATCTTTCCAAAGATCTGCGTTAGTTTCTGATGTGAAAGTTTTACAAGACAAAGTTGCTGCTATTTGTAGTGAGAGGGATATTAAAACTGTCTCTCCCCCTGTGTCACCTCTTCATTCTCCTAAACCGGCTCCTAGGACCGTCTTTCGTTCTTTTTACAGCTCTAGTGGGGGAGGTGGGAACAGGAATTCGCAGGAGTGTTCTGATTCTACTGCAGATGACTTGTTGCCTAGTAACAAACCCTGCCCTGAGAAATTAGTGACACTAGCTGACCGCCCAGTGCAGCAACCACGCCCTGTAAGGTCTATCTCAAATTCCTGTGACGTCACTGAACCTTCTGACTCTAAACCTCATCCGGTAAGGTCAGTTTACAGTGAGCCTAAACAACCACCAGATGGCACCAAAGCACCAGACATTTCACAACATACTCCACAAAGGTCACAGCACAATAATGAAACAGGGAAAGAAACTCAAAAGAAAGGAGGTGTTTATACTATACCACCCTATCACGTACAGATAATGAAGATGTTTAAACAAATGATAGAACCTTTTAGAGAGGGAACTAAGCTAACTATTGAAGCACATTTGGCCTCAATACATGAGTTCTTTGAGACTTATGCAGTGACAGAGGACAGTGATAAGCTTCGTTTACTCCGTTGGTCCTTTGCTTCTGAGTGTTCTGAGACATTGCGATCCATCATCACTGGTACTTCGGATGTGTTAGAGGTGGAACAACAACTCAAAAGACGTTATGGTACATACGCTGATTCCATTGAATCTCGCAAAGCTGCATTCCATTTGCGTTGTGGACTCCAAGAAAATCCCCGTGAATTTGCTTTCCGTCTGAAACGACATTTCTTTCCAGACAGGACTCCTTCTGAGGACGAACTGGAGTATGGAGAATTCCGATCTCTCTTTGCAAAAGCCTTGCCTGAATATATGAGTGTGGTTGTGGCTGGTATGAAAAAGGCCTCTTACTCATCGATCTTAGCCGTAGCCGAGGATTTCTATGATCATAAAGTCAGGGTTCCTGCAGGCCAATCTGAGAAACCGGTGCCCAAAGCACGATCTAAGGAATCTAAGCTGAGTGTATGCGCAGTTCAGACTTCACTTGCTTTGGAACCTAGTAGCTCTGTAGTTTCCACTCCAGGACCTGTTTCATCTCGTCCAGCAGACCAGACTTCCTCTTCTGATGCACCACCCAATAGGGATGGACCCAAGACACAGAAGAAGAGACAGCCCAATAAGCAACAGAAGCAGAGTGACCTCAGTGTGATAATGGAACAATTGGCTCAGGTGGTGGATCGTATTTCTGCCCTGGAATTGACTTCTAAACAATTGGCAGCATCTGTCCCCGCGAGAAAGGAACAGACCTCAAGGAGAATGGATAACAATATCAGTTACAGGCCTTCCGGAACTCGAGTGGTCAAGTCTGTAGTAACTGACACCCAGGCTTCCTCAGTAGACAACCTGGATGACACACCCGAATTGTTAGAGGATGATACCGCATGACTAGTCCGAGAACCAATTTCTCCACCCACTATTGTATCTTCTGTCCAAACAACATCTCCTGATGCTACACAAGACATAGATCTGGTACAATCCAGTGAATTATCTGAGAACACCGAGTGGCTTCCTTCGTGGGATTCCATTAAGTCACACAAGTATTTCTTGGGTAGGTTAACGCCTATGGGTCAACGGTACACTTTACCTTTGTTTCTCCAACAGGTTTTGTCTTGTCCCGGTTTACTTGATACGGCTTCCGAAGTGACTTTGATCACTCAGGGACTATTCCAACGTTTGCAGACTACCCTGGGTACCCAGAATACACTGTTGATTGTTCCCAGTGATTTGTCTTTGGTTGCATATGGACATCAGAACATTGAGACAGTTGGTCAAACTTGGCTGACCTTGCAGTTAGGCAAAATGAATGTTAAACACCCAGTGATTATTACCACTAGTCCAGGAGAGGAGTTTTTGATTGGAAACGATCTTTTGAAGAGATTGCGGCCTATTTTGGATTACGTCCAAGAAGTGGTCTGGGCTCAGGTGACTCGTCCCCTTCCTTTTGGAAAGGTACCGACTACACGCCTTCCCCAGGTTACCAGTACTGTGGAACGAAACGATACTTCAATTCGAATAAATTTCCTGCGTTCAGCGGATCCACACATTTTGGAGCTACGGTACGCCAATGTTCCAGAGGGGGGTCCCACAGACTGCGAGATTGTCAGCGTTCCTAAGGAACAAATATCTGACATTGTTCTCCAGGCTGACCATTTGGAGATTGTTCTGAAGTCTACGTTCCCCGTGCCAGATCCACCTCAAGAGACTGTCCAAGACCCGACCTCATTTGTTTCCAGTTCTTTGACCTCTCATCCTCGTCTACTGGCTGTACTTCACCAGGATGATACTGACTTGTTTGTTGATGTTCACCTGCACGGTTCTGTCCCAGTTCAAGCTCAACTGCTACTCCAGAGTGACATCTCCATGATTAGTGAATCTTTTTACTGTCAACTTCAGCGAACCACATCAGTTCCGTTTGTACGGCGCCACTCTACTCACCTACCTATGCCAGGTCAGGGGGTCAAGCCTCTTGTAGGGGTTTGTAGCCTTCTGCTGACCCTGGGTTCTAAGACTTTCTCTCATCACTTTTCTGTGGTGAAAGGCCTATACACATCCTTGTGTTTAGGATCAGAATGTCTTGTTCGTCTAGGAGTCTACGTTGATTTGGTGAACGGTGTGCTTTGGAGCAGATTGCAAGGCACCCCGGTAGAAGATGTGGACCTGATGGATGGTCTGAAGGCTGGACAACTTCTTCCTCAAGTTTGTGAAGTGGTTTGTGCTGAAGACGTCAAGATTCCTGGCCTTGTGCATGATTTTGCTCTGCCTCTTCGTTTGGCCCAAGGTCAACGCATGCTCGATGATATTGGCTTTTTCAACCCGAATTCCTCTTTTCTCGAGCATGGTCTTTCTCTAGGTGCTTTACCATGTCTTGAAGTACCTACCTCTTCTTTCCATGTATTGATTGTCAATGCTCAACCTACGGAAGTCTTTCTCTCCGCTGGAGAACATTTGGGTTTTCTAGTGGGTGAATCTTTTCCTGATGTTGAGGTAACATTGCCTATCATTGGCAGCTTGTCTTCCATTGTTGACCACTGCCAAGGGGGGGATATACTGGACCATATTTTTACCTCACCTAAAGGACTCATTTCACTGGACTTCCTGTGGCCATATGATGCAACGACTTCCCATGTAACAGTGGAGAATGATTTTTTGATTTTATCCAGGAAGTTAGCTCTGTCTGACCAATCTAAAGCGGTGAATGCCATTGATTCTTCATCTTTGCATGAACAGATTGAAGACCAAGTGGAAATCTCTTCCAACCAACCTTTTTCTAAGTTTGATGCCATGGTAAAGGAACAAGTGGACCTAGCTGATGCGTGCTCTTCTGATGAAGAAAAGGCTCAGTTCACACAGTTGTTGTACAAGTATCGAGACCTTTTTGCAGTGGATTCTTATGACACTGGACTGACTGATCTACATGTGACCAAGATTCCTACGGATCTCCACAGTAAGCCCGTCTTCGTACGTCAGTATAAGATTCCTTTGGCCTCGTATGAGTCCGTGCAAGAGATACTTGATACCCTGGAAACTAGGGGTATCATTAGGCTTTGCAACAGTACATACAACTCACCCTTGTGGCCAATCCTGAAGAAGAATAACAGTTGGAGAATTGCCTTGGATTACCGACAGCTAAACAAGCGGGTACCCTTGTCTAGGTGGCCTATGGCCCATCTTGACCAGAGCTTGACTACCATCAAAGGAGCTAAGTATTTTACCAGTTTGGATTTAGCTTCTGGATTTTGGACTGTTCCTGTACATCCACCGGATCAATACAAACTAGCATTTACCTTTGGGAAGAAACAGTACACGTGGAATAGAACACCGTTTGGTTTTCTGAACTCTCCAGCTGAGTTCAACATATTTCTCCATAAAGCCCTTCCAGATGCGGAAGCTCGAGGAACTCTAGTCTATGTGGATGACATCCTGATCAAGAGTCCCACCTTTCAGAAACACCTGGAAGAGGTAGAACATGTGTTCCAACAATTGCAAAATGCAGGAGCTAAATTGACCCTTGCCAAAGGTCAATGGTGCCGAACATCTCTGAATTATTTAGGGTATGACATTTCCTCTGAAGGTCTTCGACCACAGAAGAAAAGGATACAGGCCCTACAACAGTTGAGGAAACCTACCAATTTGACGGAACTTCGTTCATTTTTAGGAATATGCAACTATTCTCGACAGTTCATAGATCAGTATGCAGAGATCTCTAGACCCTTGGTTGCCTTACTAAAGAAGGATGTACCTTGGACGTGGGGTCCTGAACAGGAAGATGCTATGCAAGAGATGAAAGAGCAGCTTAGTCGCTTTCCTTGCTTGTCCTACCCTGAGAGTGGTCGTGAATTCTTCATCGACCTAGGATTCTCCAAACACTCTATGAGTGCTGTCCTGTACCAGAAATACGACTCTGACAAGCGTGTGGTGGCCTATGCAAGCAAAGGCTTCACCGATGTAGAGAAGAAGTATTCTGAATGTGAGAAAGCTCTACTGTCAACTGTTTGGGCTCTTCAACATTTTCGGAGTTATATCCAAGGAGAAAAACTCATTGTAGAGACTTGTCATCAACCCATTAGTTTCTTGGGTAGTGACAAGATCAAGACTGGTCGTGTCTCCAATAGCCGAATAGTCTCATGGACTTTGGCTCTCCAAGGATGGCCTTTACAGGTAAAGTATGCCCTGAAACATCGAAACACAGTAGCCCAAGGGATAGCAGAATTGCATGATTGTACAGAACAAGATTCTCTTACAGGTATACCGGAACCTGATGTTCCACCAGAAGAAGAGGAACCCCATCGTCATCATCTTTACGATGAACAGCTATGTGCCAATATACCTCAAGTCTACGTAGATGGCTGTGCCTTTCACCAGACCTCGACCCATAATTTGGTCGCAGGAGTAGGTGTAGTGTGGAATGTCGACACACCTATGGAAACTTTGAAGTATAGATTGGGTGCTAAAACCAACCAATATGCAGAGATTGTAGCAGCTCTGGTCGCTGTACAGTCTGCGGTACAAAAGGGGATCCCAGAACTGATTATCTGTACAGATTCTGATTATGTGCGTCAAAACTTTGTGTCTCACTTACCCGTGTGGAAAAAGAAGGACATGTTAAATTCCAAAGGAAAGCCTGTCCATCATGGCGACTTGATTCTAGCCTTAGATCAATTGGTACGAGACAATGACATGACCATCTACTGGAAGAAAGTGAAAGGTCATGCTAAAGTTAATAGTTCTGACAAGATCGGAAATGACCTTGCGGATCAATTGGCCAAAGAAGGTGCTTTGTCAGGTGAACTATGGCAATGCCCTGAAGAGTTGTTTTCAATGGTACATGCTATTACTCGACGCCAAGCTAAACAGGTAGCTGAAACACCTGTAGTGCAGTGGGGTAATGATATCCCTTCCTTTGATCTTGTAACCGCTCAGAAGACCGATCTTATCCTGGGAAAGTTCTATAACTTCATACAGAATCCACAGGATCATCCATTGTCTGAAGACGATCAGAAGGATGAAGAACTGAGGATACTCTACACCTCCAGAGAGAAATTTTCGATTCATCAGAACCTGCTCACTCGGACGAGTAAGCATGGTATTGTGCAGTGGGTTGTACCCCGTGCATATCGAGGAATCATGTTGCAACATGCCCATGATGAACCTTGTGCAGGACATAGAGGTGAAGAAGTTACCTATGAGACACTGAAGCAAGTGGCCTATTGGCCTCATATGCGGCAAGATGTACAGTTATATACGAGAGGTTGCTTGACTTGTTGTCAATTTCAACCCTCTACACCACTTCACCGAGCACCCTTGAGAAAGAAGGGTTTGGTCATGCCCTGGTCCGACATCCAGATTGACTGGATTGGCCCAGTGGTCCGTTCCTCCCGAGGTAATAAGTATATGTTGACTGTCACTTGTTTGTTTACAAAGTGGATTGAGTGCTTGCCTGCACCCAATTGTACGGCTGAGACTACCGCTACCTTGTTACTGAATCATGTGTTCAGTAGGTGGGGTTTGCCCATGAGAGTGGACTCAGACCAAGGATCACATTTCACTGCGGATGTGATGCGACATATGTGGAAGATACTCGGAGTGAAAAGTAAATTGCACATAGCTTACCACCCTCAATCATCGGGACAAGTGGAAAGAGCGAATCGTACTATCATCACGATCCTGAAGAAGTACGTGTCTACCTCTGGTAAGGATTGGGATATGAAGTTACCTTTGGTACTGATGGCTATTCGTGCCACGCCTCACCGTTCTACGGGGGTGACGCCTTTTGAAATGATGACAGGTAGAGAAATGATATTACCAATTCATTTGTTGTATAGAACTAATGATGTAAATCTTTCTAGTGCTACTACTGCTCATGAATATGTCACCCATTTACGTAACCGTTTACAGGGTGCATTTTCTTTTGCCCAGAAAAATCTGGAAATTGCTGCTAAAGGTAGAAAAGCCTATTATGATCATAGGACTACCACAAAGGAATACCAAATTGGCGACAAGGTATTCTATTACAATTTTGGCAAAACCAAGGCCAAAGAAAGTAAATTTTTGCCAAGTTGGCATGGTCCATTCCCTATAGTGGAAAAAGCTTCACCTGTGGCCTATCAAATTCGCATCAAATCAAATTCTCCAGGTGCAGATGTCCTTAAATGGGTCCACATTAATCAACTGAGACCATGTCATCCCAGTAAATTTGCCCAGGATGAAACCATTGTTGTGATGAAGACATTAACCTAGCAACAGCCTAGGCTGTTCTCTCTCTTTTCTGTTTTTCAGATGGCGAAACGAGTTCTGCCGATGCTGTTCCTGGCTGTCCTGCTGATTGGCGTTGGTACCAAAGTAATCGATCCTGGTCCGCAGTCCCGTGTTGTCCTTCAAGATTCTCCTGGTTTCTTGTTCTTCCCGTTCCAGATCCTGCTCCAGAACATCTTCTTTCGATGTTTCTCTTTTCCATTTGGACTCTACTCCTACTGAAACTGAATTGGAAATCCTGGATGTTTTCCGTGGACATTCCATCAATTTTACCCTTGAAGTTGAACAATATTTGATGACAAAACCTTCCCACACCATTGAACTGAAAGTTGATAATGATAAGCTTCATATTGAGGACTTTCATATTGGCTCCTCCAATGTACATGAAGTTGTTGATACCCACAGTATTGATCTTTTTATCACTGTTGTTATTCCAATTTTTGCCATCCTGTGGGTTCTCTTATTTGGGTTCTCTGTTTTTGCACTCTATGAGACCATCCGGATTAGACGTCTTATTCAACAGAAACCATCACATACTGACTTAAGAATGCATGATTTCATTACGGCTATGAAAGAGTAATTTTGCTAGCCGTATTTTTGATTGATTTATCTGTCTTAACTTTTGCTTTGGCATACCTTTTGTGCCTTGCTAAGTAGTTATGATTTTTGATTTTATCATATATTGCCATTATTCAGTGATTTTATTATCATTTATTTGGCTGGGTTCACATATTTTACCCTTGCCTTTATGATTATTATACATTGATTATTGATATCTTTGATTTATTGCTGATTTATATGGTATTGCTTATGTTTATGCATTTTTATATCACCTTGGGTCTTGTCGATCCTTTCCTACTTAGTTAGGTTGAAGGTGAAATAGACTCCATTGAAGTTATTTCTCCTCCAAAAGGGGGGACTGTAGGGATATTTCTGTATTCACACCTGAAGGTTAGGCCTCCATGATGTCATCAAGCCTGAACCATTGTTTCAAGAATATCTCTCTGCAAGCAACTTTCCAGCATGAATTTTGCAAGAAGTAAGAAGAATGATGCATTATGGGGATGTACCCGAATGTTGCTATTCAAGGGCATTCATCTGTGCTTTAATAATGGGACAGTGTGACTCTTGAAGAAATTATTCTGTTCTTATCTGTCTAACGGCCCTGGGTCTTCCAGCATATATGATACTTTATACAGAAAGGCTATTCATCAAGTTCTGTTTCTGGATTGGTCCGAGGAAGTCATCTGATGAGATTCAAGAAAAGAAAGGTGCTAATTAATTAATAATTAGTTAGTCTGTGATAAGGTCCGGGGAAGCTCAGATCTGCTCACAGATGTTCTAATTGTAAACTTTTTCTTTCAATAATTAGACCTGTAAGTTACCTTGTGTGATTCTCTGCCTAAGAGATAGAAATTCGGACATTTAAAAACTGTTCTGAACTTAGCACAGATAAACGGAACTTGTTGCTGATGATTTATAGCCTCATCAAGGATCTTCAACACGTGTAACTTTTACAACGGTATTCCTGACGTCTTCCAGCTGACACAAAGTTTTCTCTTCTACCTAATTGTGCCGGAGAGGCTAATTAAGGGTGAGCATACGGAAATTACTTTTATTAGCTTGGGAATTAGATAGGAATCATTGATAAAGGTAAAGGGTTGAAAAGTTACCTGGGTGATAATATAATCATTTGCTAATCAGGGATTATTATTATAAGGAATAGTGTGTGTTTAACAAGAAGTTTTACTTAGTTGTCTAACCATTAGATTGTGATAATCATGTACTGAGTTTCATTTGTGTAATTAGATATTTTGAACAATATTTAGATCTGCAGCTGGCTTGTGAATTATATTTTTCTATTTTCATAATAAAGATATTTCTCATTAGCCTGGGTTTTGTGTCGTATAATTAGACCATGATATTGGAACTTGAATAAGGTTATGGTTTTCTCTAGACCACTTAACAGAAACGTAACGTGTTTATAATACTGCTAAGTGAACCATAAATCCTTCTACAGTCAGTAGACTTAAGAGGGTGGGTAAGTAGTGTGGGCAGACTTGATGGGCTATAGCCCTTATCTGCCGTCATCTTTCTATGTTTCTATGTTACATCACTGAAGGTCAACTATTGGAGAAAAACCAATTGGCCAATCCAACCTTCCAATAATCTGCAAGATTCTCTCTGGTCTTAGGGACAAATTCTATAGGATGACACATATGACACCAATTTTTAAGAAATTACATTGATTACCAATTTTATTATGAGTACAACACAAGGTTATTTCTGTGATCCATCAAACTGTTTATCATCAAACACCATGGTATTTTCAACAAGTCATTGCGAACTACTGTGTTTCCCCGAAAATAAGACACTGTCTTATATTAATTTGGGGCCCAAAAAACGCACTAGGTCTTATTTTCGGGGGAAACACAGTATTTCAGCAGCCATTTCAAAGGCAAATTAAAAATCTGAACAATGAAAAATTGTCAGGTGCTTCTCATAACAACCTGCTTATCTGCTTCCTCCTGCCTCACCTCTCAGCTGGTGGGGCTTGAGGATCCCTTCTAGCCATTGCAAACGTACCGCAATTTTAGGTGACTCTCCATTACCTCTCACGCCCATACCCCCCTCCAACCTTCAACCCAATGTCTCTCTCTCACATCCCCCTCCAGTCACCCTGTTTCGCTCTCTTATATCTCCTTCCAGGGTTCTCTTTTTGCATGCGTCTCTTTCACTCACACATCTCCGCTCCAATCAGCCTCAGTCTCTTATATCGCTAACCAGTCTTCACTGTCTCTCACACTCACATCTCCCCCTCCCTGCAGTCACCCTGTCTCATTCTCACATCCTCTTCCAGTTTTTACCACATACTCTCCTCACCTTGCAAATAGCGCATTTACTACCTCCCTGTTGCTGCCATTCCGCTCCCTGTTAACTTGAGTAGCGCGGTGCAAGAAGTTCGGGCAAGTCTCGCGGTTTAGAATCTCAAGAGACTTGCCAAACATCCTGCACTGAGCATCTTACACGGTCCGACAAGATGGGAGGGAGAGATGGAAAGGTCGGCAAGGGGGGGAGGGGTGTCGGTGGGAAGCTACCGGCAAATCCAGTGCTTCAAGTAGCAGCGCTTCAACTAGGACTTATTTTTGGGGTAGGGCTTATATTAAGACCTACCCCGAAAATCATGCTAGGGATTATTTTCGGGGTAGGTATTATTTTCGGGGAAACACAGTATAAACCAGGCAGATCTTTACAATATGAAAATAAAAATTTATTAACCTCAAGAAAGCAAGGTTTCTATGCAGACAGCTGGTTTTAACATGTGGAATGCTTTGTTGGGTCAGTTGCGACAATGTATTGATCGGTTTCAATTCAAGAACAGCTTAAAACCCAATTGTTTGTCACCACATTCTTATGACTTAACAGATCTTTGGAAAAGAAAAAATAGTTCTCCCCTGTTGATTTTAAGATTTTAGTTTGTCATAATTATTATGTGTGTTTTAACTCCTATGAACTGTTTAGAGAAAATTTTAAAATAAATAAATATATATGGTACCTAAAAAATCTTTGCCAATCATAACAACACCCATTTAGATCAAGGAAAACCAGACCAAAATATCTGCACCTAGGTTGGGTGCAGATCTGGTGTATTCTATAACACTGCGCCTAACTTTTAGAAATACCCATGATCCTCCTTTCTCATCCTCTGGCTATGCCCCCTGTTATGATTTGTGCACCAGAAGTGAAGTGCACCATTTTATAGAATGTGCCTACAAAGTTGTGTGTGTAACTTCTAATTAGTGCCAATTAGCATCAATCATTAGCTGTTAATTGCCAATTATCTGCACCAATTGGCTGTGTGCACCAGTTTGCGCATGTAGCTTAGGATGCCATATATAGAATTTGGGCCTTACTGCCTAAAATCTAACTTGAGCTTCATTCCGCCTGACCTCTCAATCCTCTAACTGTCAAACTCTAGGGATGTGCTCCTATTAGTGGCTTATGGGTCTGGGTCCTCATCTATATGGCTCACTAGCCCACTCACCAGGGGAGTGTGTGGTGAAGTGGTTAGTGCCACAGACTCAGCACCCTGAGATTGTGGGATCAAATCCCATGCTGCTCCTTGTGATTCTGGGCAAGTCACTCAATCCCCTATTGTTCCAGGTACATTAGATAGAGTGTGAGCCTACCAGGGAAAAATGCTTGAGTGCCTGAATATAAACCAAATAGGCTATAAGTGGCATATAAATACTATAAAGAAATAAATAAGACATTTGTATGATGCTCTACTACAGTGTTTTTCAACCTTTATGTACCTATGGACTGGCAGAAATGGAGGAATTGTTTTGCAGACCGGCGGTTGAGGAGTGCTGGTGTGGACTCGGGTGCCGCTACTGGACTGCCAAGGGAGACGGGAGGGAGTGACTTTTCCTATTAGGAGGCTTCTTCTCAGCTTTGGGGGCTCGGGAGGTTGTGTCTCGCATGCTGTCTTGCTGCTCCGGTTCCGTGCCGCATGTCGCAGCAGCGGGACCTTCATTCCTTTTGGCCGGGTCTCGGCGCGGGGGGACCTTCTGCTCCTTCTGGGGAGGACCGAGAGGAGAGCGCAGGCCAGGGAGGTGGTGGCTTTCTGTGCATGCACAGCCTTAGGGCAGCACGGTCGGCGGACTTGCCACGTGGCACCGGCTTCGCACGCCTCCAGCTCTCCAGTGGCCTTTGACCCAGAGTTGCCCATCGGCCATTGCATCAGGTTCATGCGAACTCCCCGTTGGTGGCCCCGGCGCTGCCTGGAGGTGTTGGAGGATGGCTGTACTGGTGTTTTTGCCTGGGTAGTCTTCGAGGCATTTGCAGTGAGCCACCTTTTTAACTCGGTGCTTGCGGGGACACTGGCCCTTCGCGGACCAGTATCGGTCCATGGACCGGCAGCTGAAGAACACTGCTCTACTAGGTTTCACCATACCAGATGATGCTCTTCTAGAGACAGGTATGTACTGTTTCATTCAGATATTTTTTGGGGGTAGGGTGGGAGGGGGGTCAATGACCACTAGAGGATTGTGGGGGGTCATTACTTAATACCTTCAGTAGTCATCTGGTCAATTTGGGTATCTTTTTGGCACTTAGATGCTTTTAAAACAGGTCTAGCTCAGAACATCTACATTCCATTCAAGTCGCCTTGGGTAAGGTTCGATTATTACCACAAGACGACCAAATCTAAGCCCACCCATAGCTTGCCTCCAATATGTTCCCCTGTAGTTCTGGACACACAGCAAGTAGATTGGCTTACAAGATGTCCAGAAAGACAGTTTCAAAAATCAGCACTTGGACTTCCTGGTGATTAGGACGTCCAAGTGATGATTTATGCCATTTTTTGGATGCTTGTTTTGAAATTGCCCCTAATAGGCTTTAGCACTAGGGGCAGGCAAGCATTTTTGCATTCTCTCCATCTTAACCACAAACTGTGAATTCCATTTGTCTCTTCCCCTGCCCCTTCACTCTGATTCCCAGTTTTCCATCCTTCTCTCAGCCATTACCTCGATGATAGGAGGACAGCAGCACTTTTTTTGTCATTCATCCAATTTTAGTGCATAGTTGCATATCAATAATTTTTATGCTCCCAAGAGGTTCTATGCCTCAGAAGCTGTCCCTCCAACCAAAGAAGTGCTTAAGCACCTCATCTCCCACTGGCAGGCCACTGATATTACAAGACTTTAATATGGCAATAGAAGATGAGGCACTTACTTGTAAATGCTTTAGTGGCTGCCAAGAGCAAGGCTCAAGTAATTTAATTAAAGAAAGCTGGCAGAAGGCAGTACAATAACTTTGTTAAAAGTAACTAGCATTTGCCACACTCTGCCTGTCTCCATAGTAATGTAATGTAATTTATTTCTTATATACCGCTACATCCGTTAGGTTCTAAGCGGTTTGAAGAAAATATACATTACGATTATAAATGAGAAGTAAGAAGGTACTTAAAAATAGTGTGCTGCTGAGCCTTTTTCTTGACCAGGCCCTTCCCTGTATTGCACTGTGTTTCACCCAACTCCTAATTATGGTCCTGCTTTAAGGGTTTACCGTATATATTTGAATATTAACTGGGATTTTGGGGCCAAAAAATTGGTCACAAATGGGGGTCCTGGTTTATATTTGGGTCAATGCCCCCTCCCAGAATTTTTTTTAAGGCCGCCGCTGCCAGGCTCTGCCCCCACCTCCCTCCCTGCCCTAGCCTCAAACAGTACCTCATATTGAGGATCCGTGGTAGAGGTGCAGCGGGCAGGAGTAAGCTTTCCAAGTTCCTGCCCTGCTGCTAACCAGCTACTGCAAGTTCCTTCGGCCGCTGAGCGACACGAGCAGGAGCATAATTTGGCGCTGCACCGCGGTACTGAGAGGCATCCTTACTGGCTTACTGGAGGATGGAAGGGAGCTCGGCGCAGAACCTGACAGGGGAGGGGAGGATGGAAGGGTGCTGGGCGCAGAGCCTGACAGGGGAGGGGAGGAAGGAAGGACTGGGTGCAGAGCCTGACGGGGCAGAACACTTGAATATTAAGCTGCCTGACTTATATTTGAGTCAACCATTTTTCCTCCTTTTGGGGGGAAAAGGGGGTCTCGACTTATATTCGGATCGACTTTATATTCGAGTATATACGGCGTAGCAAAAAGTTTTCATCGGATTAGTAGTTCTTATCTGAATCTCCTCTATTCTTTAATCTCATTATGACAGTTCAGCACCCATCACTGAACATGTTGTTTAGGGTGGAGTCTTCCAGGTAACTTATACAAAAGTGTTCTCTCTTTTTTTTTCCATCTAATACCACTAATTATGCAGCCAAACCACCTGTTATTATTTTTTCTAGTTGCTTTCTGATACTGTCTACTTTGAAAGTCATTTCAGATGACTACTCTTCAATCTCTTTCTTGACATTCTAATTGTTACATGGCAAAGGGATTTTTGCATTCTGAGTAAAGATTTTACACTTTTGCACAGCAAAGCTCATTTTCCAAATCCCTGATTATTCTTCCAGTGCATTCAAGCCCCTCTCATTTTTTCCACCCCATCTGGCATATCTGCTCTGTTAGAGATTTAAGTATCATCTGCAAGTCCCCTAGCGCTGCTAATCGAGATACTGGAAAGAAGTGGTCATGTTACCAGGCCATGGGGAACTACGCTGATCATTTTGCCTTTGGCAGAGTAGACTCCATTAATCATAATTCATGTTCCACATGTACATTATGTACTGATAGGCACATCTGCACCTCTTCTATTGCACAATGCTACTACTTAGAAATGAATACTTCAGTGTAACCGCCATAGCCCAGTCACCCAAACACTAACACGTAGTCTTGGGAGGTAGGAGAATAGGCTTTTATTTATACAGAATTAGGGGCTTGTTTTCCTCAAAGGTCTCCACAAACAGAAATTAGCTTCTTTCTCAAAATACCCTGCCCTTCTCAGTTTAGTTTAAGGTGCAATCTCTTTACTTATTCCTGGGTAACAAAAGAAAAACCTTAGTTCAGCGGGTTCCTACCTCAGTGAGGACAACGTTACAATTCTCTCCTGATTCTCCACATCCTTTCTTCACTCTGGGACCCCTGGTTCCGATCCTGGCTCTTCCTCTTAAACTTTCCTCCTCTTCTACTTCCTGGTTTGGCACTTTCCTCTCCACCCCCTCTCCTGAAGCTGTTTCCCTTTCTGAGCTGGCCTTGTCTTTCTTCCAGTTGGCCAGATGGGGGAGTGCTAGGGGTTCCTTCAGGAAATCATCTAGCTGGCGAGCTGAACTAACCCAGGGAAGGGGCAAGGTTTTATAGCCTCTGTCACATTCAGTTTCTAAAATATAATGGGATACTGACAAAACTGGATGCAAATCACAGTCACATCTAGTGAACATTCATTACCACAAGCCTTTCCTAGAGAAGACTGGCCAGTGGAGGTAATATATCTAAATCTACCTCATGTATATTTGATGTGGATAAAAGAGAATATTTTTCAAAAAAAAAATTATAAAGCTGTATCACCAGCCTTTTTCTATTAATTTACTCATAATGGGAGATGAGATATGGGTCTAGCTAATTGACTTTTTCTGTGGATTTATAAAAGATTCTCTCGAAGTGGATTCATTTAATTTGCTTTGCATGTTTGAACACAACAGAGAAGGCCATTGGACACAAGATAAGTACTCTATTTTTGCCAATTAATATACCACGTGCTGTACATCAAGATTTTTTCAAGACTATTTTGGTTAATAAAATATCTTGGTGAAGTGATGGTCGACCAGGTTTTCAGTGACCAATGAGTGTGGGTGTTTTGAATGTTTGCACTGAGCACCTTCAATTATTATTTAAAATTATATTTAATTTAAGCTTTTTTTAATGTTTTTGTAAAAGTTTTTTTTTTTATCTTCATGTATATTTTTAGAGTCTGTAACTGTCTACCATAGATTCTTTTTTTATTTTTTTTTTGAAGTATCTTTATTAGCAATTGTAACGGGAACATACAACCAAGAATGGTGAAATCATAGAAAAATAGAACAAGCAAAGAAACAACAATGGAGATTATAACAGCAGATGGTTCAAAGTGCAGAAACCTTGTGGCTGGATGCCCCACACAATTGACATTTTGTGTTTAATATACAAAAAAACCCCAAAGCAAACACGCACAAACCCCAAACACCCGGCCACAAGCCACAACAGTCATACAACAAACAACCCACAAGCAGACCCCCAAACAACCAACACACCCAAACACACACAAGCACCCACGCGTGCAGCCACCCAGGGGAGTAGCAAAGAAAGAAAAATGGTCTCCATCCCAAAAAGAAATCAGGGTATGGAGTCCGTGTTCTCCGACTCCAAACTGGAACAGAAAGTTAAAGCCCGCTTCCAGAGAGCATGATAACCCCGGAGGGCAAGAGTTCCACACCGAGGAATGTGCTGAAGTTCATACCGCCCCACCTCAGCTAGTCGAGCAAGCCACTGTAGGAAAGAGGCCACTGAATCAACCACTCAATGGTGCAAAATTTTTTGCCACCAAGGCAGCCATGTAAAGAACCCTACGCTGAGGTAACGTAAGCCCTCCCTCAATCAAATCCCTTTGATCTCCCAAGAGCACAACGCACCGAACAAGGCATTCCAAAAATGGAAGAACTTGCAGCCATAAAGCAGAGGAAGGGCATTCCAAGAAATGGTGAAGAAGGGTACCTAAAGAACGATTACATTTAGTACAAGTCGCTCCTTCCCAGAGGCCCATGCGAACCCCCTGTGCCCAGGAGACATACGCTCAATGCAAAATTTTAAATTGCATTTCCCGAAGATCCGTGGAACCCCCCAAGGCATGCACAGTGGCAAAAAGATCAAGAAATGCCTTGCGATCAAGAGTAATATCAAGCTCCGATTGCCAATGCGAGGCCAGTCGTTCCACGGATCCCAAATCCAAAGCATTCTTCAGAATCTGATATCAGGTAGATAATTTGTTGAAAGCAGGAGGCACCTGGAAGAATTGAACATCCAAGGGACCACAGAGCCAAGCATCCCCCCACTTGCGGCCAAGGGACAAGTAGTAGTGCCGAGCCAAAAATGAGTCTGGGGCAGGTGCCAGTCAAATTGCAATTGGGCAAAGGTAGGAAACTGCCCACCCCCCACGGTTAGGAAATCCTGAAGAGATCTACAACCCCTCTGCTCCCACTGATGAAACCAAGAATGACCGGTAGAAAGTCGACATTTCCAGACAATTGCAACAAGAGGGAAGCTTCCGGAGTCTTCCCCTGCTGACGCCACCACCACCGCCACGCACGGCGCAGGGGTAGAAAAAATGCAAACTTGGGCCCCCCTCTTTGGATAACCGACAGCGGAGCATGAAGAAGGGACAAGACTGAGTGTGGCACGCACCACGATTCCACCCATCCCCGGGGTAAAAATTTATAACAACCCGACCAACCTTCATGGATAAACCGAACCAAAGCTGCAACGTTGTAGTAACGAAGATCAGGAAGGTTCAATCCTCCCCTAAATTTGTCCAAAGCCAAAGTGGCATAGCTAATCCTGGCGCGCTTATGACGCCAAATAAAAGAGGAGAGGATCAAGCGAAACAGACGCACATCCCTATCAGTATCAGGATACAGGATCTTAGGAAGGAGTATCATCTTAGACAAAGCCACTCGATCCCAGAGTCCCAGCGGAAGATCTTTCCATTTATCACACAAACGCTGGATCTCATCCAGATGATGTCGCACATTATATTCGTACAGAAGCTTGAGATTGGGACTTAAATACACACCAAGATAACGCATCGGCCTCCTTAGCGGCGGTATCTCTAGGCCCATAAGCCCAGGCTACAAAGTAGTGGACCACAACGGAAGAAGTTCAGATTAACACAATTGACTCGCAGACCAGAAATGTCCCCGAAAGAACGAACAAGAGCGAGGGCACGCCCCAGATCAGAGCGAGGTTGGTCAGCAAATAGGTTAATGCAGCTCTCTTGGTCCCCAGGACGAATACCCTGAAGATCTGAAGCTCCACGAATCTTAGCGGACAAAGGTTCGATAGCTAATACGAAGAGCAGCGGAGACAGTGGACAGCCCTGTCGCGTCCCCCTACCCAAGGCAAACGGAACAGTGAACTGACCATTTACTAAAAGCCATGCTTGCGGTCAGGTATATAAGCTACAGATCCATTGATGAATAGGGCCCTCAATTCCAAACCGACGCAAAACCCAGAAGAGATACTGCCAGGAGATGCTATCCAGGCCCACAATAGCTGATGTCCCCTCCAGTCCATGTCTGGAATGAAGGGCCATCAAAGCGTGAGCTAGATTCATTGATGCATATCGGCCCGGCACGAACCCGGCCTGGTCCTCATGGATCAAGAGTGGCAAAAATGTATTCAAACAGTTCGCCAAGTTTGGCATCCTGATTAAGAAGAGAAATGGGCCGATAGGACCCCACTTGGGCCGGGTCCTTACCTGGTTTAGGCAATAGCACAACGTGGGCCACATTAGGGGACCCCAAACCCTGCTCCGCGGACAGCACATTGAATGCCTCCGCCAACACAGGAGAGACCTGATCCGATAAAATCTTGTAGTATTCAGAGCCAAATCCGTCAGGACCAGGTGCCTTAGTTAACTTAAGCTTCTTGATACCTAGCTGTACCTCCACAGGACTAACAGGGACATTCAATTGATCCACCTGATCAGCCGTCAACTTAGGAAGCATGAGCCCCTGAAAGAAAGCATCTCTATCGGAGTCCGAGAACGGTTCGCATACAGGGATTCATAAAAGTGAACAAATTGTTGTTGGATCTGCTGTTCTTGGGTGAAACGAGCACCTTTCGGATCCTGAATAGACAGAATAACCTGGCGCTGTCATGGAGGGTGAACCAAGTTAGCCAACAGTCTCCCAGTCTTGCCTCCCCAGGAATACCATTTATACTGTTGAAAGTAAATATCTTGAGAGGCCCTCTGTGTTAAAATAGTGTCAATCTGGCACCATACGGTGAGCAAGGGAAGTTTATCTTCCTCGGAAAGAGAAGTACAATGTCACGCCCGCAATTGGCGGAGCTCCCCCAATAAAGCCAATAAGTCAGCATCCAGTTTCTTCCGCTTCCGAGAAAGATAAGCAATAATGAATCTCTGCAGAACCAGAACCGCCTTGGAGGCTTCCCAGAATAGTACCAGAGGGACATCGGCAGTATGGTTATGAGAACTATACTCCAACCACTGCTCTTGAAGATATTTATGAAATTCTAGATCTCTATAAAGTTAACACGGAAATTTCCAATGCCTTTCCCCTGACTCAGGTGTAAATTGAAGTTCCATGACAACCGGTGAGTGATCTGACAAGGGAACCTCCTCGATATCTATCCCAGACACCCTGGGAAGCAGAGAGGGTGAGACCAACAGATAGTCCAACCGAGCATATACATTGTGTGGATGTGAGTAAAAAGTGTAAGTACGTTCCGTGAGATGCAAAATCCTCCAGGCGTCCAATAACTGCACCTGGCTCCATGGTCCCTTGCCCCCACCTTTGCCGGACTGCAGTCCAGGGCAGGATCTACCGTGATGTTAAAATCCCCACCCACCAGTGGCTGGTAATTGGGATGCATGGCGATCTTAGCGAGCAAAGCTGAAAAAAATTTATGATTATACACATTAGGGGTATACAGATTGCATAATAACCAGTTGTGTCCCCACAATTCCCCCAGTACTATAACAGAACGTCCCTCTGGGTCTGGGAGGACTTTGTGTACACGGAAAGGCAATTATTTATGAATAAGTATTGCAACCCCCCACTTCCGGGTACCAAAGGAGGAAGAAAAGACCTCACCCACCCATTCTCTCCGAAGCTTAAGGTGTTCAGCAGGGGAGAGGTGGATTTCCTGGACAAAGGCTATGTCAGTCCCCCTCTTCCTAAACCAGTTCAAAACTTTCTTCCTCTTAACAGGAGAGTGGATACTGTCCACGTTTAAAGTGGCTATGGTCAACTTAGTCATGGAGGAAACAATCTCTCAAAGACAATAGTAGATAACAAGCCAAGAAAAAGGCGGAAAGGCCCCCCCAGCTAGGCTCTCCCCCCAGAACATCAGAAGCAGTAGCACCCCTGAAAGACCCAGGGCTCTGTGAAGTAGAACAACCCCCCCCCCACCCACCCAGGTAAGCAGCACCGCAGCATAGCTAACCCTCCCCCTAGCCACAAACTCACACACCACATATACCACCATTCAAACACACCAAACCCCAGTCTACAACCCCATGCACACAGCCCTCCCCCCCTTCCATCCACCAAACCCACTCCCTCCCCCAGAGAAAACCATCCCTAGAAGTACACCCAGACCTCCAAACACCAACAGAAAATAAGAAGAAACTAAAAGCAAAAAACTGCGCTCCCAAAGACTGGAGCAACCTAATGTCCAAATCAGAACTCTCGACCCAGAGTCTCCCACCAAGATGGTCACTGCCAAAACGGTCAGGAAATGCAGCCAGCTCCGGGGTCCATCAGTTCCTTGCAAGCAGCCCAAAGGAAATGTACCCAACAGGAAGAAAATTGCTGAAAGCAGGAACAAAAACACAGGGTCTGACAGCAAGCAGGCCACCCCTCAGGACCAGGAGCAGACTTGTGGTACCAGACGAGACAGCAACCTCGGAACATCCGGAGCAAGGCACCCCACCCCCACTCAGGTGAAAGGAAGAAGCCAGGTGTAGCTGCCCTCAGCAATCTAATCTGTCCCAGAAATGGCGCAGCCCGGCTGAAATCTCGAACAGAGAACACAGAGACCACCTGCTGGATCACACCACCGGAGTAGCTGCCGGCGCTCTACCCTCAGCGATGGCCGGTAGAGAATCCAAATAATGCTGTGCTGCTGCTTTATCAGTGAAGGTTTGGGGCTTCCCATCGCTCCAGATGTGCAAAGTCGCTGGATACACAAGAGCAAACCTCACTCCCCGACGATGAAGCATGGTGCAGAGAGGTGCCATTTCCTTGCGAAGGGATGCCACGTGCTAGGAGTAGTCATTGAATAACAACAACTTTTTCCATTCATATTCCACCTGACCAGCTTTCCTATAGGCTTGCAGGATAAGCTCCTTTTCCTTCCAGTTCAGGTACGGAGCGATTGCAGCCCTAGGGCGATTATTATCTCCCGAGCATTGACCCATGCGATGAGCTCTCTCACAGATAAAGCCGGTCGGCGGCGTCTCCAGGCCCAGCCTAGTTGGAAGCCTAGTTGGAAGAAGTGGTAAATATCTTGATCGGCTCTGAGCTCAGGTAGACCCACCACACGGAGGTTGTTCCGGTGCTGGCAATTCTCATGTTCATCTAGTCAGCCAGTCAGCGTGTTCACTTGGGCCTGCAAGGCAACCCGGTAGCATGATCCCTCAGGGCCGCGTCTTCCCCATCAGAGACACGCTGCTCCACCGCCGCAATGCGAGTCGCCTGGGCCTCAAACCGCTCATTGATGCAGTCAACAGCGGACTGAAGCTTATGCAAGCGATCCTCCAGCACCGCAGTCACCATTCGGGAGATCTTCAGCGCCCACTCTCCCCACTGCGCAGAAGATGAGGTCGGCGCTGCCGCCATTTTAGGTGCAGGAAAGGCAGATCGATGTTTATGAGCCTTCGCGGAGCGCACTGGCATCCTGGTCACAAACCACCTCTCCAAAGGCTCCGCACCCGCACTGCACCTCAAGAAGGCCTCCGGTAAGAGTAGCACCGATCGGGCAGTAGTTTTAAGGGAGTTTAGCCGATATTGGGAGACCCGGGGTCAGGGAGCTCAAGGGCACACGTCTTCTCACAGCAAACGCATCACGTGATCCCCCATCTACCAAAGATTCTAATAAAGAGAGTTTCTTTCACAGGAGTATCAATATCACTTGCTTGAGAACAACCAGAAACTCCCATTCAGATAAACTTACATATATCATTTCACATAATCATTCTACCAAACACTCATCTGCTGGATTGGGTACTTCATCTAACACAAATTGTACACTTCATACTGACATCACCATTAATCAGTTCACTTGCAAAGCTAATGTTGTTCATTCTTTGGCTAAAAACAACCCCAAAAATAAATAAATATACATATATATACAGTGTGAACTTCATAAACTGCTCATAGCCAGTGAAGAACAACAAATTATGCCTACAGTAAACTAAGGCTGTCAGTTCTTTTTAGTGTCTTTATAAACAATGTTGCAAATGGGCTAGAAGAAATGCCTTTTTCCTCGGATAACAAAATGAGGTGTGGGTGTAGATGTGTTTGTGTGTATTAGTGGGGTGTAAGCATGTGCAGGGGGAACACACTTAAGAACATAAGAATAGCCTTACTAGGTCAGACCAATGGTCTATCAAGCCTAGTAGCTCATTTTCATGGTGGTCAATCCAGGTCACTAGTACCTGGCCAAAACCCAAGGTGTAGCAATATTCCATGCTACTGATACAGGGCAAGCAGTGACTTCCCCCGTGTCTTTCTCAATAACAGACTATGGACTTTTACTCTAGGAACTTGTCCAAACCTTTCTTAAAACAAGCTACGCTATCCACTCTTACCACAACCTCTGGCAACGCATTCCAGAGCTTAACTATTTTCTGAGTGAAAAATAATTTCCTCCTATTGGTTTTAAAAGTATTTCCGTGTAACTTCATGAAGTGTCCCCTAGTCTTTGTCATTTTTGACGGAGCGAAAACATCGATCCACTCGTACCCGTTCTACTCCACTCAGGATTTTGTAGACTTCCATCATATCTCCCCTCAGCCGTCTCTTTTCCAAGCTGAAGAGCCCTATCCATATCTCCTTTCCTTCTCCCCTTCCTCCTCCCCTCCCTATTTACTCTCTACCATTCTCCTTTATCCCCTTCCTGCTCAGCTGATTGAAGGTAAGTTTTAAGAAGCACTAGCCTAGTCATGTCAATGCTGTCATCCAAGAACTAAGGGCTTCCCCAAGTACTGAGAGAGAGGGGTTCTAGGTACAGTCATAATAACCTCCTCCACATCTTTGGGTAGGAAGCCCATCCTCCATGTTGCCTGCTGCTCTTGTCACTGTTGCCAGCTTCTGCACAACTTCAGAGGCAGGACATATCCCTCCATGCAATGCCACCCTAAAGTTCTGATGTCTCTGGCTGTCTCACTACTCTTGTTCTTCTCAGGCTCCCTCTGTACACACAAGCTTGTCTGCGCATGCATAAAACCTATGCAGACAGACTGAAAATAGACAGACAGTTGGACTGATCTTCAATGACAGGCGCTAATTCCTGGTGCAAAATGGATCTATAAACTTTTGCATGAACAATTGCAAAATGCACCTAAAAACTTTTAGATAGACAGTGTGAACAAACTCATTGGCCAAATGATGTACACCCCCTATATTTTGATTTGGTTTTTGGTCAGTCTTTTGGAGCAGCATAAAATCTGTTTTATTGCTCGGGAACTTACCAGGTACTTGTGACCTTTGTTGGTCACTGTTGGAAACAGGATACTGGGCTTGCTGGACCTTAAGTCTCTCCCAGAATGGCAACTCTTAGGTTCTTATGATTTTGCTGTTGTTAGGTCCTTGCTTTTTGAACTGCATTGTTTGTTTTCTTTATTGTGTCCCTCCCCTTTTTTATTCTTTTGGGTCAGGTTTAATATTTATTTTTAAATATCCGTTTATAAAAATATATTTTAAAAAACAGTTTGGTGTTTTATAAGTAGGTGTATACCAAATCTTTTAAGAAAAATAAATTAGGAAATCCAATTAGCAGCTTGAATTTTAGTTCTTGATGTTTTCTCTTCTGTATCTAATTTCATTGTCTCTGCTTAAGTTATGAGTCATCAAGTCAAAAAGAAAAAGGATAATTCAGCTAAACATATTTCTAGGTCAAAAGGCATTTGTTTATCCAGGGATACAGTTTTCTCAGCTGGGTTTTAAACCTTGATTTGGCAATAGCAGCTGGAATGAAACAGAACAAGACTCATCCTTTGTGCTCACAGTCTAAGCAGTCGTTAGAGGTACCATCACTACGGCAGATATGTCCGGCTTCAGTACGATCGCACATATTTTGTGTGGCAGGTCCCCGGTTGTCGAACTCCCTTCTGAACTTCCCTTTTTGCTTTTTCTTAAATGTTTAAAAGCATATCATTTCCAAGAGGCATTCCCTTAAAGCGAGATGGAATCAGGTTATTGCTGTGCATGGTAGTACTGTATGTTTGTTTAATGCCTAGTGCGTATTTTCCTGTAACCCACAAAGATTTGGGGATGTGCGGGATATAAAAAAATAAGAAGAAGTAAATAAGGACCATAACTTTTTTTCTATCAAATCAATCAAAATTTGCAGACCCAGAAATCAAAAGGATAATGCTATAATTTAAGTGCCTGCATTTATACCCCCTTGTGCATGTAATGCTAGTGCACATATGTGTAAATTGTACCCTCACCACTAAAAGTGCAAGCACAGTGCCTAAACACTGTTCTGCAATAGTGCATGTAATTTGCATAGCATGTAAATGCAAGCGGGACATACACATAGGTGGTGTTTGGGCATGACTTCCAGTTACACACACAACATATGCATGTCTTTTCCACATTTAGGCTCTTGCAGTTATGGCTGGCATAACTGCAGGCGTGTTAATTTTAAGCATGCTAATACTGGGTTATGCTAGCATTCTAAAATGCAGAGCTACTCAGTTTGGTCCTCAAGGTCTACGGGCAGGCCAATAGGCCCAATAATAGACTCAATATTTGTGTTATTTAGCAAGCCAGGAATGGCTTCTGGCTGGATAAATAGCACATAGTCAGTTATTCGGCAATATTCAGCAGCAGACAAGTGGCTATCTCCTGTTGAATATCCGGCTTAGTGGATCGGCCGGTGAACAACTGTGATGCATGATGTAGCTGGTCACTGCCAATATTCAGTGGTTCAGCAACTAAGTTTGGCGCCCAGACAGAGCCACCTAAAAGGGTGGTATATTTTTGGCCATTAAGACTTAACTGGCAGACGCTGAATATTGATCTAGCCAGCTATGTCTCGTATGGCCCAAAATAGACCAGAAATTCAATACCAGTCGCCAGATATGGCACCAGCACCAAAGATCGTCGGCAATCTCCCACGCTCTGAATAGTGGGGGAGAATGAATATACATGAGAGAGATTTGCATGTTTGGCCTCCTTTGTATGCAAATCTCTCTCATGCATATTCATTAACTCAAATTCTTAAACCCAGCTATTAAATATTTAACAAAAACTAGTATTATCTGAATCAATTCAATTTTAATCTTATCTCCCACAGTTCATTTCATTACAGTACTTTTACAACTTACCAATACTTAATTTATTAATAAATATCAGAATAATTTAGTCAGTGAACCTAATCCCCATCACTCACACTCTGTAATAGGGTCATTCGGGCTGGGGGGAAGCCAGTGAGAGCAAGTCTTATAAACATCAGATAAACAATGTTGAACAGTCTGCTCTTCTTCACCCACTTCACTAGAGAAATATACCCGTAATCTCAGTTGATGAAAAAATCGATACAGATAAGAATGTGTTTGAAAAGAATCATATTTTGAAAAGGGGACAAATGATAATCCAAACGCGATGAAAGATCCAATTTAGGGTGGCTCAACATTTTAGTAATCTCAGATTGGGTAAGAAGGATACCCCGCTTGTTTCACATTGGCAAACAAATGCTCTTAAGATAGATTTGATTCAAGTGTCTTTCCAAGTGGTGGTAATATTTCTGAGGTACTGCTTAGAAGGGAAAAGAGATTAATTTATGAGTGGAATACAGTTGAGTTTTATGGATTCAACAAAGAAGTGGAATGGAATCTGTTGTAACAAGAATGAGGGTCGAATATGGTTATATTCAACAAAGAAGTGGACTTGAAGTTGTTATAACTGGAACAGGAGTTGTTTGAACAGGGATATAAGGTTTATGGAGAGGATGTGAGGTCATGCAGTTTGATTTCCTGGTAGACAGTGTGTTTCCTGCTTGTCAGCTGATCCCGGCTTGTGCTGAACCCTAGATCCCTGCTCGAGTCATGCTGGTAGGTGAAAGGTGTTTTAAAGATTTTGGTGAGGTTTAAGTATGAATGAAAGGGAATGTATGTGAATTATTTTGTATTGTAGGTGAAGTTGTGATGTTGGTGAGCCTTGCAAACACAGCTCCTGAAGACGCCAGGTGGCAAAATATAGTCTTGTGTTGAGCTGAATGCTTTATGAATTGAAGAACAAGACCATCATGAGGACAGAGAGGCCTGCCGATTGTGTTTAAGAAACCGTGATTTTCATGTGCTAGGCCAGTGGTTCCCAACCCTGTCCTGGAGCACCACCAGCCAGTCGGTTTTTTGGGATAACCCTAATGAATATGCATGAGAGAGATTTGCATATAATGGTGGTGACAGGCATACAAATCTGCTCCATGCATATTCGTTAGGGTTATCCTGAAAACCTGATTGGCTGGTGGTCCTTTAGGACAGGTTTGGGAACCACTGTGTTTTTCAACCGCCAGTCCGCGGACCGGTGCCGGTCTGCTGAAAATTCCTGCCGGTCCGCGCAGGGTCGGCAAGATCGGATTGGGGCCATCAGCAGCATCTGGGCTGCAACAGTGATGATAGCCAGTGGCGCCCCCCCCCCCCACGACACAATTCAAGTTCAGCAATGGGCCTCCTTCTCCCCCAGCATCAACAGCACTTCAGATCAGCAACATGGTGCTCAGCCCAAAGTTTCTCTCTGACTCAGCTTCCTGTTTCTGCCCAGGCAGTTCGAGTCAGAGGGAAGCTTTGGATTGAGCACCGCGTTGTCAATCTGAAGTGCTGTTGATACCAGGGGGAGAAGGAGTCCTGTTGCCGATCTTGAATGTTACGCGGGAGGGGGTGGGGGGGAAGTTGCCGATCTTGTTGCCAAAATCGGAAAGAAAGGTGAGAGGAAGGGAGAGAGATGGGCCTGAGGTGGATAGAGAGATTGAGCGAAGGGGGCAGGATGATAGAAGTGGGGGGAAAGAGAGAGAAGGGGCAAATGATGGAAGTGGGGGGAAGGGGCACATGATGGAAGTGGAGAGAGAGAAGAGGGCAGATGATGGAAGTGGGGAGAATGGGGAGAGAGAAGAGGGCAGATGATGGAAGTGTGGAGAATAGGGAGAGAGAAGAAGGCAGATGTTGGAAGTGGAGAGAGAGAAGAGGGCAGATGATGGAAGTGGGGAGAAGGGGCAGATGATGGAAGTGGGGAGAATGGGGAGAGAGAAGAGGGCAGATGATGGAAGTGGGGAGAATGGGGAGAGAGAAGAGGGCAGGTGATGGAAGTGGAGAGAAGAGGGCAGATGATGGAAGTGGAGAGAGAGAAGAGGGCAGATGATGGAAGTGGAGAGAGAGAAGAGGGCAGATGATGGAAGTGGGGAGAATGGGGAGAGAGAAGAGGGCAGATGATGGAAGTGTGGAGAATAGGGAGAGAGAAGAGGGCAGATGTTGGAAGTGGAGAGAGAGAAGAGGGCAGATGATGGAAGTGGGGAGAAGGGGCAGATGATGGAAGTGGGGAGAATGGGGAGAGAGAAGAGGGCAGGTGATGGAAGTGGAGAGAAGAGGGCAGATGATGGAAGTGGAGAGAGAGAAGAGGGCAGATGATGGAAGTGGGGAGAGAGAAGAGGGCAGATGATGGAAGTGGGGAGAGAGAATAGGGCAGATGATGGAAGTGGGGAGAATGGGGAGATGATGGAAGTGGGGAGAGAGAAGAGGACAGATGATGGAAGTGGGGAGAAGGGAGAGCAAATGCTGAATGGAATTGGAGAAAGAGAACACATTCTGGATGGAAGGAGGGATAAAGAAAAAGAACATATGCTGGATGGGGAAGAAGATAGAGTTAGGGAGATAGTGGAGGGGTGAAGGAAAGAGGTGGCACGCAGTGAAAAGAGGGAAACTAAGGACTGCATAGTATGAAAAAATTTAATTTAGACAGAGGCAGAAAATAAAGAAGGAAGACCAGAGAAGGAAAGGGAAGAGAGAGAGGAGAGAGAGATGCCAGAAAATGGGGAAGGAGACAGAGATATCAGATCTGAGTGGAGGAAATGAGAAGAGAGAGATGCTAAAAACCACAGGGGGGAGGGAAAGAGAGATGAAAGGAGAAAGATGCCAGACCATGAGGGAACAGAGGGAAGATGATGGATGCCAGACCAATGGGGGGGAGGCCTAGAGGAGAGATGGCAGGGGGAGACAGACAGTTTCTGGAAGGGGCAGAGAGTGTATGGAATGGTCAGATGCTGGATTGAAGAGACAGGGCAGACGCTGGAAGGAAAAGAGTGAAAAGAAGATAAAAGCAGAAACCAGAAACAACAAAAGGTAGAAAAAAAAATCATTTTATTTCTATTTTGCCATTAGAATATATCAGATTTGAAATATATATCCTGCTAGAGGCATAACTGGGGTCTGCAAAGCCCAGGCAGTGCTTCTTTATCTTCCAGCTGGCTTAGGACTCTCTCTGACCCATAACACTGTGACTGCAGTCAGGGCCGGATTTTCCTATAGGCTAACTAGGCTTCAGCCTAGGGCCTCAAGATCAAGAGGGGCCTACATTCAAATTGTTAGCAAAATTAAAATTACACTATTCTAAAAACAGTGAACACTGAACTGAATATAAGGAGAAATTCTACGCTTCGGGATCAGAACCGGCTCCGGCCGCAACGGGGCGCCGACTCGGCTTCTCCCTTTCTTTTTCTCGCCCTGGGAGGAGGATCGGGGAGGGAAAGACGTCAGTCCGGAAACAGCTGGGCAAAGCCCAGCCCCGTGGGGAGAGAGGCAAAACGAGGATCCGTCAGGACAGGGCGGCCCAGACTGGCATCGGGGGGTGGGGTGAGGTGGGGGGTTTCAGTGGAAAGGGGATGGGAGGCAGGCAGGCTGGCATCGGAGGGGGGGGGGGGGGTTTAATGGAAGGCAGGCAGGCAGGATGGCATGGGGGGGTGTTCAATGGAAGGGGGATGGGAGGCAGGCGGGCATCGGAGGGGGGGGGGAGGTGAGGAAGGACGCACTGGGGGCACTATGGACATAGGAAGGGACAATGTTGTGTGTTATGTTTGATTAGTTATTGTTACAAGTACTATATATGGTGCTGAGAATAAATGTCTAAATAAGTTTTCTCGACTTTTTTTTATTTATTATCCGTGTCACATTTTTTATAAAGGTTAGTGCCAATAACAACGTTTCATTTAACATATTGATATATATCACAGTAATGATGTATTTTATTATCTTTCATGTAATTTACAAACTTAAAAATGGGAGGTGAAAGGGCCTCATAAGTGGAATAGCCTAGGGCCTCTTTTCATCTAAATCCGGCCCTGACTGCAGTATTCTGTTATTATGATATTTCTGTGTAACATTCGGTAATAATTTGGCTTGTTCAGTTTTCTTGATAGTACATAACATAAGAACATAAGAAATGCCTTCACCGAATCAGACCGAGGTCCATCTAGTCCGGTGATCCGTACATGCGGAGGCCCATTTAGGTGCTCCTTTTTGGAGACCCGGATTTCCCGTATCCCTCAATATGATCTGCAAGAAGGTGTGCATCCAACTTGCGTTTGAAACCCAGCACAGTATTTTCTGCCACCACCTCCTCCGGGAGAGCATTCCAAGCGCCCACCACTCTCTGTGTGAAACAGAACTTTCTGACATCTGTCCTGAACCTGCTGCCATTCAGTTTTAGGCTATGACCTCTTGTCCGCGTCACATCTGAAAATGTCAGTAATTCTGCTTCCTGGTCATATATATGTGAAGGGGATATATGTGAAGGGGAAGAGAGACAGGGGTTTTGTTGGTCCTTGCTCTGTATATTTGTATTTATAAAATGACAATTGTACAAAATATTGTTTCTTTTTATACTTTAATAAAATATGTTCAATATAAAATCATGAGGCTTGTGCAGATGGGATCCCATGAGGCTTGTGCAGATGGGATCAGATGGTTTGCGGGGACCGAGCTCGCAGAGACGGGGCAGAAAATGTTTTTTTTTATTATTTCAGTCTTAGTAGTTTGCCGGTCCACAAAAAAATTCTTTTATTTCTGCCGGTCCACGGGTGTAAAAAGGTTGAAAAACACTGTGCTAGACTGTTGTGCAACTCTCAGTTTGAAGCCTCTCTGACTAGATGATCATGGACTAATGAACTCATGAACTAACCAAGATCCAGTTTTGGATAAAAGTAATCACAATGACTGTAGTTTGTGTGTGAAATTGGGAAGTGAGTGTGAGTGTGAGTGATGGGGATTAGGTTTACTGACTAAATTATTCTGATGTTTATTAATAAATTAAGTATTGGCAAGTTGTAAAAGTATTGAAATGATTAAAATTGATTTGATAAGTTTAAAATTGAATTGATTCAGATAATACTTGTTTTTATTAAATATTTAATAGCTGGTTTTAAGAATTTGAGTTATCCAATAGGCAGCTTTTTAACTTACTGGAAAAAAAAACTCCAAGCTTAGGCTTTAGGTTAATGCATATTCATTATGGATATCCTGAAAACCTGGCCCGCCTGTGTACCTCAAGGACCAGAACTGAGTAGCCCTGCTATAGTGGAACCTGGGTGCCCAAGTGCCATTATAGAACAGTCTCCCACTGCATATCCTCAGGGTACCTAAATGGAGGCACCCGACTGTGGAATCCTCCTCAAAGTTTTTCAAACACAGCACAAAATAAATAAATCAAGATTTAAAGAGTACATCTGTGCAGTCTGTCTACATCAGTGGTTCCCAAACCTGTCCTGGGGGACCCCCAGCCAGTCAGGTTTTCAAGATATCCCTAATGAATATGCATGAGAGAGATTTGCATATAATGGAAGTGACAGGTATGCAAATCTCTCTCATGCATATTCATTAGGGATATCTTGAAAACCTGACTGGCTGGGGGTCCCCCAGGACAGGTTTGGGAACCACTGGTCTACATTAATTTTGGAAACCTGGACTATATGATATAATTAAAGAAGGACTGTATTGTATTTGACCTGGAAACTCTCTTAGAATGCATTACACTAACTTATATTAATAATCAGTAGCCCGAGTGCTTTGAAAGAAGAAATAACACGAGTTTATAGTCCGCATGACTACACACAGTTCAATTTGTTTGCTACAATATACACGAGTTTACTGGACACCTCAAGAAAACAAATGAGTAAGAAACTGGATAGGTGGAAAACTAACACAGCACATCTTTTTCAAAAGTGGCATTATAGACAAGACGGCATGTTTATTTAAATGCAGTGATTGAAGAGTGACAGATTTCATAATACAACAATGAAACAATTAGTAAGTCGCAGTATACTGATGTGGAAAACAAAGATTTTTAAAAATACACATACCGACATCCTTCAATATGAAAAAAAGCAGATATTGACAAATGCAATAAATAGAGAGACTTTGTAAGCAACTTACCCTGAAGTTCTGAGATTAAAAGACTGTTGTCTGCCGGAGCTCCTTCATCTGGCCCTTTAGGCCCTGGACAAAGAGATTCACTCAGTTGGGACATCTGCCGGCTCTCTCACCAAGAAATAAATATATAACGTCCCCAAATGGTAATGGATCCTGCAAGAACAAGCATGTAAAAGTTCTTGTTTCAATTTAGAAAATATTATGCCTAAAGATAAATGCTTCTTTGTGAACTTACGTTGTAAAGTGGAAAATATGATTATGTATAAAAAAAAAGAAAAAGAAAATGACAAAATAATACCCCTTTTACAAAACTGTAGCGTGTTTTGTTAATCACCGGCCACGGTGGCAAAAGCTCCGACGCTCATAGAAATCCTATGAGCGTTGGAGCTGTTACCGCCACTGTCAGCACTAAAAACTGCACTATGATTTTGTAAAAGGGGGGTAAATTGTAGCACTAAAGAGTTATTGCTGAGGCAAACAATCTGCGTTAAAGATATTTTTATTTTTCATACTGAGCGAATAGAGAGGGCAAAAAAAGTGTTATATATTCAGTAAAGTAGTGATAAAGATGAAGGGAGGAGAGAGAACATGGAAGGTACAACAGTACCAAAGATGTAGAATGCCAGTCTAAGGGCTAGATTCACTAAGCAAACCGATCATGTACCGATTGGTTTGCGAGCCCTTTGCGACCCGGTTTCCCTCCGACCCGATTCACTAACCTATGTAGCAATCTGATCCTGATCTGTGCATGCAAATGAGGGGAATCGGCATGCAAAGCAGGAAGGACGCAATTCAATACCCTTTTTTCCTGACATACCGACTGGCTGAACGATCAAGGACAAGTGACTGGTGAGGACCAGTCATTTGTGTAAAAAAACTGCTCTCTTCCCCGATTCTGTCTTTAGTGAGGCTCCACTCAGAGTACTGTCTGCCCCGACTCTTCTCTCTCTGGCTCCCCAACTCTCCTGCTCTCTGCCACTTTTCTCTCCCTAACTTCTTTGCTCAATGTTTCTAGGCCTTTTGCTAATTCACAGCTGAGAATGGAGTCGCTCTGCTCTCTGCCCCTTCCAGCCGAGCCCTGCTCTTGCCGCCCCGACTCTCCTGCTCTCTGCCACCCTTCCCCGCAGTGCGAGCCTGTGGTTTTAAAGCAGGGCTCCACTGCGGGGAAGGGCGGCAGAGAGCAGGAGAATCGGGGCAGCAAGAGCAGGACTCAGCTGGAAGGAGCAGAGAGCAGAGCTAGTGAATCTAACCAGGGCAGTGAACGGCAGTGTCGGCGAAGGGGAAGAGGCTGCTGCCGCCGGGGATCGCTCTTCCCTGGGAGAGCAGGAGAGTCAGGGCCCGTAAAAAACAAAAAACAAAACAGCAAAAACGGGCACAAAACGCATGCGCAGACCATCTAGCCCTAAGAGTCCCTATCAGTCCAGTAGCTCCTGAAGAGAGAAGTTACAAAAGCAGCATTTCCCAGCAGTTGAGTTTCTGCAGCCCACCCTGCATCTGCCTTAACACTCCTCCCCCCTCCCTTCCCTCTAAAAACTATTCATCGTGTGGCAGGGTGTGTCTGTCTTTCATCGTTTCTGAACCTTGTAAACTTCCAACCTTTGCGAGCAGCTGAGCACCCAAGACAAGTGAAGCAGAGGGCTTCTGGGTGTTTCCATTCATTAATTTCTGAGCTGGAGCTGTGAGAACAAGTTCTAGGAGGCGAGAAGGAGAATACAGCAAAATACCAAACATGTCGAAACCTAATCCCACAATCAGAAGACTAACACCTGTAGTGTATTCCCTCATATATTTCCAAACAGCGTTGTCTTTATTTCTTAAGAATCTTTATAACAGGGGTGTCCAACCTTTTGGTTTCCTTGGACCGCATTGGCCGAAAAAAGATTTTCTGGGGCCGCACAAACGCTGCAGCAAGATAGAGGAGGGAGCTGGCATGACGGTAAACACCCAGGGGCAGCAGAGGAAAACGCCCTCGACCGGGGCCGCACAAAAATACTTCACGGGGCCGCATGCGGCCCTTAGGCCTCAGGTTGGACACCTCTGCTTTATAACATTATCCATAGTTCTGTTACTGATAGTTCATATTTTGATTCCAGGCTTTCCTCACCTATTCCCCATCCCCCAAATAAAAGGCATGTACAAAGATACCGTATATAACTTCATGATACAAAAGTTTGGCAGGATTTAACTGTTGGCTTAGGTTAGCTCTGATACAGCAGCACTTTAAATCTGTGTCCTTCTGTAATAAACAATGCTTATAAGGAAGCACTTGGCTCATATTATACTTCGCAAAAAAAAAAAAGAGTTTAAAACAAAAAAACAAGAACGCACACTTCCATTAGAGTAGCAGAAAAAATAAAAATGTCAAAGATGGGACTTGTAGGCTATAACCCTAGCAGAGGTAATTTAAGGTTGCTCCCACTTTCCCTAAACATTAAAAGACAAGAAATACTGATCCAACAAATCTGTCCATTGTCCCCAAAACACTATGGGGTCAAATCAGTACAGGGCACTCACCAGGGCATAATGAAGTTATTAGACAAATCTCCAAAATCTGCTCCAATTGAATACTTACAATTAAAATGTAATTTTAACAGCCATATCAACTTTCTTTTATTATATGTCCCACCACCTTTAAACGCTAACAAACTTTCATTACTCCAAGATACTTTATTTGATTTTTCTTCATCTACCAATATTCCATACATCCTTGGTGACTTAAATATCCATTTTGATGATCCTCTGAACCCTACTACACAAGATTTACTAAACGTTCTCAACCCTCTTAACATCCACCCACAAATAACGGTCCCAACACACATTGCAAATCATACATTGGACATGATTTTCTTACCATCTTCACAAAGATCAAACTTCTCTGATCTGTTGGTCTCTCCTATCCCTTGGTCAGATCATCACTTTATAACTTTCAGAATCCACATGCCTAGAAATATTCATACTGACACATCACCCAAAACTAAAACTGTTACCTTTAGAGAGTTTAAAAACCTGGAAGATAAAGATTTAACCTCCATCCTCGACCCAGACATTCTAACTACTTACTCCAATTCTATTACAAATCAACTATCAGCTTGGAACTCATCCTTGACATTTCTCTTAGATTCAACTTCACCCCTGATTTCTAAAACCATCTCCATACGCAAGTCTAATAATCCCTGGTATAGTGCAGAGTTACACTTAACTAAACAACAATTACGCTCATTAGAAAGAAAATGGCGTAAAAATAAGACTCCAGACAACCTACAAAATTACAAGGATATGGTTAAGATATACAAAACTAAAATTAATTTGGCCAAAAAGTCCTACTTTTCTAAAAAAATTGAAAAAGCTAAAAACTCCTCTACCCTTTACAATATTTTAAAATCAATGGATCCCATAAATAAATTAAAAACCTCCTCCCGCATATCTTCGCTCAAAGCCCAAGACTTAGCTGACGCATTTAATCTTAAGATAAACACAATTCGGAATTCCTTCACTCAAACTACATCTAACACTAATTCTAACCTTAATCAATCTAATTATCTTCCAACAGCCAAATGTTCAAACTTTTCTATCCCATCATTAAAAGACATCGAAACTCTCTTCTCCCAAGTAAACACTAAAAGCTCCCGATCAGAAATAATCCCTCCTTTTTTTCTGAAAAAATACTTTTCTCATTTTGGTCCTTTCATTCTGTCCATTATCCAAAACAGCCTACTTTCATCTACAGTACCATCTCAATGGAAATTTTCATCAATCACCCCAATCATCAAAAATTATAAAGCCAGTATAAACGATTTATCTAACTACCGCCCGATAGCGAATATTCCATTCTTGGCCAAACTCACCGAAAAACTAATTTTTAACCAGCTTTCGGATTTTTTTGAAAAAACAAACGCACTACATCCACATCAAACCGGATTTAGGAAATATTACAGTACAGAACACTCTCTAATAGGTCTAACCACCAACATTCAATACCATCTCGATCATCACAAATCCGTAATCCTCTTTTCCCTTGACATCTCAGCCGCCTTCGACACCATTGATCACGACCTACTGTTAAATAGACTAGAAGAAAAAGGTTTAAGCGGTACTGTTCTCGACTGGTTTAAGTCTTATTTTAATAATCGAACTTCATCCGTGAAATTTAATAACGAAGACTCTACTATTTTTACCTCAACATTTGGAATCCCACAAGGATCCATTTTATCTCCCCTCTTATTTAACATCTTTTTATCGCCATTGTTAGAAACTTGTCAGTCCATCGGTTTTATTCCATACGCATACGCCGACGACATTCAATTACTCCATCCTCTAGATCCCGAAAATAATACAGACATCGCTTCCATAAACCACAAATTAAAACAAATATATAACTGGTTGAATTCAAATAAATTATCATTAAATATCAATAAGACCAAATCCATTCTATTCAACTGGAAAAAAGATATACGTCTCGCACAACCATTTCTTCTTAATAATCTCCCTATCAGTTCCGAAACATCAATTAAAATTCTCGGGGTTACACTTGATGATAATCTATCTTACCACGATCACATTTCCTCTGTTGTTAAAAACTGTTTCTTCAAATTACGTCAGATAAGAGCCATTTCCAAATTTCTAAACCCCTCTTCCATAAATATCTTAATACATTCATTTATCATTGCAAGAATCGATTACTGTAACGCACTATTCTTAAATATCACACAGAAGGAACGAAGGCGACTCCAAATAATTCAGAACACGGCAATTAAACTTATCTACAACGCAAAAAAATTTGATCATGTATCCCCACTGATGATTGACGCACATTGGCTACCAATTAACCACAGGATATTGTATAAAATTCTATTTCTAATCTTTAAGACCCTATCATCTAGCGAGCCACAATTCATTTCAAAATCTTTAATCCCTTACAAACCACAACGCTCTTTACGCTCATCAGAATCAAATTTACTAACTATCCCCTCCTTAAAAATCATCGGCACAAGAAGAGCTGATATTTTCACTGTAGCAGGCCCACAATCATGGAACTCCCTCCCTCAGTATCTTAGAATTGAACATGATACTTTAGCTTTTAAAAAACTTTTAAAATCTTATTTGTTTAGGGACGCTTACGATCTCTAATATTTTAACGTATCTATTTGATCTATATTAATAATCATAAAGAGTGCCTTGTAACAATTTACCCAACCTTTTGTTTTTTCCCTTTTTTTCCTATGCCCTTATTGTAACTTTGTTCCCTCTTTCCCTGCTTTATTGTTAGTCATTTTTGAATTTTGTTGTTTTTAAAGTATATTAATGTTTCTATGTTTTATTATACTATGTACATCGCCTAGAATGTTTATATAGGCGATATATCAAGAATGAAATAAACTTGAAACTTGAAACTTGAAGTTAACACCAAAAATGATTGTGCCTCATGGTATTCTACACTTATGCAGGTGTCATTATAGAATATAGAGATAAGGTACCATGTGCAAACATGTAGCTGCGATCAGCTGCACCATATCAACAGCTGGGCAAGTGTTCACAGCAATGTGGTACTACATTCACCCATAACTTACAGCAGGGGTGCCCACACTTTTTTGGCTTGCAAGCTACTTTTTAAAATGACTAAGTCAAAATGATCTACCAACAAAAAAATTTAATAAAACACAAAGCACACTGTACGCAGAGAAAATGTTAATTATCATTTGTATTTGGGAGGGGGGGGGTTTCAGAGGTCAAGACAGATGACTTTAAAATATGCAATGTCACCTCAGTAATAACTATACAAAAATAGACTAATACTAGTTTTTTAGCCTGTTACATTAACGGGTGCGAGCAGCCCTTCTCTCTTACTTTTACCTCCTCCCTGTCCAGCAGCAGCACCCCCCATAACCTGCTCCCCCTGTCCAGCAGTAGCCCTTCACCTTTATTTGTCACCACCACCCCATTCCCTGCTCCCTCCTGTCCAGCAGTAGCCCTTCTCCCTTACTTGTACCTTCCCCACTGTCCATTAGGAACCCTTCTCCCTTACCTGCAAACCATGCAGCCTTGGGGCTTTTGGTAGGCCAGGCCACCTTACATTTTAGAAGTTCCCCACCCCATTCCCTGTGCAGCCGGCTCCCTTGCCAAATTTCAAAGCCGCGGGCAGAGGCGGCTCCTCGACTGATCCGCGCTTAGAAACGGCCCCACACTCGCAGTCTGGCTTGCTCCCTTACTAAAGCTTTTCGCGGTGGCGGCTCCTCTTGCATCCGGCCCTGTGTCCAAAGCTTCTCCGAAGGCTGGCTCCCATGAAAATGTTATTTTTTCTGTTTAAAGCCACCGCGGCAGCTTCTCTCAAGAGGCACACCAGGGTCAGAAGCCTTGTCTCTGACGTTGTGATGTCAGAGAGGTTTCCAATGCTGATGCGGTTCTTGAGAGAAGCTGCCGCCGAGGCTTTAAACAGAAAAATAACATTTTCATGGGAGCCAGCCTTCGGAGAAGCTTTGGACAAAGGGCCGGATGCAAGAGAAGCCCCCACCGCGATAAACTTTAGTAAGGGAGCCAGCCAGACCGTGAATGCGGGGCCGTTGTAAGCTCACATACGCACTCTTGCCGGCCATGGACCTACTGATCATAGATCATGGAATACACAGGTAAGAGTGTGCATGCGTGGCTAGGGTTTTATTATAGTAGATACCCCCTCCCATTTTACTAAACCATGATAGCAGTTTTTAGCATAGGGAGCTGCACTGAATGCCCCTCGCAGCTCCTGACGCTCATAGCTCCCTGAGCTAAAAAACACTATCGCAGTTTAGTAAAAGGGGGCCATAGTGCAAAATATAGACAGCAGATATAAATTCTCAAAATCATTTTGATCACTAAATTGAAAATAAAATAATTTTACTACCTTTTTCTCTGGTAATTTCATGAGTCTCTGGTTGCACTTCCTTCTTCTGTAAATCCAATATTTCTTTCTTTCTTTCTGCCCCTTCCCCTTTTCTTTCTGTCTCTCTTTCTTTCTCTCTCCTTCCCCCTGCCCCTCTATTTCTGCCTTTCTTTCTCTCTCCCCCTGCCCCCCAAGCCATTGCGCCGATTTCTCCTCTTCCTTGATTCTTTCCCTACAACCTCCCCCCCCCAAGCCACTATGCCGATTTCTCCCTGCTGCTTCCCCGAGCCAGACCTGGCACGTAGAAGCACCGGGCCCACATGCTTTAACCTCTGATGTCAATTCTAACGTCGGAGAGGAAGTTCCAGGCCAGCCAGGCAGCAATTGGCTGGCCCAGAACTTCCTCTCCGGCACCAGAATTGACGTTGGAGATGAAGTCTTGTGAGTCTTGCGCTTGTACGCGCCTGGCCCGGGGAGGCAGGAAGAAAAAGATTGCAAAGGCAATGCGATCGACCATTTGCGCACCCCTGACTTACAGTATTCTGTAAATTACACATATATCCGGTAAAGTTGCACATTGCCCACCCATATCAATGCCCTCTCACATACACTCTAGTATCTAGCAGATTCTGTAAAAGATGCCTAAAGTTAAGACACCTAGATCAGCGCACCTAGCCAATCTCGGCACCTAACTTATTTAAAAAGCAGATAGCAAGCAATTAGAACCTCATAATTGGTTGAAATTAAAATTAATTGGGTGCTAGGCACCTAACACTTTCAGGTAGGAACCTAGTCCAAGGTGGTGTCTACCAGAAAATAGGCATGGTTAGGGATGGATCATGGGCAGATTGTAGGCATGTAGGTGCCTGTTTTGGACTGTTTTGGTGTTAGTAGGCGCCCAACTTAGGTGCCAGTATTTAGGCCAAGAAGATCCTGGCATATATAGGGTGTACCTAAAGTTCAGATTGGCACCTAAGTTCACTTTAGGTGTCACTAGGCATGATTCTATAAACAGCACCTAACTTAAGATTGACATGTGTTAAGTGCCACATTCCTAGTCACCTATGGTTTAGTTGCTGTTTATAGAATTAGGCCTAATATATGGATATTTTATAGAATCTTGGCTAGCTCATATGCAGGTAAGTACCCATTAGTACCTCTTAACTGCATACATATTAGTATTCTATAACATACATGGATATTTGGCACCTACCTGTAGGTGCAAAGTTATAGAATTGCCTTTTCAACACTTCAGCCTCCAATTTTCATTGAGAAACTAAATTATTATCTAGGCACAATCAGGGACTGAGAGCTGTCAGAATCTAAAAGTACCCATTTTACAGAGGCAAAAATAACAAAAAAAGGGCAAAAATTTCTTGTACAAAACTCCATGAGTACTACAAAGGTATCTGTAGCATATTCATAGAAATCTCTATGGAGAGATTTCCACTGATAATTTCCTTGCTGGATCACATAGATTATAAAAAGATAATAAGCATTGCACTTTTAGTAAAAGAAAATGGAACTAAAAAAATACATGGAAAATGGCGTGGAGGGGCATAATCAAAAGATATGTCTAAGTCTGTTTTGGGCCTAAGTCGCTAATCACTCAAAGTCGGACAAGGGAAAAGGTCCATTTTCGAAAAATACGTCCAACATTTTTTCCCCCCCCCCTAAAATCATCTAACTGTACGTCCAGCCGTCTGATCGTCCAAACCGCTAAGTCATCCATCTTTATACCTCATTTTTGTCCAAAAATTCATCCAAGTCAAAAATGCCTAGAAAAAGACCTTTTGGACGTAGGCGGGGTCAGTAAAGTGATGGACTGGACACCCAAACACTGCACCAGAGTAGTGGGGTACCTTACAAGGCACTGCTGTGAACTTCACAAAAAGGGTGCCACATACACATCTCACCACAACAACCTTATAGGTCATGGTGAGCCCCCCAAAACACCCCCTAGAACCAACTAGACCCACCCATCCCAATAGCCCTTATGGCTGCAAGTGCCATTTATATGGCAGTACACATGGGTTTGGGGTTTTTTTGGAGGGTGCACATGTTTCACCATGCATGCAGTGGTTAGAGTGTCTTATGGGCCTGGGTCCTCCTCTCCATAATTCACTAGCTCACCCCCCAGACCACTTAAGCCACCTCTGTGAAGCTCTACTTTCCTAGGCCAGGCTGCCTGGTGTTGATGTTCTGGAGGCAAATATGTAAAGTTGTTATTACGATTTTTATGGCACTGGGGGAGTGTGTAGGGGTCTGTACTTTGTCCCTACAGTGGTTATCTGATCACTTTGGATACCTTCTTGTGACTTAGACCTGGTTTTAGATGGCCTAAGTCATAACGTCCAAGTTCCATCTAGGCAGTGTTGTAAAACTTCCAGTTATACATACAGTGGTGCCTCGCATAACGAACGCCTCGCACAGCGAACGCTGCGCACAACGAACTTCATGTCTTGCTTCCTACAACGAACTTCGTTTCACACAACGAAGTCGCCCGAGCTGCATCCTTAACTGCCCTCTCTCCGCCTGGCTCCCTGTGCAGTGGCGCTACATATTTTAAACCCCCCTGCCGCCGCTGCTGCATATTTTTAAGCCTCTGCCGCCACCGCATATTTTTAAACCTCCCCCCGCCGCCACATATTTTTTAAAAAAAGCCACCACTGCTGCAACTTTAATCTCACCCGCTCACTCGTAACTGGTGGTCTAGCAAATTTCCCAGCCAGAAGCGCAGAGATCAAGAGCAAGCCTTCTGTGCTACTGCCTGGGCCTGCGCTGATCTCTGAATGGCTGCAGTCAGCTCTCGCGGGACTCACAAGAACTAACTGCAGCCATTCGGAGATCGGCATGGGCCCACACAGGCGTGCAGAGGAATTGCTCCTGATCTCTGCGCTTCTGGCCTGTACGCCACTGGCTGGGAAAGATGGGAGGAATTAAAAAAGGTACCGAGGGGGGATGATTAAAAAGGTACTGGGGAGTATGTGGGGGGTGATTATAATACACAGCAAGGATCAACAAAACCCCTGTCTCCCCTCCCCTTCACATATATCCCCTCTACTATCAAGAAAATTGAATAAGCCAAATTATTATAGAATGCTACACAGAAATATCATGCTAACAGAATACCACAGTCACACATAGCAGGAATAGGGTTAGGGTAGTGCAACTAGGGCAACTGTCCCCCCTGGTCAAAGAGAGCCGTAAGCCTCTGCCTGGACTTTGCAGTCCCCAGTTGTGTCTAACACCAGCTCTAACAAGATAAATTTATCTTTTTTTATGTCATCTTAGCATATTTTATGCTACAGAACGAATTATTTTTTTTTAACATGTATTGTTATGGGAAAACGCGTTTCACATAACGAACTTTTCGCATAACAAACTTGCTCCTGGAACCAATTAAGTTCGTTGTGTGAGGCACCACTGTACAGTATGAGTAAGTCTAGGACGGCCCATGTCCCGCCCAAATTTTGCCCTCACCACTCCTCCTAAAATGCCCCTTTTAGCTCTGGGCGTGCTGCAGCACTGTGAAGGCCTAAGTCATTTTTAGATACTTCTAAAACCCGGTTCAATTATCGGCACTTGAACGACTTGTCTCACTGATCGTCTAAGTGCCGATTTAGGCCGGTTTTTAGACGTATTTCCGTTTCGATTATGAGCCCCTTAAAGTTCATCAAGAAAAGATATTAAATAGAAAAAATCCATCAAATAGGCCATTGTGCTTCACCATGCCTAAGTCCCATGAAGCATTTTCCAACTTAAGCCTCTGTTGTCTCTCAGAAACAAAGCCAGCGAGTAGCATTCTCCATGGTGAATCTCATCCTCTACAGCAGTCCACCATACTACATCAAGGTAGAATACAAGGGCAAAGAAACGGCAAACATGAAGCACAAGAGAACGCTTTTAGTTCTGGTTAATTGCAAAATGTACAAGTAAGGAACCCCCATTAATATGCTATGACATAGTGATTTGGACAAATCACCTTACTCTGTCTGCCCTAGCTGTGCAGTCATGGAGACCAAAGGTACTGTCAGCATCACAGGATTAAAATATTCTGAGAGGTGAACATAACATAAGAATATAAGAAGTGCTATCTCCGGAACAGACCCTAGGTCCATCTAGTCCAGCGATCTGCACATGCGGAGGCCCCGCCAGGTTTACCCTAGCATAGTTTTAGTCCCCATATCACTCTAGCTTCTCATAAGGAGATGTGCATCTAGCTTACCCTTACCTATGTCACCTTATGCCACTCATAAGGAAATGTACATCTAACTTACCCTTAAATCCTAGAATGGTGGATTCTGCAATTACCTCTTCTGGGAGAGCATTCCAGGTGTCCACCACTCATTGCGTGAAGCATAACTTCCTGATATTTGTCCTGAACTTGTCCCCCCTTAGCTTCAGTCCATGTCCTCTTGTCCGTGTCACATTGGACATTGTAAATAATTTTTTATCCTGCTCTATTTTGTCGATTCCTTTCAGTATTTTGAAAGTCTCGATCATATCCCCTCGCAGTCTCCTCTTCTCAAGGGAGAACAATCCCAGTCTCTTAAGTCGTTCCTCATATTCCAAGTTCTCCATGCTCTTTATTAGCTTCGTTGCTCGTCTCTGCACCCTCTCGAGTATTTTTATATCCTTCTTTAGGTATGGAGACCAATGTTGGATGCAGTATTCCAAGTGTGGTCTGACTATCGCTCTATAAAGCAGCAGTATTACTTTCTCCAATCTACTCGTGATTCCCTTCTTTATCATGCCTAGCATTCTATTCGCATTCTTCGCTGCAGCTGCGCATTGCACCAACGGCTTCAGGGTCCTATCGATTAATACGCCCAGGTCCCTTTCCTGTTCGGTTTTTCCCAGAGTTGCACCTGACATACTATACTTGTGTTCCTTATTTTTTCTGCCTAAGTGCATCACTTTGCATTTTTCCACATTAAACTTCATCTGCCATTTATCTGCCCAATTCTCCAATCGGCTCAAGTCGCTCTGGAGTTCCTCAATGTCCTTCTGCGATTTGATTGCCCGGCATAGCTTTGTGTCATCTGCAAACTTGATGATCTCACTGAATGTTCCATCCTCCAGGTCATTTATGAAGATATTAAATAAGATGGGCCCAAGTACCGAGCCCTGGGGCACACCGTTAGTCACAGTCTCCCAGTCTGAGAATTTCCCATTTATGCCCACTCTCTGCCTTCTGTTCTCCAGCCATTTGCCTATCCATCTTAGTATGTCTCCTTCTATTCCATAGCCTTGCAGTTTCCTGAGGAGTCTTACATGTGGAACCTTGTCGAACGCTTTCTGAAAATCCAAGTATATAATATCCACTGGTTCTCCATTATCAATTTGTCTGTTCACTGTATCAAAAAATTTAAGTAGGTTTGTCAAACATGACTTCCCTTTCCTGAATCCATGTTGACTGGCTCTCATCAGGTCATGTGTGTCTAAGTGCCGGGTTATGCTATCCTTGATCAGCGCCTCAACCATCTTCCCAGTGACCGACGTGAGACTCACAGGTCTATGGTTGCCCGGTACTCCTCTTGATCCTTTTTTAAATATTGGCGTGAATTGTTCAAAGAGTACAATGCTCTTGATCCCCAGTAGTAACCAGTCACCAATGTACAGGTCACCGGGCCCATACAGCAGGCTGACACGTCACACTGCATTCACTGCTTCCTCAGGCAGAAGAACCTGTATGCAATCAGCCCAAGAGTGGACGAATTCTCTGATAAGGCATTCAACAGTCACTCTACATCAGTGGTCTCAAACCCGAGGCCCAGTGACCACATGTGGCCCACCAGGTACTATTTTGAGGTCCTCGATATGTTTATCATAATCACAAAAGTAAAATAAAACAGTTTCTTGATCATATGTCTCTTTAGCTATAAATACAATATTATTATTAAGACTCAACCAAAAGGAAAAATTTATAAACATGGAACGCGCTCCCGGAGGCTGTGATAGGGCAGAGTACACTACGGGGATTCAAAGACGGATTGGATAAATTCCTGAAGGATAGGGGGATTGAGGGGTACAGATAGAGTATAGATAGAAACAAGGGGATTATAGGGCCAAGTAAAGGAACACCTGACAGGTCATGGACCTGATGGGCCGCCGCGGGTGCGGACTACTGGGTAGGATGGACCTCTGGTCTGACCCAGTGGAGGCAACTTCTTATGTTCTTAAAGAGTTCTACCTCATGCAAAATTATCATTTCTTTAATAAGACATTAACTATTTTTTCTGAGACCCTCCAAGTACCTATAAATCCAAAATGAGTTTGAGACCATTGATCTAGATTAGAGAATGACACAGGGAAAAAATCTGTTCCCATCACTGCACCGACCCTGGCCCACCATCCCCTTCACCGCCCCATCACCACCATTCCCTTCACTGCCCCGTCACCATCACCACCATCCCATTCACCGCCCCATCACCGTCACTGCCATCCCATTCACCGTCCTGTCACCGTCCCCACAGCATCCATACAAGCCTCAGTACTGCAATATTTAGCTTATTCCTTCCTTATAAATCAAAGTTTTGGCTGCTGAACTGGAGAAAGAGATGTTCAGCTGGCAGGGCTTTGTTTATAAATTTTTATCAACACAACTAATATACTACTTTATCCTGAAGCAAAAAGAAATAGAATTTTTTTTCTACCTTTGTTGTCTGGTTTCTGCTTTCCTCATCTTCTCATTCAATTCCTTCCATCCACTGTCTCTCTTCTCTCTGCATCTTCCATTTGTTCTGTTACTGTGCCTCTCCCTTTTTCCCCCCTTCCAAATTGGTCTGGCACCCTTCTTCCCTCCGCTCCCCCCATAGTCTGGCATCTCTGTCTTCTTTCCTGCTAGCATCTTCTCTCCACTCCCTCTTCCCCATTTCCCTTCAGCGTCTTCTCCCACTCTGTCTTCCCCATGTCCTTTCAGCGTTCTTCTTCCCACTCTCTCTACCCCATTTCCCTGCAGCATCTTCTCCCCACTCTCTGTTCCCCATTTCCCTTCAGCGTCTTCTCCCACTCTGTCTTCCCCATGTCCTTTCAGCGTCCTTCTTCCCACTCTGCCTTCCCCATGTCCTTTCAGCGTCCTTTTCCCCCCTGTCTTCCCCATGTCCTTTCAGCGTCCTTCTCCCCCCCCCCCGTCATCCTCATGTGCTTTCAGAATCCTTCTCCCCCCTCTGTCTTCCCCATGTCCTTTCAGTGTCCTTCTCCGCCCCCTCTGTCATCCTCATGTGCTTTCAGCGTCCTTCTCCCCCCTCTGTCTTCCCCATGTGCTTTCAGCGTCCTTCTCCCCACTCTGTTTTACCCATTTCTCTTCAGCATCTTTTCCTCTCCACCCCACATTTCCTCCTCCCTGTCCCTTACCTTTGTGGCGCTTTAACCCCCACCCCACCCCAGACAACAGGCCCGGTGCAACAAACCTCCCTGCCCCTTACCTTTCTGGCCGCAAGTCTAAATTGCCTTCTTACAGCAGCCGAAGCATTTTAGTTGCATATGGCTGCCGTAAAGATCATCTCTGACGCAGCTTCAACGCTCTGGCTGCTGTAAGAAGGCAATTTAGACTCACGGCCACAAAGGTAAGGGGCAGGGAGGGAGAAAGGGAGCTGTTTCAACTCAGCAGCGGCAGTAAGGAGGGAGGGAGCGCGATAGGTGACTGTGCGCGTTCCCTCCCTTAACTGTGGGGACAATGGCTTTGTCCCCGTAGCCACGGTGGGCACAGGTTTTTCCTCACCATTGTGGCGGGTTACCGGCGGCTACCTGCGGGTAACAGCCATCGTGTCATTCTCTAATCTAGATTATTATTATCCTAAAAGGATCTCTTTTCAATGTAACATAAGATGTTTCTTCAGTTGCCACAAACTAGCAAGGACAGTTTGAAAAGCATGAGGATACTTTATATGAACACACTGGGAAGGGGACAGGTTGAGAGTAAAAAGCTGAAGTCCTTATTGAGTGGATTTGAAGGGAATCTTGTTGTTTATTTAACTTTATATAAGAATTAACAAAATGTTGTCCTTTGTTTTCTTTTCTAGTTACCTTTTACATGGCCTTATACCCCATATGTGGTTATGTGCTTGTTTATTTATAAATGCAAATAAATAAATAATTACGAAAAAGTTGAATTCCTTTAGGTTGCACATTTACGATAAAGAAATCATCCATCCATAAGAAGAATGAGAACTTTGAAAATTATACCAACTATCTTAATTTATTCTTTCTGAATTTTCCCCATTCCTCTGCAGTCACAATTATTATTGGTTTGTTTCAACTTCACAGAGATGTTAGATAAATATAGGTGGGGAGAGGGACAGAATCACTATCTAGAAGACCTCTAACAAATGTTTGAAATAATTATAAATTTTAATAAAATACCAAATCCAGTGTTCTGGACATACATATTAATAAAAATTACTGATGCAAACATCAAGCTAGACCCGGTGATGTAGCATTTGGCCTGGCACAATGACATACCCGTCAACTCCATCTCCATATATTCTACAAATAGTGACTGACCCACAGGGCATACCCATGTGATGAAAACAAATACCCTGCATCACTCCAAAAACCAGTTAGTAGTCTTGACCTCCGAAGCAATATGGGTCTCATGCAGAAAATTAATGGTAAGAGTACACTTCTCCTTTAACACCACCACCTCAGAACAGCACTTGGACCTTGCAAAGACCCTACTGGGCTTGATGGATCATTGGTCTGACCCAGTAAGACTATTCTTATGTTCTTAAAGTGCCAAAGATCTGAGCCATTTTATGGCATAAAGTTGGTTCCCTATCTGATGGACATAAGCTAACGCCACCAAATATTACAGCACTGTGTATACCTTTCTGTGCTATAGAAGTAATAAATAGTAGTAATAGTTAAGGTGACCATACGTCCCATTTTGATCCCCCTATCCCGTTGTCCCCATGCACAACTTTGGGACGCCAAAATGTCCCGTTTTCAGTGACGGCGTCCTGAAGCTGTGTGTGGGGACAATGGGACAGGTGATCGCAGAAGAATGGGCTCTCTCCCTGCTTCCCCGCCCACCGCCACAACAACAGCTGGAAAGGCATGTCCAGGCGCTGGCCCAGAAGCCTTCTCCTCGACGTCAATTCTGATGAAGAGGAAGTTCCGGGCCAGCCAATCGCTGCCTTACTGGCCCGGAACTTCCTCTCCGATGTCAAAATTGGCATGTGTGTGTGTGGGGGGGGGAATACTTGTTGGCCTGGCGCTTGCATGGGCCTGGCTTTTGCAATGTCGGGAAAGCAGGCTTAAATCGGTGGCAGTTGCTTAAATTGGCGGCGGTGGCTTGGGGCAGGGAGAGAGAAAAACAGACAGAAAGAAAGGGGGCAGTGAAAGAGAGAAAGAAAGAAGGGAGAGAGAAAGAAAGAGGGCAGGGAGAGAGAGAGAGAGAGAAAGACAGACAGACAAAGGGGGCAGGGAGAGAGAAAGAAAGAAAGGGGCAGAGAGAAAGAAAGAAAGGGGGCAGAGAGAGAAAGAAAGAAAGGGAGCAGAGAGAGAGAGAGAAAGAAAGACAGACAAAGGGGGCAGGGAGAGAGAAAGAAAGGGGGCAGAAAGAAAGAAAGAAAGGGGGCAGAGAGAGAAAGAAAGAGGAGCAGAGAGAGAAAGAGAAAGAAAGAAAGGGGGCAGAGAGAGAGAGACAGAGAAAGAAAGAAAGAAAGGGGCAGAGAGAGAGAGAAAGAAAGAAAGGGGGCAGAGAGAGAGAAAGAAGGAAAGAAAGAAAGGGGAGGGGCAGGGAGAGATGTTGGTTGGGGAATGGAATGAGGTCTGGAAAGGAAGCATGCAGGAGGCAGAACAAAAGAGAAAGAAAGAGAAATATTGGATTTACAGTCAGAAGAAGGAAGTGCAACCAGAGACTCATGAAATCACCAGACAGCAAAGACAGGAAAAATTATTTTATTTTAAATTTAGTGATCAAAATGTGTCCGAATTTATCTGTGTCTATATTTTGCACTATGGCCCCCTTTTACTAAACTGCAATAGCAGTTTTTAGCGCAGGGAGCCTATGAGTGTCGGGAGTAGCACGGGGCATTCAGCGCAGCTCCCTGTGCTAAAAACTGCTATCACGGTTTAGTAAAAGGGGAGAGGGTATATTTGTCTATTTTTGTATAGCTGTTACTGAGATGACATAGAGTCATCTGCCTTGACCTCTTTGAAAAAATAAACCCCCAAATATAAATGATAACATTTTCTCTGCATACAGTGTGCTTTGTGTTTTTTAAAAGACTTTATTGTTGGTAGATCATTTTGACTTGGTCATTTTAAAAGTAGCTCGCAAGCCAAAAAGTGTGGGCACCCCTGTTCTAGATGCTTATTTCACCATGGGGCACTCAGAGGTTTTCTGCCACTATCATTGTCACATACCAAGGCCTTGTACCAGCCAGAGTTCTTAGCAAAAGACCCTGAGAAAGCCTCAGTTCTAAAAGGCAAGAGCACCTAAACTATGATGTTTTAATTTGACATGAAAAATCTCCCTCCAGTGGGATCCTTCCTCCGTGCAGATGGAGTCCCATCTGCATCTAAGGTAAAAGCACCAGGGATGGAAATCATGTGACCACTTGTGCCCAAATCCCGCTGGGGGCCTGCCTAAACTTCCAAGGCTTTGCCACTAGCAGCAACACCAGGGTTCTACCCAGGGTTCTAATGGTAGCTAGGCAACAGCAACAGCATCCCACCCAGAACAATAGGTTATGCATCTGGGGTTCTGTTTTACCTGAAACCCCATCGGAAGATCTGATAGAACTAACTACTTTGAAGCAAAATGCTGGTGAAGAACAGAGGAAGTATAACGAGGGCAAAAAAGAAAGAAAAATGAGAAAAGGAAAGGAATAAAGAACCTAAGTTGGGGAGGAGGGAGTAAAACCTAATTGATCCAAGAAGGAAAACCTAAAAAAAGAAAAAAAAGCAAAGGAAATGGAGCACAAGATAGGAAGTCATCATGCCATTGTATCGAGCGATGGTGCGTCCACATCTGGAATACTGCGTTCAGTATTGGTCGCCGCACCTCAAGAAGGACATGGCGGTACTTGAGAGAGTCCAAAGGAGAGCAACGAAATTGGTAAGAGGGCTGGAACACTGCTCATACGCCGAGAGGCTGGATAGGCTGGGGCTCTTCTCTCTGGAGAAAAGGAGGCTCAGGGGAGATATTATAGAGACCTTCAAGATCATGAGGGGCATAGAGAAGGTGGATAGGGACAGATTCTTCAGACTGAAAGGGACAGCAAATACGAGGGGGCATTCTGAGAAACTGAAGGGAGACAGGTTCAAAACAAATGCAAGGAAGTTTTTTTTCACCCAAAGGGTCGTGGACACTTGGAATGCGCTACCGGAGGAAGTGATCAGGCAGAATACGGTACAAGGATTCAAACAGGGATTGGATGGATTCCTGAGGGATAAAGGGATCGTGGGATACTGAGGGAGGAGCTGGGATGTAACACAAGTATAGGAAGTTAATCAGGTAATGAGTATAAACTAACCTGGTCGTGCATGTGCAAGACCGGAGGGCTAGGACTTCGATAGGAAGGCAGGACTTAAATGGGAAACCAAGGTGGCAAGGGAGCCACTTCTGATGATTCAGACAGGTCTTGACCTGTTTTGGGCCGCCGCGGGAGCGGACTGCTGGGCAGGATGGACCTGTGGTCTGACCCGGCGGAGGCACTGCTTATGTTCTTATGTTCTTAACAGGTCAAATTTTATAAAATTAATTAAAATTCAAACATGGAACTAAAAAAAACCCCACAACAACCCACCAACAATCACTGAGTTAAATATGAAATCAAATCCTGAAAAAACATCAAAGAAAAACAAAACAAAGGCAAAGGACTCCTTTTACAAAGGTGTGCTAGCGTTTTTAGCACACGCTAGCTGAAAAATTATCGCCTGCTTAAAAGGAGGCGGTAGCGGCTAGGGCGCGCGCCATTCCGTGCGTTAAGGCCCTAACGCAACTTTGTGAAAGGAGCCCAAAGAGTTTGTTCCCAGTCCAGGAGAAGAGAAGAGGTGGGGGAAAAGCAAGAAAGACAAGAGACTGATACTCCTCCTATAAGATTTAAAAGAAGAAAATAATTTCAAAAGATGACATGCAGCAGGGGGAAAATATTTTTTTTTTAAGTCAACTTCCTCCTCTTCCTTCATTTTAAATAAAAACAGCAGCAAAAAAAAAAAAAACCTCAACAACCTTGGTGTTGATACTTAAGCTTGATTTGCGCAGATCTCCAATCAGAGCCAAATGCTGCTCTGACAGCATGAATAGTCAAGCTAGTGTCCAGCTTAAAAGATATCACCCACATCCTGTTCCTTGACCTACATACTTCTAAATGAAATGATAAGCAATACTGTTTATTATGTTACATTCATAAAAAGAAGAAAAAAAACTTAGCTTAATAGTTTGAACACTGACTAAATAAAGCCAAATGTTCACCCTTCAGTTTACTTTTGCTCTTTCAGTGCCTCGTCTACATACAAATATGTGCAAGCAGTGCCTGTATGATTAAGACCACGTGTATTGTGAAATCAAACCAACAGCTTAAAACTGTAAATGTCTGTGAACCAGATTCTTTGGACTCTTCTGGCAAACCATCGCTCTAACCACTCCGTTCTGGATGTTTCCTCTTCTGTGTCTAATTTTATTTTCTGGGCTTTTAACTCTGTTTAAATGTTATGAGTCATCAGAACCCAAAAAAAAAAGTTCATAATTCAATTAAACTTTATTCTAGGGCAGAACACATTTGTTCAGCAGCAGATGCATGAAGTTCTCTTAACTGGATCTTAAATCTCGATTTTCAAAAACAGTTGGGGAAAAAAAAAAAAAGGCCATTCCTGCCAAAAGAAGGGTTGAAACTTTCAGTCAAACTAGCCACATTTTTAAGCTTTGCTTCCCATAAACATCAAGTTAAGATCTAAAAGTAAGGGCTCCTTTTACGAAGGCGCGTTAGCGGTTTAACGCACGTAATACCGTGCGCTAAACCGCCGGCCGCGCTAGCCGCTACCGCCTCCTCTTGAGCAGGCGGTAGTTTTCCGGCTAGTGCAGGGGTTAGCACGTGATAAAAAGTCACGCGCGTTAAAGCCGCTACCGCAGCTACGTAAAAGGAGCCCTAAGTCTAGGTAGTCTCTCTACTAAGTTAACTTTGGAAATCTGAACTACAGCATGTGATTAAACAAGGACTGTATTGTGCTTTGCCTGGGAACAGTTTATGCAACAAGCCCAGTGACAGAATCTCCCCTACATAAATAAAACCAGACAGACCTACAACGCATTACGAAAATCAATCAAAACCACTCTGACAAATTCATCACCTAAACAGACCGACCTTCGCTCACCACGCTTTTCCCCCTATAAACTGGAAGCAATCTCTCAGGCAACCCCTCTCACTTCCCTCCCCTTACAACCCCTCTCACTTTCCCTCCCCTTACAACCCTTTTTCTTCTGTAACATTCCCCCCATGCATTTGTAATTCGCTGAATGTCCAGTCCTCTTCGCCTAGAAGTCGTCTGACTATGGCGGTATAGAAAAATAAAGTTATTATTAAAGCACATTACTAAACAGTTGTTTGCTAGTACCCTAAAAAGAGAAAAAAAAAAACCCCCAAAAAACATACACCCATATACATTACAGCCTTAATGACTAACTCAACGAACTGGAAAGGTGAGTACTCAGAAATGGAAATCGTGGTATATACTGACACTGCATATACTGAATCTTTTTCAAAGCTGCTATTATAAATAGCAGCTTTGTTTGTTTTTAAATACTAGCACAGACATTTAAAAAAAAATGGTGATGGTGCAGAAAGCTGCTGGTAAAAGTGGAGAAGTTATATTATGCACATATTGGCATGCACCGAATAACAAACAGGTAGACTTTGTAAGCAACTTACCCTGAAGAGCAGAGATCAAAGGGCGGCTGTCTGTAAGAATTCCTTGATTTGGCCCTTCAGGCCTTGGACGAAGAGATTCTCTCACTAGGGACATCTGCCAGCTTTCTTACCAAGACATAAATATCCAAACCCCAGAAAAAAAAAAAAAGCTAACAAAAGACCCTGTAGAGATAAACACATTAAAGTTCTTTAGGGGAAAAAAAATAGTGAATAGTATGCGAAAAAAAAATGAAATAAATGTTGCTTAGGGCAGAAGTGAAAATTACAGCACTAGGCAATGACTAGCACATCTGTAGCTACATTCCAGCAGAGCAGTTAAAGAAGCAAGTTGGGTGGGGGGAGGGATCGCTGGGTAAGCAAACAGGCAGGAAGGGTGTCAGACTGTCCTGTAAGGTAGTGAGAAAGTCAAAAGAAGAGAGTAAGACTTCCCACACCGACAGTGTTAAAAGAGGATGAGAAGAGCCCCTGTACCTTTTCATGGCTTTGAGCCTGGGCTGGGCGGTTTTGCCTCTCTCCTCCTGAAGAAAAGTTAAAAACTCCTGATCTCCAGGTCTCTGCAGTCCACTCCACGCTTGCCTTCACTTTCTCATTCGCCTAGCAGACTTCTAAGCCCCCTGCCACCCTGAAAGCCTCTTCATCATTTCCGGACAGTCAAAAAACAGTCGGTTCCAGTGAGCAGTGAGCTCCCCAGCAAGAACTGCAGGGTCCTGCTGCCTGACAACTTTCTGTCCCGGGAAAATGCACAAACACCCACACACACCCCAAGCTACTGAGAGATCTAACTAAAAGGTGTAGTTTAGTGATATGAAGATCTGGCAAGCTTTAGCTTGTTGAAAGTTGGCTCTGATACCGATGCATGTTTAATCTGTTTACTTCCACAGTGAGGAGTAGTTACAAATTTTTAGTCTAGTTTTTCCATTAATGTTTAAGGCAGAATGTTTTAGGTATAAGATCACTTACAGGTCATGGACCTGGGGGGGCCGCCGCGGGAGCGGACTGCTGGGCATGATGGACCCATGGTTTGACTCAGCAAAGGCCACGCTAAAAAAAATAAATAAATAAAATAAGCTTACAACATTGTAAATTGCCGGATACAAAAAAGATTGAAGCAGGTCTAATCACACCCCCACCCCAGCATTGTTAACAGTGGTAAGGTGGGTAGGAGGGAGGTACACCAATCCACAACTTATCTCCTCTCTGCCCAATCCTTTGATGCATACCCCTCTGGTATACTTGTGGCGATGCTCAGCTGGAGGGAGGGGGGAATTCCCTACCAGCCACAGGTGAATTTTAATTCTTTATATCCCCGAGAGTCTTTTTTTGCTGTTATTGGCCCACACACCATATAGGCTGACAGGACAGGGTACCCTTTCTCTCCCTGCTACCTAGAAGCCCTCTGTCCCTCACTTTCCCTCTCTTTGCAGCTGGAATTAGGTCAGCATTCACTTTGGAAACCTCAGGCCTGCCAAAGGTAGATTCACAAAATAACAGGTTAAAGAATATATAAAAAGAAAAGAGCAGTTTCTTTGAGACAAAAATAATCTTAAAGGTGAGATTTTTGCTTGGCCATGGAGATTGACCAAGTCTACCTTGCGCTAGGACAGGGGTGGGCAACTCCGGTCCGCGAGGGCTGGAATCCAATCAGGTTTTCATGATTTCCTCACTGAATATGCATGAGATCTATTTGCATGCACTGCTTTCAATGCATATTCATTGGGGAAATCCTGAAAACCCGACTGGATTACGGCCCTCGAGGACCGGAGTTGCCCACCCCTGAGCTAGGGTTACCATATGGTTCCAGAAAAAGGAGGACGGATTGAGACATATGGGTTTTACTTCCGTTGCATTCATGTCTCAATCTGTTCTACTAACTTCCATGGCTTTCAATGGAAGTAAACCCAGATGTCTCAAACCGTCCTTCTTTTTCTGGATCCATATGGTAACCCTACCTTGAGCTGTTCAACAAAATCCTTTCAGGGTTAAGTGGTTCATTTGAGAAGGAAGCATCCTAGATCACTTATCACAATTACTGAGGGCAGAGGGTGTCAAAGACAGCTGGCAGTCACTGAGTCAGAGCTAGGGCATCATTTTGAAGAATTAGTGGTAGCAGGTATGGATGCCCCTGCCTGGACTTCCTACCAGAGGTGCTTATAAGAAAGACAATATAGGAGTATTCAAGCCTCCTGGTCAATGAATTGGAGTCAGGGGTATAAGGAGTAAAGGGATGTTGGACTAGGGTTACCAGATATCTGGATTTCCATGGACATGTCCTCCTTTTGAGGACATGTCCGGGAGTCTGGACAGCTTTTCAATACTCTGCACTTTATCCGTGTTTTGAAAAGCTTCCTCTCAATCGCGTTGGGCAGGAAGCAAACCGCACATGCGCGGATTGCCTCCTGCCCGACCAAAGCAGGCAGCGGGGGGCGGAACTAGGGTGGGACTGTGGCGGAGATGGGTGGGGGGGGGTCTAGGGTGTCTGGATTTTACAATCGTAAAATCTGTTAACCCTATGTTGGACAAAATGGTGGGGTATCAGCTAGTGAAGCCAGATCCTGTGTTAAGGAGAAAACTGGACTATTGTAGACATGGGTGTGGGGCAGTTATAATTGCAGAGCAGACCAGTGCCAAATGCTCCAGTTAGAGTGAAACTGGGTAGACAGGTATAATGAAAAATTAGGAAGCACTTGGGGATCATCACCTAGACGTGCCTCAAAGAGTAAATGAGATTCATAATAGAACTCCTGTTGCCACTTCTAGATTGCTCTTGGTAAGTTAGGATAAATTCTCACTTTAGATCCCCAGAGCAATCCATTGAATGAAAGTAAAGTCTAGGAACTGCATTCTGATAATTTTCCAGAGCAAAAGTGACCAGTTGTGTAGTTCTACAAATAAGAGAAGCTCGAGAGCTTGTCTCTATGGGCGTAGGATAAGACAGGGCTGGGAGGCCCACATGTCGCCCATTGAACAAGCAGTTAGGTGAGGGAGGGAGGTCAGGTAGAAGAGAGATTGGGCGGCGTACTCTTCCCGCTGTAGGCTGGGAGAGCACGACAATGTGCATGAATGAAGCTTTAAAGCCCGCCCTTAGAGGTTTGGCCGAGGGGCCAGTCAATTAGTAGCTCGGGAAGGCGATTAGCCCGAGCTACTGGGTGATGGGGTTCATCCGGCGATGAGCAGTGGGCTGGCTGGGAGCTGTGCCTTTGGATTGGTGACTCAGGTTAAAGGGGCATGCTACCCCCTGGACCCTTGCTGACGTGGTGGGGTCGTGGGCCACAAAATGTTATGTTTAGTTGGTAGATCGGGAACTGTTATGTTGTATTTAAGTTATGCTATTTGTCAATAAACAGAGCTGCGGCTATTTCACCATAAGGTAGTTGTGTGGTTAATTGTGTGTAATGGAAATGGTGATGGTATGGTGAGGTGGGGGTGTGGGCGATGGGGGACAACCGGACCTATCCAGATCCCATTGTTAACAACATCCAAAGATGATTCCAAGAACTCTGTTAAGTTCATAATGGACATATCTGGAGGATCAGAGGAAGTCTGATTAGACATTGTAAGATAATGGGCAAGGCCCATGGGTGGAATAGCCTCCTGTGGCATCTTTAATACTTCCACAAGCACACAAAGTGGAACCAGAATAGTTTATTGAATACTAGCTGATGACCCGGCGTTGCACGGGTATTTAATTATAGCAATAACACAGTAAATGGATTGAAATAAAGATACTTTATAGTGGTGAATGAAATTATTTTTTTACAGCTTTATAAAAAGTAAAATAATCAAATTATAATGTGAAATATTTGACAAAATGAATACAATACAACTAACACAAAACTTGATTATAAACAACAATTTTAGTTTCACCTCCAGGAGCAAGAACATATAAATTCTTGGGTGAACCCACCCTTGATCAAGCAACATAGAGTTGTCCATGGGAAAAACAGGGGGATCTTAAATCCACTCCACAGTATGTAATAGTCTGTCCCTGTGATTTGTTGATAGTGATAGAGAATGCAAGTCTCACTGGAATTTGCAATCTCTTAAACTGAAAAGGAAGATCTGTTGGAATAAGTGGCATCCAAAAGTTTCAGTATTGATTTAAACAACTCAATATGTGGAAACTCAGGTTGAAAAGAAACTCCATGTAGTTTGTTCCCGGTTCAGAATGGAACCTGTGTTCCTAGTTCAGGATATGTGAGTACTCATGTAATGTAATAACAATATGAACTGGGGTGCATGAAGGAAACAGTTACAAACACAGTTAGAACATACAAACTCTATATGTATGGTGTCCGTGGTAGAATAGAAACGATGTCCCTAGTGGTTATAGTGTCATAGAAAGTGTTTTATAGTTGGAATTACAGTGTGAATGGCAGTTTTTTACATTTTTTCCATTGACATGAATGGGTGAAATAAGATTTTCTGTTTGTAGCTCCGCCCACGTGTGCAGGTGGGCCGCGAGACCCCCAGAACATATCACCCCAGGTAGTGAGGGATCTGCATACCAAGTTTCGTTCAAATCGGTCAAGCCGTTTTTGCGTGATCGCGGCACATACACACACACATACATACACACATACATACCTCCGATTTTATATATATAGATAAAATGAGCAATCTCTTTCAAGTAATATAAAAACACACTGGAACCTGGACCCAACATGGGCCATGTTTCGGCAAAAAACTGCCTTCCTCAGGAGTCCTTGGGAGGAACAGAAATAAAAGGAGTAAATGAAATGGAAAAACTAACCTAAAAAAATTAATTAGCCTAAAAGAATATATGCAACAGAAACAGTGACACTGACAAAGAAGACAAGAGATGTAATACGAATACCGAAAGCAAGTGTAGAACCTCAAACCATGTGGAAATCATACATCACCATACACCACTGTATTCAATAAACTATTTTTAATCTTATCTCCTGGTTCCGAGTTCTGGTTCCACTTTGTGTGCTTGTGGACACTCCTGTTTACGTTGTGGAATCATGGTCCTTCACCTCCGATTGTGGGCTTGCTGCTCTTGCTGCGCGCCCTCATATATTTCCGGACCATATCTAATGAGGCCACTAATAATGACTTAGGAAAGTTAATTAAACAAAGAGCATTTTTCCTATTCTGATTCTCCAGATATTCTAATTTTCTTTTTCTTTTTTTTCTTTTATTTATTTATCATATTTTCCATAAACATATCAAGTATCCACTTGTACAGAAAGATGAAGTTAAGTAAGAAAACATACATTACAAGTTGTAATAATATACACATAACCATAATAAGAAATTAAGCTTAACTTCGGCTCAAGTCCTCAATACCTAGATCCAAGAAGTATAATCAGCGAGCATTACTAAAAACTAATCAAGAAAAAAGAAGAAAACAGGAAATTCAATCAGCTGAAGGAAATGTCCAAATTAAACATTAAGTACTCATGCTATCCCTGCTTTCAGGCGAGCAGCCGACAAAAAGGTTGTCAGTTGGGTAGGATCAAAGAAATTTTTTTTTTTTTACAATTTAGGGATTCAAGATGGCAGAAGGAATGGTTAGCTGATCGTCTAGGCACAGACGTTCGAGCGAGAATCTGACTATTCCTGTTTCTAAGAAGAACTTTTATCTAATTTTCAATCAAGAGCCAGTTTGTCTTTATGTTTAAATCTGTTTATTAAATAATAATAATAACTTTATTTTTGTATACCGCCATACCCAGAAGAGTTCTAGGCGGTTCACTTTAGTTAGACAGAGTTACAAGTGGTTACATACCAAGTTGATCATAGAGTTGCGAACAGCAAAAAGAAAGTAGGGGGGAGAGGAGGGAGATGGGGGAGGGGGGTAGTTCATTAGGGGAGAGGAGGAGAATTGAAGAAGGGGCATTAAGGGTCCTGGTCTCGGAATAGGTGAGTTTTGAGTAATTTTCTAAAGTCGAGGTAAACTTGGAACAACACAGCCACAAAGTCTAACAAATGAGCTATAGAACTTAAAGAAAATGATACAAATAGTCAAAGAACAATCCAAGTAATTTCTTTTTGCATCCCCTGCTCCTATAATAATGACAATAATGAGCATGAGGAGCTGTAATCTTTTGCTCCCCAGTCGAGTAGAACATTAACAGTCTAACCACTTTTTAAAATAATGACTCCCCTCCCCCAAAATAAACCCTAAAGAGAATTCAAAACTAAACTAAACTGCAAGCTGGGGAAGAAAGGGACAGAATATAGGACTCCCAGTTGAAAGAAAATGCTTTTTCCGTTTAGGAGATAGACGAGCTCCACAGTGTTCCATGGACGTTAAAGTAAGAAATCTATTACACCAGCCTCAAAAGGAGAGGGGGCTCTGCACTAATCCAAACACTCAGGGCTCCTTTTCTCAAGCCGCGCTAGCAGGGTTAACGTGCACGACTTTTCATCATGCGTTAACCCCCGCGCTGGCCAAAAACTACCGCCTGCTCAAAAAAAGGCGGTAGCGGCTAGCGTGTCCCGTGGTTTAGCATGCACTATTACATGCATTAAACCGCTAGCGCGGCTTGATAAAAGGAGCCCTCAGTATAACTTTCTTTCCAATGAAACAAGATGTACACATAAGCTGCTTGCCGCCTTTACCATGGAGCACAAAGAGTTCTAATTTGTCTAAAAGATACTCCATAGCTGAAAGAAGTATATTAGATGTCAATACAGCTCCCAAATAGGGCAAATCCAGTTTCCAGAAATGTATTTTTTCAACATTCCCAGAAGAGAATGACATCCAAAAAGGGGCATATGGGCATTTTTCTTGAAAAATCCTTCCAATTTGGTCTTTTCAGAACCTATTTTCTAGAAAGATATCTAGGCTATGCATCCGTAGTTCATTTAAATCTCAAGGGGGCATGTTAGAGGCGTGTTGTGGGTGGGACTAGGGCAGGCTTATGGCAGACATTTTTCTGCAATAATTGAACATTTAACAATACGTCCAAGACACAATTGGGACATTTGGGGCTAGACCTGTTTTAACAATGAAGAATTCCCCCCCCCCCCCCAAAAAAAAAAAAGTGTCCAAACTGACCAGATGACCACTGGAGGGATGTAACTATGACCCCATACACTCCCCCAGTGGTCACTGGTCCCCTCCCACTCCCAAAGATGTAAATGAAACAGTACATACCTGTCTGTATGCCAGCTGCAGATGTTATGCCCAGTCCTAGTAGAACAGCAAGCAGGTGTCTGGAGAAGCCTAGTGGTCAGGGCGGTGGACTACAAAGAAGAGAACCCAGGCCCACATCCCATTTTAACTACTACACTTGAGGTGGAAGGTATGAGCCCACCAAACCCTACCAAAAACCTACTGTAACATCATATAGATGCCACCTGCATGTATAAGGGCTATTGGTGTGTTGTACACTTAGGCACAGTAGGCATTTTGTGGGGTTTGGAGGGCTCTCCATATAAGGGGGTTATGATGAGTTGTGTACCTGGATCTTTTTATGTGTTCACTGCAGTGCCCCCTAGGGTGTCCCAATGTTCTGCTGTGATGTCTGTGTGGCCAGTCAACTAAAAATGTTGGCTCCTCCTATATGCCAATGGCTTGTTTTCTGTCGACTTTTTTTTTCCAAAATTGGTCAAAAAGATAGATGCATTAAAAGCAAGCACATATAAAAATGGTCATTTTTTTTAAAAAAGACATTTTGATGTTTCAAAATTGGCTATTTTCTCTATCTGATTTTTGGAAGCACTTCCAAAAATATCTAAGAACATAAGCAATGCCTCCACCGGGTCAGACCTGAGGTCCATCGGCCCAACAGGTCCAGGACCTGTGCAGTAATCCTCTATTTATACCCCTCTATCCCCTTTTCCAGCAGGAAATTGTCCAATCCTTTCTTGAACCCCAGTACCGTACTCTGCCCAATTACGTCCTCTGGAAGTACATTCCAAGTGTCCACCACACGTTGGGTAAAGAAGAACTTCCTAGCATTCGTTCTGAATCTGTCCCCTTTCAACTTTTCTGAATGCCCTCTTGTTCCTTTATTTTTCAAAAATTTGAAGAACCTGTCCCTCTCTACTCTCTCTATGCGAGTTAGATCCCAAGTTACATTTTAAACAGAGTGGGGAGTCCACTCCTCCCAGCTGGTTGGAACTGCTGCTCACACCGATGACGAGCTAGAGGTACAGTGGGGGAAACGAAGGTGCGCATGCGACAGGGGAGGAGTGGGAAGGAGCAGGGGGGTGAAGAGGAGGAGAGGTGCTGGTGCCCTCCCCCCCACACACACCCCTTACTATGCCACTGTGCACAGCGCAGCGTATGTCTAGTAATGCTATGCAGATAACCACGCATGCGAGACATGGTCCTGGCAAATGCAAATTCAATTACTGAAGCAAACAAACCAAAACTGCAGGCGTGTACACGATGCAGGCAAATTTTATTGTGACAAATAAATTATATCTAAAAACCTTTTTACTAAGCAAGGGACCCAACACGGTCCGTGTTTCGGACAACCTTCATCAGGGGTCCATGGTAAAAAAGAGAAGAAAAAATTGTCACAAAAAAAGCTGGAAAGATAACGTTACTATAGCAATTTGCGACTTTTGGTGTAATATTCAACATTATCTTTCCAGCTTTTTTTGTGACAATTTTTTCTTCTCTTTTTTACCACGGCCCCTGATGAAGGTTGTCCGAAACACGGACCGTTTTGGGTCCCTTGCTTGGTAAAAAGGTTTTTAGATATAATTTATTTGTCACAATAAAATTTGCCTGCATCATATACACGCCTGCAGTTTTGGTTTGTTTGCTTTTGGTTGGTTTTTTAGTGCAGACAAAGTTGGACCCCCTGTCTTTTCTGGTTTTGTAATTCAATTACTGACTCATTTTCGTCCCAGCAGTAGTTGAAGTTGACCGGTTCCAGGGCATCTGTGAAAATTTGGTCTGGGGAGGCTGACAAGTTGATTGTAGCAGCATTAAAACATATATATATTGTATGATTTTTGATTTCCATGCAACAAATTAGTCTTTTCTGGTGCTTACATGATTTCTCTCCTTTTTTTGTCTCTTATGTTTATTCAAATTTGATATATCGCTGAATCTTACAGAGTTCTCAATGGTTTTACGTATCTTTTATAGGTACTTCAAGCATTTTCCCTATCTGTCCCGGTGGGTTCACAATCTATCTAGTGTACTTGGGGCAGTGGAGGACTAAGTGACTTGCCCGGAGTCACAAGGAGCAGAGCAGGGTTTTGAACACACAACCTCAGGGTGCTGAGGCTGTTGTACCAGAAAAACATTAGGATCATGACTCTAAGAAAACTGTGGAAAAAGAAGGGGCTTTGATCATCTGGGACATTCCAGTTCCAGTTGATAAGAAAGTCAGGCATCATAGTAAACATGAAAACAGCACTGATAATAGAGGTGTTAGTGCCTAGTAATTATTCTGTGCATCAAGTGAAGATTTTCTTAAAAAAAGATCTTCAAATACCAAGTAATGCAGTCAGAGATAAAGAAAATATTGCAGAAAGACATCGTTTTAGGGTGCTACAGGCTTTATTAAAAGGCATGTTCAAACATGCCTTAATAGAGAAAAAAATATATTTGTAAACGTATTGTAAATAATAATAGCAGCAGGGATTCATTCACACTACAATGACAGAAAGAACAGTTGACAAAATCATAAAAAAACGGAGAAAAAATAAACCTCAATTGTGGGTTGCCGGGACTACACAAGTGCCCTAAGCCCCCCACATCATCACGGGTTTATAAAAAAAACTCCGTACAAATATAAATCACTTTCATACTTTGAAGTATAATCTCAAAGGATTTTCAAAAGATAAGTATAAAAAGTTTCAAAATCTTTGGTGATTTAAATGACAATGTTCAAAAATGTCTTATAAACAAGTGATTATGTCCCAAACTCACTATACTGTGGCAATCAGCTCAGCTGTAAGCAATTCAAAATGGTTAAGTAGCGTAGCTGTAAAACCCGAGTATCAAAATCTCTAAGAAAATTTATCACTCCTCTGAAGGTGAAATCATTCTTCGTCCCGACAGAAAAGACTTTCTGTTTCGCTTGAAAACAGGCTACTGCAGGGGATCCATATTAGATAGGTTACTTCCACGCTTCTCAGCAACATAACGGAAGGCTGGCTAGAAGCTAGCGTCTTATTTAAAGGACCCCTAAATGATTTTGCACACATCAATTTTTTAAGGTACTTTAATAAACGGAACATGTGCTAACAAATACGCATCCCTAATAGCAATCTTAAGGGACCTTTTTAGAGTGCGCTAAATGATTTCAATGACTTAAAGTCATTAAATGATTTAAAGTCACTTTTTAGAGTGGCTAGAAGCCAGCCTTCCGTTATGTTGCTGAGAAGCGTGGAAGTAACCTATCTAATATGGATCCCCTGCAGTAGCCTGTTTTCAAGCGAAACAGAAAGTCTTTTCTGTCGGGACGAAGAATGATTTCACCTTCAGAGGAGTGATAAATTTTCTTAGAGATTTTGATACTCGGGTTTTACAGCTACGCTACTTAACCATTTTGAATTGCTTACAGCTGAGCTGATTGCCACAGTATAGTGAGTTTGGGACATAATCACTTGTTTATAAGACATTTTTGAACATTGTCATTTAAATCACCAAAGATTTTGAAACTTTTTATACTTATCTTTTGAAAATCCTTTGAGATTATACTTCAAAGTATGAAAGTGATTTATATTTGTACGGAGTTTTTTTATAAACCCGTGATGATGTGGGGGGCTTAGGGCACTTGTGTAGTCCCGGCAACCCACAATTGAGGTTTATTTTTTCTCCGTTTTTTTATGATTTTGTCAACTGTTCTTTCTGTCATTGTAGTGTGAATGAATCCCTGCTGCTATTATTATTTACAATACGTTTACAAATATATTTTTTTCTCTATTTTTTTCTCTATTGAATACGATTGTACCTCTATTATACTTAGTTGATCAAACATGCCTTAACACATTGCTTATATGCTACATCTTATGAGCTCAAGAAAGAAGCCTTCTTTGTCATGATGCAAGAACTAGACAAGCATCAGCAGTAAATCTGAGACAGAGATCATACTTTAAATACTTAGGAGTGAGGTTCATTACTGTCACGATGTGTGCAATAAGAACCTATTTGGAGAAACTGCATCAGAATTTGTCCTCGGAGTGATCATAAACTATTAATCTCTATGCTAACCCACAAAACTGCAGCATCATTAAACTAATAGCACTGTTTGCTAAATAGGGCTGGCCTGAGCAATTGCAATCCTCCAACCAGGGTTTATGATTTCAAATGAGAGTTAAGGGATTTCTTTATTCATGTATTTAAACAGAATTCTTTAATTGCCAACTACTATTGTAATCTTAGGGATCCTTTTACTAAGCTGAGGTAAAAAATGGACTTATGACACGTGTTTTTCCAGCACACTAAGGCCACTTTTACTGTAGCCATAAAAATGGCTTCTTTTTCTATTTTTATGCAATAATGGCCATGTGCTAACATTGCCATTAGTGTGCAGTAAAAGCCAAACACATTTCATTTTTGGTTTCAGTACCGAAACCAACCTAAAATCCAGTATCAGTCATTCTTTAGTTTCGGTTGAAATTACCAGTGCATTTTTGGCTGAAACCCAATGCTTCCCCCTTCCCTGTGACCACTCCCTGCCTGCCCTCTCTTCACCAGACGCAGCACCAGAGAGTAAGTCCTAATGAGCTGAGCCGGCCATGCTGACCACAACCCTCTGCCCTTCCACCACCTGAAGGCCCTCCCTAGGCCTATTTTTAAATGCACTGATGGTCTAGTGGCCTCTTCCAGGTATGAGAAATCCTATCGTTCCTGTCCCCAAAAGTTCCTTAGTCCAAATGACTGGCGAGACTGCTGAAAGAGGTCCCAGTAGCCATTTTGACTTAGGAACTGAGGAGTGTCAGGAATGACTAGCCCAGAAGAGGCCACTAGACCAGTGTTTCCCAACTCGGTTCTAGAGTACCTCCTTGGCCAGTCAGGAGTTTGGAATATCCACAATAAATATGCATGAGATTGATTTGCATACAATGCCTCCACTTTATGTAAATCTCTTTCATGCGTATTTATTGTGGATGTCCTAAAAACCGGACTGACAAAGGGGTGCTCCAGGACCAACTTGGGAAACATTGTACTAGACTGCCAAGGTATTTAAAGGTAGGCCTTTAGGTGGTGGAAGGGCAGTGGGATCATTAGCCCAGTAGGACTCGCCTCTCTGCTGGAAGAGAGAAGGGGTCAGGCGGCAGCCCGGGAGGACCCATTCTCTCTGCCAGGGAAAGCACCATATTCAATTTCAGCGTTGGTTTCAACTGAAACTGAGCAGCAAATTTTCCTGCCGATTCAATTTCTGTTGACTTCTAGCATGCAGCCATTAAAACAGTGCATATGCACTTACCACCATCCATTTTGTAGGCAATGAGGGCTCATATGTAATTCCAGCACAAGCCACTTAGTACATGGTAATGTAGTTGTGCTAACTGATTAGTACAGGAACACCCATTCTCCACCCCCAGACACGACTCCTCAAAAAAATTAAAATTATTTTTTAGCGCACATAATGGCTAACTGATGGTGTATACAGTAGAGTGTTAGTACTGTGAAGCATGATTACCTTGGGGAGGAGAGAGAGAGAGAGAGAAGGAGACAGAGATGGAAAGGAGAAAGAAGCCTTAACTTTTGATCAACTGCTAATACAAAGCTGACTCAGTTAAGCCTGAAGACCCTAGGAGCATGGGGCTCTCGAGGTTGTCCCTGTTACCTAAACATAAACATCACGTCTAGACCGCATTACGTTTAAGTTCTATGCGGTTTACAAAAGAATAACTAAGAACACATCAGATGCAAGAAGAATTTAAGAGCCCAGAAATTTTGAAAATAGATAGAGGGGCATAATCAAAAAAAACGTCTAAGTCCCCTTTTGGCCTAAGCCCTTAAACGTTCAAAGCAGAAACAGGGAAAGTGTCCATAACCAAAACAAACGTCCTTGTTTTGATTATGGCCTGCCTCTACTAAACACCCAGATCACCATTACGTCTACATGACATCTACACTTTTTGCCCATAATGAACCATAATGAAGCCCTTTCCGGCTGCCCTGCCTTCTACCACCCTGCTCTTTGCCCTGTCAGCCCCTATTCTGCAGCCCCAAACATGCTGCCTGCCTGCCCCGAACATGCTACTTGCCTCTCTGCCCCTAACCCGAACACCCTGCCTGCCTGCCCCAACTCTCCCACTCTTCCCCACACTGCAAGCCTGTGGTTTAAACCCACAGGCTTAAGCGGGTTAAAACCACGGGCTCCCAAATGTTCCTTGATCGCCTTGCAGTGCGGGGAAGGGTGGGAGAGTTGGGGTGGGCAGGCAGGCAGGGGGTTCGGGTTCAGGGCTGGAAGGCAAGCGTGTTCAGGGCAGGCAGGCAGCACTTTTGCTGCGCTCAGCGTTAAAAAATAGAAGAAGAACAACAAAAAAACCCAACTCTGATGGCCCGGAGGTCCCATGCATGCTCAGGCCATCTATAGAGTGATTTGTGCCTGCAGATGGGGGCGTTCCTCCGATTGCCCTCATCTGCATGTTAGAGTTTGCAGAATTCGTCGGACCTGCCCGGATCTGGCCCAGATCGGACAGGTTAGGGAATCCTGACCTATGTTCTTAAGCAATAACCACTATTGTGCCCCAGCAAAGTGAATACAATTTGACTGACAATAGCACTGTACGCTCCATACTTCAAAGCAATGTCTCCCTATCCCTGACAGGAATGGCAGTTAGGGATCTGCACAAAGAAAATATTTTCAGTTCATTTGATCCTCTTTCCAGCTATTTGGAGGTTTCTTTAGTGTGTTTCACACATTTGCAATGATGACATTTTTTTAACCTTAGAACTTTTTAATTCATATCCATTTCTAGACCTCAAATACATTTCAGTTCATTGCGGTGTACAAAGAAACAAAGAGACTGCAAAACAGTGACTTACAAAATTAAACTTTATTTATGTTCATTTGTAAGCTGTCAGGCATTAAGGGGTCCTTTTACTAAGGCACGCTAGCCATTTTAGCACGCGCTAAACGCTAACGCGTACATTATAGCCTATGGATGCGTTAGCATTTAGCGTGTGCTAAAATGGCTAGCGCCTTATTTAAAGGACCCCTAAATGATTTTGCACACATCAATTTTTTAAGGTACTTTAATAAACGGAACATGTGCTAACAAATACGCATCCCTAATAGCAATCTTAAGGGACCTTTTTAGAGTGCGCTAAGTGCCACGTGGCCCATAGGTATAAAATAGGATGCGTAGCATTTACGCACACTAATTCCATTAGCACGTGCTAAGCTTTAGTTAAATGGTCCCTAAAAGAGCTAGAGCCTATTTTACAAAAAGCTCCAGGTTTGGCACAGCCTTCTTGTAAAATACAGGGGGACTGAGCACAGTGGCATACCAAGGGGGGGGAAGACCGCTCCGGGTGCAGCCTTAGGGGGGTGCACAGCCAGTCAGGTCCGGAAAATTCCTGGGCTGCGACAGCACTCAGTGGCATCGGCGACCCCCCCCCCTCCGCGAAGGCACTCAGCGGCATCGGCGCCCCCCCTTCCCCGCGACACCACTCAAGTTCGGCCTCCTTCTCCCGGCATCAGCAGAACTTCAGATTGGCAACAGTTGCTCAGTCAAAAGCTTCCCCTAACTCAGCTTCCTGTTTCTGCCCAGGCAGTTCAGTCAGGGGAAGCTTTTGACTGAGCACCTGTTGCCGATCTGAAGTTCTGCTGATGCCGGGAGAAGGAGGCCAAACTTGAGTGCTGTCGCGGGGCAGGGGGGCGTCGATGCCGCTGAGTGCTGTCACGGAGGGGGGGCACCGATGCCGCTCAGTGCCATCGCGGGGGGGAGGGGGGGCCTTGCCGATCTTGTTGGCAAAATCAGAAAGGTGAGGAAGGGGGAAAGATGGGCCTGTGGTGGATGGAGAGATTGAGAGAAGAGGGCAGATGATGGAAGTGGAGGGAAGAGACAAAAGGGGCAGATGATGGAAATGGGGGGAAAGAGAGAGAAGGGGCAGATGATGGAAGTGGAGAGAATGGGGAGAGAGAAGAGGGCAGATGATGGAAGTGGGGGGAAAGAGAGAGAAGGGGCAGATGATGGAAGTGGAGAGAAGGGGGAGAAAGAAGAGGGCAGATGATGGAAGTGGGGGGAAGAGAGAGAAGAGGGCAGAGTCCAGCTTCTTGCTGGTTCAATTTAACCTTTGTCTATGTATTTCTATTTTATCCATCCTTTTACAAAACTGTGGAGCGTTTTTTAGCGCCAGCCGTGGTGGTAGCAGCTCTGATGCTCAGAATTCCATGAGTGTCAGAGTTGTTACCACTGTGGCTAAAATCCACACTACAATTTTATAAAAGAGGGAGGGGTTAGTTTGTGATGACATATTCCATACTAGGCAAAGGTATTTTCTGTGTTCTGTGTGCTCGAAAGACATGCTTTTCTGTTAGGATTGATGATGTAGGATTGATCTGTACTAGTCTGGCTTGTTTAGTTTTACAATGGGTATATTGATGTTGTACTGCTCACTGCATATGTAAGATGCTGCCTTTTCCTAGGTACTCATGTGTGACGTTTTGCTTGTTACTAAAAATCATGTTTTTCGTACAGATGGGGAGGTGCCAAAAAATGATGGGCCCCGGGTGTCACATATACTAGGCACGCCACTGACTGAGCATGTGCCAACCTGGACTTCTCAATTCTATTCTCAACAACCTATATAAAATATGCCTTCATTTTTGGTATGTATATATTCATAAACTTTTATAAAGGTTTAACATATGTGGGCCTTTGTGCATAGCACAATATTTTTTCTGCCCATCAAACATGCATTAAGCTTTAGTACATAGGCCTCCAAATTCAATTATATATTGGGCTCATTTCTATGTGTATCTAGTTTCTTGTTATACACATATCAAATTAGCTAGTTCTTGGGGTGATGGTGCTGTTTCTTTGCAGTACAAAACTGCTCATTTAAATATCTGCTGAAGAAATATGTCAGCTGACTCCTGCTATAAATTGTTATCATCGAACTATTAATAATACATTTTTATGGGCACCACATGAAAACACTACTGAGAGAATAAACCTATTAAAAGAAAAGGTTTCTTGGACAGCAAGGTTATCCATTGAAATGTTTACACTTTTTTTCATTGCACTATGAAAATGGGGAAAAAAAATTCTACAGGGAAAAAGGCACCTAATTAAAGAAATCTTGACACATTCTGACAAAGGATAGGAAAGAAAATCAGCATCCACAACAAAGAATCTTTGCATTCATGGCAGTTCACCTTTTAGCATCCTTAAAATACCACTAGCTTCAAGAATTTTTCCAAATATTTTTGCCTCTACCCATATCTAACAGTAGACAATTAACTTTACACAATGTGTCTCACAGAGTTCAAATGGTTAAACATGAACTGGGGTCACATTTGAATTACAAGCAGTAGATGGCAGGCTCATGGGAACTTTGAGACCTGCAAACAGGTTTAACTTCATAAAAAAAGGTAATAAGTGGTAGATTCAGTAAATGGCACCCAAAGGTAGGCAAAACAGATCCAGGAAACAGTCCACAGAAGAATAAACCCACGAGATCAGCAAGTTAGAAAAGCACAGTGGGGATGGGACAATGGACTCTCCAAATAAAACAGCAAAGGAGGATATACCGTATTTCCCCATGTATAGGCCGCCCCCATGTATAGGCCACAGGAAATGCCGATTTAGGTTTTAAAACTCATAGATAAGCCGTCCCATGTTACTAACCGCAGCTTATCTAAGAGTTTTAAAACCACATGGGAGCGGCCTTTATAGCCCAATACATACAGCCACGTCTCCTCCCCAGGTGCACGCACACATTACACGGCGCCTGTTCTTCACTATCCATCTGGAGTCCGCTTGGCTCTTTGCTCGCCATGGCAGCCAGCACCAGTGAAAGCAACACAGATGGGGCCGGTAATAATTCGGCTGTGCTGCAGTCCTCCTCTTCTTCGTCTTCGGGGAAGTTGGTCATAGTCATTTCCCCATTCCTGCTGGAGGAGCTCACGAACCAACAGGCCTCGCTGCAGCAGGAGAACAACCTCCCCTCCCCCCCCCTCCCCGGTAAATACCTCCATAGCTCCCTTGCTGGTCTCCTAGCTCCTGCAATGTCGCAGCTGCGGTGCAGGGCAGGAGTGATGTTTTCAGTGTCAACCGGCCCCGTGCTGCTTCTTCAATGCCTGCACCAGTTCTCACGGGACTCTCGAGACTTGCAAGTCCCACGAGAACTGATGCAGGCATTGAGGAAGCAGCGCGGGACCGGATAGATGCTGAATACATCGATCCTGCCCTGCACCAAGGCCACAACATTGCAGGAGGCATCCATCAGCCATCCAGAAGGGAGCTCCAGGTACGAGGGACTCGCTGTACAGGTATGGGGGACTGCTCTATTAATGGGGCGGCTTATCTATGATGTCTAGATAGTCCGCACCAAATAAGGAATCCGCACCCATGTAAAACCCATGTATAGGCTGTGGCCTATACATGGGGAAATACAGTATATGAATGGTCATAATACTGTGAATGGTCATAATAAACTCTTTTAATATATATCAACTTTTGCTGTTTTATTTGGAGAGTCCATTGTCCCATCCTCACTGTGCTTTTATGAACTAAACTTAGGCACCAGTTAGCATAGGGTTACCAGATTTTCCATTAGGAAAATCCGGACCACTAGACCCACCCCCAGGCCTGCCCAGTTCCCCCATCCCCACCCTGTCACGCCCCAGTCACGCCCCCAATCCCACCCTAGTCCCGCCCCCAGTTACCTGCTCTCGTTGGGCAAGAGGGCATCCACGCATGCCCTCCTGCCCAACACCGATTTAATAGAAGCTTTTCAAAACCCAGACAAAGGAGGACATATCTGGGGAAATAAGGACATCTGATAACCCTAGATTAGCACAAATCTCATGACATTTTACTGTGGAAGACGCCGTCCCATACCGGCTGAGCCGCTGTTACATTTACAAGACTATTCAGTACATTGCGTTATTAACAGTGATCTCACAATCCCCTGAAGAAGGCATCCTCTGATGCCGAAACAGGGATCCTAGTTGGAACATTTTAGAAGACCTTTCTTATAAAGACAGGTCCTCAATTACAGACTTGTAACTTTCACAGAAAGACTGGTCAACCATAGACTTTTATGTCTTTTTAATATTTGCATTAATAAAATACCTGTTGCTACTCATAATAAAATAACTGTTGGGTTGATTTATGACATCTCATTTGCCTCGTTTTGGTTGTTTCCAATTATACTTAATAACAGCACGTTTCACTATTTTGTTTAGTCAGTAATGCACGGCTGTTGCCACTTAGATTTTTTGTGAAATTCCTTATGTGGGGTGCCATTTTGAGAGGTGACACTGGCAACGGCAGGAACAGCTGGGGATTACTCATGCCCAGTACTCTCTAGACCACCTAGACAGGCCAGTAGACTTTGTGGAATACGGATCCCTTGGGGATGGGGGCTGATCAGAGGGAGATATTATTGGGAATAGGTTGTGATTGAAAGGTTCACTATCAGGAGTCTGTTATTAGGGGCATTGTGATCATAGGGCTTTGTGATTAGGGGGCTTCATGATCAGGGGTGGTGATCAGGGGCTTGAGATTAAGGGATCGGGGTGTTCACTAGAAGGTGGTGAAGACAGCACTGCATCTCCTTTAAGATGTAGCCCTGGAGCATTGAGTCATGCTATGTTAAGAGACTGCATTATGGTAATTTAAGGGCTCCTTTTATGAAGGTGTACTAGCGTTTTTAGCGCACGCACCGGATTAGCGCGCGCTAGCCGTAAAACTACCACCTGCTCAAGAGGAGGCAGTAGCTGCTAGCGCGCGCGGCATTTTAGCGTGCGCTATTCCACACATTAAGGCCCTAACGTACCTTCGTAAAAGGAGCCCTAAGTCATTTTTAGGGTCCTTTAACATGCATTAAGTGCCAAATAATGTGAATTAGAGTCCTAACAAAGTTTGATAACTTTCCACCAAAGCATATTCTACAAGTATCCACTTAACTTAAATAGCACATATTTGCAAGAGTGTGCAGAGGGTTGGAGAATGGGTGGGACATAGATTTGGCTCCTATGTACAAATGTAACTTACAGAGTGCTGTAAGTTATGTGCTTCCATGCAGTATTTAAACACCTGCATTTATGTCAGCTCCCCCATACCCCCAGGTACCATAGTTGGATTGTTCCAATGGGACAGATAGGGAAACTACTTAGAATACCTGCTTGCTCTTCAATATATTGTAATAATTATCTCTAACCTGTAACAATAACCATTTTTATTATTTTTCACTGCATTTCATATTTTTTTTGTTTTTCCTCTTTAAAAATATATATAATAAAGTGCTCAGAAAATGGATACCACTCAGCTGTTGTGCTAATTATTCAACAAAATCATGAAACGGCATCCATTTTCAATCATCGCACTGTTATAAGACATGTCCATTTTGATATCTTAGCCCCAACGTCTTGGAAGAGAAGTTATAATGCACTTATCTCTTTCAAAGATTGTTTCTGATCTTTCATTTCCCTTCAAAAGATTTCTAATAGTCGTGATGTCTTTCAAATGGTGCTGCAGAAATCTTCACAGTGATACCGTGTTTCCCCGAAAATAAGACACTGTCTTATATTAATTTAAGGCCCAAAAAAGACAGACCCCCACACATTACCCCAGTGATCACCGATCCCCCTCCCCACACCCCCGCACCCATAAAGATATTAATCACAACTTGAAAATTGTGCCTCCAGAACATCATCACCTGGCAGCCTGGCATAGGAAAGCCTAGTTGAGGCATCTTAAGCCGTCTTGGGGGTGGGTTAGGGACCCATGGAGAGGAGGACCTTTGCCCATAAGCCTCTGTAATCACAGTATTGATATTGAAACATGTGCACTCCCCTATACACCCCAAAACCCATTTTTACTCACATATAAGTGGCTCCTGCAGCCATAAGGGCTATTGGAGTGGTAGATAAATGGGTCTAGGGGATTCTGGAGGTGGTTTGGGGGCTCACCATAACCTATAAGGGAGCTATAGTGAGATGATGACATGGCATCCTTCTTGTGAAGTTCACAGCAGTGCCCTGTAAGGTACCCCACTATTTAGGTGCCATGTCCGAGTATTCAGTCCATCACTTTGCAGACCCCTCCCACATCCAACATGGCTTGTTCTAGGCGTTTTTAACTTGGACGAAAAGTTGGACGAAATGTGGTATAAAGATCGACGATTTAGCGACTTGGACAATCAGATCGTCAGGAAGTATACTTAGACGATTTCCGAAACGAAAAAAAATTTGGATGCATTTTTCAAAAATGTGTCCTAAGCCAGTGTTTTTCAACCTTTTTTGGGCAAAGGCACACTTGTTTCATGAAAAAAATCACGAGGCACACCACCATTAGAAAATGTTAAAAAATGTTAAAAAATCTGTGCCTATATTGACTATATATAAAGTAATTCTCTTGAATAGGAATCAAATAAACACAAAGAAAGTATTTTATAATGCTGCCACAGCCAACAACACTGTTGGCGGCGGTGGCACTCAAGTGGCTAAAGAGCCGCAGTTTGCCGGCCTAGGGACAACACTGGAGGGTGGCCAGCTGTGCACCCCCTTGGGACGTAAACCCGGGGTGGGGCAGACCGCCCCCCCCCACCCTGGTATGCCACTATCTGTACCTCACTCCCTCCCTATGACCAAAAATTCTCCTTTCTTCTATTCCCCGTGTACACAACCATCTCTTTCCCTCCCTTCCTCTCTCCAAAGTCCATGCCTTCTGTGTCCAAACACTCATTCCCTCCCCCACCTCAGCATCTCTTTCCCTCCCTTCCTCTCTCCCAAGTCCATTCCTTCTGTGTCCAAAAACGCATTCCCTCCCCCACCTCAGCATCTCTTTCCCTCCCTTCCTCTCTCCCAAGTCCATTTCTTCTGTGTCCAAAAACGCATTCCCTCCCCCACCTCAGCATCTCTTTCCCTCCCTTCCTCTCTCCCAAGTTCATGCCTTGTGTCCAAAACGCACTCCCTCCCCCTTTTGTGTTCCGTGTTTGCCTCCCAGCCCATCTTTGCAACTTTCTCAACAAAACGAAGCTCAAGCCGCGAGGCTTGTCTTTTGCTTCCTGCCTACCCTGCCGCGCACAAATAGCCGAACGGAAGTATTTTCCGACGTCAGCGCTGACGTCGGAGGGCAGGCTTTGCTTAAGCCCTCCCTCCGAAGTCAGCGCTGACATCGGGGAACGCTTGCGATCGGCTATATGTTAGCTGCAGGGCAGGCAGGAACAGAAGACGAGCCTCGCGGCTCGAGATGTATTGAACTCCGCGGGTCCCCCGTCCAGCTCTCTCCTGTCCACGTGGGGCGGACCGCCCCTCTCCCTAGACTGGTGGTACTGCCCTGATGGCGGCCCTGACCATACGGCACACCAGGCAACATCTCGCGGCACACTAGTGTGCCGCGGAACAGCGGTTGAAAAACACTGTCCTAAGCTATATTTTTACTTTGGATGACTTGCGACTTAGACGAAAACGAACTTAGACATTCCCTCCATGTCTTATTTTTTTTTTCATGTACAATGATTATCTCTCCCTTCCTCTCCTTCATCCCAATTCTTCCTATTTACTTTCTCTACCCCACATGTGCAGCATCTATCCTCCCCTCTCACCCATCCCCTTGTTCAATATCTTTCTATCACTCCCCCCTCCCATCCCCCCGTACAACAGAACCCTTGCAGCCTGTATCCCTCCCTCCCTTTGTGCAGCAAAACCCTTGCAGCTTCTATCCCTCCCTCCTTCTCATCCCTTGTGCAGCAGAACCCTTGCAGCTTAAATCCCTCCCTTCCTTCCATCCCCCCGTGGAGCATTTTTTAATCCCTCCCATTCCCCTCGCTGCCACCGCACACCCTCTCTCCCTGCTGACCCTTTCATTTCTCCTCCCCTCCATCCAAACCCTGACCGTGAGACCAAAATACAGTACCTTATAACAAACTGCATCGTCGGTAGCACAGGCCCCATCACAGCTTTCTCACGCCCGGGCATTCCTCTGCCGCATTGCTGATGACATCATTAGCAACGAGGAAGATGAACACCCGGGCGTGAGAACACTCAGGCGTGAGAAAGCCACGATGGGTCCTGTGCTGCCAACAATGCGGTTTGTTATAAGGTACTGTATTTTGGTCTTGCGGTCAGGGCTTAGATAGGTGGGAGAGATGGAAGGGTTGCAGGGGGAGCGCTTCTGCTGCCAGCGACTAGGGCTTATTTTAGGAGGTAGGGCTTAAATTAAGACCTACCCTGGAAATCATGCTAGGGCTTATTTTCGGGGTAGGTCTTATTTTTGGTGAAACACGGTAATATCCACCTTCATGCCTGGTTTCATCTTACTCAGCTTCATCACGAGTAAACTAAAAAATAAATAAGAAGTGTTCCATAGATATACTTCTTATTTCATTAAAAATCACTTAATCAATATCATTACTAAACTTGTCAAGTTAACTTTCATGGCTCACTCGAGGGATTCACTTCCTCCCTCTCGACAACCGAAAAAAGGATGCCAACATAATCGCTCTCTTATTGGTGCTTCCAACTGTATCACATGGTACCCTCTCTACATTTCATTGGTTCCTACCAGGAAACCAAACAATGATTGGTTATGAAATTACTTTCACAAATTATTCCATTCAATTTCTTTATCAAGTCTTCCCGGTAAAATTGTATCCCATTTTGATATCTGTGGAGCACCTAAATTTTACGTATGGTGATATGGGTTATGCTAGTATTCAAGTTTTCAAGTTTTATTTAAAATTTGATAAACCGCTTAAAAATATTGTCTGAGCGGTGCACAGAATCATAACTATTAAAATCACGGGGAAGACATTAAATAGTTAGACTAAATTGATGTAAGGGAGACAAAAGGATTAGGGGAGAAATACATAAAAAGGGTCAGCACAGGAGGGAGGGGGGTATGCTCTTCTTTCTTGTAGTCTAGCATTTACTTATCATAGGCGTTCTTAAAGAGCAAGGTCTTTAAGATGATTTTAAATTTGTCCATCGGGATATCCTCCTGGAGATGTGAGGGCAGGGAGTTCCAAACTGTAGGTGCTGTAACGGAGAAAAAAATTTCTCCTGGTGGTATCATAGAATACATGACACGGGAAAGGAATCACCAGAAGATGATGGTTGCCTGATCGAAGGGTTCTAGTTGGATAATGTGGAATCAGTAGTCTGTCAATAAATCCAGGCGTATCTGTGTAAGTTTTGCTTTGAAAGTAAGCAGTAAAATTTTATATGTGATTCGATGAGTGATTTTATAAGGAGGGGGGATAACAGGGTTAAATTAGGTTCTTTTATAGAATAAGCTCCTACTGTTTGGCTTGGAATGCCCAAATGGGAGCACCTAGTTATAGAATTGCCCCTAAAATAAATTACTCAAAATCACAATGAGCGGCAGTGGGATTTGGACCCTGGAGACCCTGATTCTCAGCCTGTTGTTCCAACCAGTAGGCTACTCCTCCACAATTGATACAAAAATTAAACATAACAATGCTTTCAAGCTGCAAATAAGCCAGTGAATGCTCAGGCATATTTATCTTCTGAGAGTTGCTAGAAGTGCCTCAGCTAATGAGTGTTTATTCCTTTTGTCAGTGCCATACGCTGAATATTTGTGACAGTATAATGTATATTAGTTTGCAGTAAGGCTAGAGAACCGTGTATGATTGTATTATGTAGCTGATCTTTGCTTCAAAGCATTAGTTTTCTTGAACAAGAGCCAGAGTGCTTCAGCATGAAAGGTGACATTAAAAGTTACATTGCTTTTCCCACCTTTTAGACACCTTGGTTATGCAGATGGTTACATTTTCATATCTTTTTCTGTGGTTGCATCTGCACAATACATATTGCACAGAAATGAATTTTACTTTTAAGGATGTGTCATCATCCATTGAATGCTGAAGATGGCTGCCAACTAATGCACTGTTTGGAGAAGACCCAAACAGGGAATCTTTATCTGATAATCTGTGCCCTGGTTAGAGGTAATTACTATTATTATAGATGAATACCATATTTGTCTCCCCAAAGAGATAGTTTATATTTCTCCTATGCTATTATAATTTCTTTTAAATCCTGTGGAAATAATACATTTTGAAAAATAAAGTTACTGTAATTGACCTTTATAAAAACACTATTCATGCTTAAGGATCGATGTAGGTTAATATGAGATATGAGAACCAGTAATTTTCAGTTACAGAGCATAGGGTATCTGCTTCTATAGAAGACATGAGTGGCTTAGCAGATGAATTTCCATAGAGCTTCAATGTTAGATATTATCCAGGAAGGATATTGTGTTTCGTGTTACTCTGAAAGTGTGTATGAATTCCTTTGAGTATTGTGATATATAAAGAGAACTAGTGAACAGAATGCAAGCCCCATCCAGAAAGTGCATATTTAGCCAGCAAAATGTTCCACTTCCACTTTTGGGAAAAAACAGCACAGATTATTATTATTAATAATAATAATAATTTTATTTTTATATACCGCCTAACCAGCAGTTCATAGCAGTTTACACAATAGGTACTCAGCATACAATATAATAATATCATATATAATAAAATTCTAAGTAACTAATACAAGCATTAAAACTAATGAATAAGGAAAACACAATATAAACTAAAATAAGTATAGATTAAAAGTACATTATAACTACATGGTAATATAAAAATCAATAATGTATATTATATTGTTTAAATAAGTGGGTTTTAAGATCTTTTTGAAATTGATAGTAAGTAAGAAATGGATAAACAAGAAGATTCAAACATGAATTCATTAATCCTGCTTGGAATGCTAAGGCCCTATCTAAAAATATTTTTGTAACGACATGCATTTGCTGAAGGAAAATAAAAGTTTCAAGTTTCAAGTTTCAAGTTTATTAGGTTTTTATATACCGCCTATCAAGATTATCTAAGCGGTTTTTACAATCAGGTACTCAAGCATTTGGCCTATCTGTCCCGGTGGGCTCACAATCTATCTAACGTACCAACCAGATCTACGAATATTTTTCTTAGAAATAAAAAAACTAAAATGAGAAACAAGGTAAGCCGGTGCTAAGCCAAATAAAACTTTAAATCAAATAAATCCAAATTTAAATAGCACTCAAGCCTCATACGGTAGCCAGCAATGACTATGAAGCATCCTTCAGCAATAATTTTTAAAATACTATTCCCTGTCTTTTCCTTTCAGTAGTCATTACATATTTTTAAATATAATTTAATTTAATTAATACAAAACTCTAAAACCAGCTACTCTCAGCCATAGGCTGTACAGAGGAGTAGAAAGATGATACAAAGTCCAAAATAATAAAAATAAAGATAAAATACTCACTGGCATCCACTCCAAAACAATCCACTGTCTCATACTCCTCAAACACCCGTCTACCCACCCAATATCATTCCTCCTAAAATTCTAACACACACCCCTAAATCATCAAGAAAAGCTTTTGGTTAAATTCCAAGTGGTAAGCTGTTTCCTAAAACCTGAAAAAATTCTGATTACATGTCAACTCCTCAGGCAAGTTAATCCGCTCTTTTGCATAGGTAGCAAAGCCATATGTGAAAAAGACCATTAACTCACAGAAAATCCCTCAGGTTAGTATGTTGGCTTCCTTATGTTAACTATCTCTGACTATAGTGTAAGTTTTACAAAATTCAAAAACTCTACAGTATAGTACATTGGCCTCTATATTTTAAATTCTGTATTCCAAAGCTTAGATATAACTTTTTTTTTTTACATATTTTGTGATATTCCAACCCACACTTTGAAAGACATAAGAACATAAGCAGTGCCTCTGCTGGGTCAGATCAGTGGTCCATCATGCCCAGCAGTCCGCTCACGTGACGGCCCATCAGGTCCAGGACCTGTATGTTAATCCTCTATCTATATCCTTCTATCCCCTTTTCCTTCAGGAAATTATCCAATCCCTTCTTGAACCCCCAAACCGTACTCTGTCCTATCACACCCTCTGGAAGTGCATTTCAGGTGTCCACCACCCTTTGGGTGAAGAAGAACTTCCTAGCATTGGTTCTGAATCTGTCCCCTCTTAATTTTTCCAAATGCCCTCTCGTTTTTAAAAAAAAGAAAAACATCCAAAATGTGGCATAAAGGGCAGATGGACGTTTTTCTCACCAAATCATTCCAATTCACTGTTTTCAAAACATATTTTGTAGACAGATTTCTATGGGGCTTGTATGCAGTGCATCTAAATGTTAAGGAGACATGTAGAGCCATAGCTTAGGCAGGACAAAGGCAGGCTTATGATTTGGACATTTTTCTCCAATAACTGAACCTTTTAGAAAATGTCCAGGACATAATTTGGACTTTTGGGGGCAGATCTGTTCTAACAACAAACAAGTGCAAAAAGGGGCCAGCCGGCTGCAGAATGGGGCCGGATTGGCCCAGACGTCTGAAGCCCCGCCCACAGGTGGGGCCTAAGGTGCCTGGGCCAACCAGAATGCTGTCAGGGAGTCGGCGGGAGGGAGCCCAAGCCCTCTTGCCCTGAACATAGTCGGGGGTTTGGGGTGCCACGGGCCAGGAGGGCTTGGGCTCCCTCCTGCCCGGATCGTTTTAAGGTGGGGGAGATTTTGTAACCAGTGTTTATTTTGACAGACACCAGTTACAGAATCCAGCTTTTAGGCGAAGGACTGGCTCCTCCTTCGCCTAAAAGCCCTTGTGTTGGACGTTTGGGGCTTAGGCGTTTTTTTGGTTCATTCTGGTGTATAAGTGTAGACGTTGTGGGGGGGATAAGTGTAGACGTAGGGTGGTCTGGGCGTTTAAACAGCTGAATGTAGAGGCAGGCCATTATCAAAAAAAAGGACGTTTTTTTTTTGGTTATGGACATTTTCGCTGCTTCTGCTTTCAACGTTTAAGGCTTTAGGCCAAAAAGGGACTTAGACGTTTTTTTTTATTATGCCCCTACACACATATACCCCCTCTTTTACTAAGGTGCGCTAGCCGATTTAGCGCGCTAAGTGCTAATATGCCCATATATTCTATGGACGCATTAGCATTTAGCATGTGCTAAATTGGCTAACGTGCCTTAGTAAAAGACCCCCCGTATTTATTTATTATATATACTGTGTGCACCTCTTCTGTCCTCCAGACCTCGTTCCATTCCCCAACCAACATCTCTCTCTGTCCCTGCAGGAGTCCAACTTTCCTTTCTCTCTCCTCCACTCCTATTGGCAACATGTCTCCCTCTCTCTCCCTCCTCTGTTATGATCGTGCATCTCTCTGTTCTTCCTCAGGATCTCTCCCCCTCTGTCTGCACCTTCCATACCCCCAACATCTGCCCCCCTCTCTTCTGCCTCCCCTTCGTTTCAGGTTTCTCCTTCTCTCTGTCTTCCTTCTACTAACATTGTGAGTCCTCCCACCTTTGGTCCAGGTCTTTGTCTCTCTCACTCTGTCTTCCCCATCCCAAGGGCCTGGCATCTCTTTTTCCTCGGTTCGGGGTGTTTCTCCTCTCTAACCCCTCTAGTAGTCCAGGATCTGCCCTGTATTCCCCCTCCCTTTTGCTTCAAGGCTTTTGGTTCAAGGCTTTCCTCCTCCCCTCCTTAAGGTTCTTTTGTTTCTCCCCCCCCCCACCCCCGATCCAGCATCTCTAAGGCAACCCCATCCCACCGGGGCCCTCGCAATAGGCACAGCCTTACCTCTACTGCTTCCCGCACACAGTGACTGTCAGGACCTCAGACCTCTTGATTGCAACTGTCTTCGTCTCCGTTCTTCCCTCTGGGCCTAACTACAACCGTTGAAAGTTAATTACAGTAGCCTGCAGAGCTAACGTAGCAGGCCTCTGTAGCACATTCTCTCTGTTGCGGTCCCGCACCTCCTCTAACGTCAGGGGCGGGACCGCGGCAGAGGTAACATGCTACAGAGGCCAACAGCAGCCGGCTATGTTTGTTCTGCAGGCTGCCGTAATTAACTTTCAACTGTGGAAGGTCCAGAGGGAAGAACGGAGGACCCTGAGGGGGAAGCGTGTCATCTGAGCAAGACAGCCAGGCACTTACCTAAATTACCTGGGCAGAGCGCCCGGCTAAAAGATGCTAAAGATGCTAGGGAGAACACTGGCTCAGCGATTTACCAGCATTGCCTTTGTGATCGACCGGTAGATCGCGATTGACGTTTTGGGCACCCCTGCTTTAGACAATAAGGACACAAGGGCAAAACCTGACCTTAGGCAGTATGGTTTCAGGAACAGGCAGATTAAATGGGCCTTGAGAACCGTATCTGTTATTATTATCTACAGATAAACAAGAAAAGCAATCATGGGTTGGGTAACCATGATTGCATAAGAAATGCAATTAGTTTTCACAGAGTGTTCATTATTAGAAAAGTTTTAATCACATTTTGCTGTTTACAATTTTTCATGCAGTTTCTCCTACTCAACTAACCTTATGCTAGTTCAGAATGTTTATTTTTTTTCTTTTTTGGTATAGGAAGGAATGGTTTTTTTTCTCTCTCTATTTTTATTTTCCATCAGAATGGTCTTGATGCATTTTATCTTTAACCTGGAGCTTGGTTCCTGCTCTATGCCACTTCAGCAGTGTTTATATAACTTCAATCAAAAACATCTTTGTTGCACAGTGAAGTCATTATGTAACACAGATGTGTTCGTTTAAAATAAATACATAGAGGGGCATAATCAAAAGAAATGTCTAAGTTGGATTTGGACATAGGGCACTAGTCGCCCAAAGTCGGCAGCAATAAAATGTTCATTCTAGAAAAGAACGTCTAAACTATTCCATTTTTTGAAAATTGTCTATCTGTACGTCCAGGAGTTTGATCGTCCAGACCACCACTATCTTTATACCACCTATCTTTATACCACATTCTCAACCAAAAATGTATCCAAGTCCTAAACGCCCAGAACAAGACCTTTTGGACGTGGGAGGGACCAGCAATGTGATGGACTGGCCACCCAGACATGGCAACAGAGCACTGGGGCACCTTACAGGGCACTGCTGAAAACTTTACAAAAAGGGTGTCACATAAACATCTCACTAGAACTCCCTTATAGGTTATGGTGAGCCCCCCAAAACCCACTATATCCACCTCTCTATAACCCCAATAGCCCTTAAGGGTGCAGGTGGCACCTATATGGCAGTACAGTAGGGTTTTTGGTGGGCTTGCATTTTTCACCATGATTGTAGTGGTTAAAGTGGCTTATGGGCCTGGGTCCTCTGCTGTATGGTTCACTAGTCTATCCCCCAGACTACTTAAGTCACCTATGTTCAGCTCTCTATGCCAGCTGCTGATGTTCTGGAGGCAGGTATGTACATTTTTATTCTGAACTTTGTGGGGGTGAAATGGGTCAGTGACCATGGGGAGAGTGTGTGGGGATCTTTACTTTGTCTCTGCTCACTTTCAATACCTTTGGGGCACTTATACCTGTCTTTACATCATCTAACTCACAACATAAACGTTTCACCTAGGCAGTCTTGTCAAACATTTGATTATCCCTGCAGGACGACTAAGTCTAGGTCGGCCCACATCCCACCCTAACCACTCCTCCAAAAATGTCCCTTTCAGCTCTGGGCACACAGCGGGATTCAGAGGCCTAAAACGTCCTTGGATACGTCCAAAAAGCCATTTCAATTATCAGCCCTTGGACGACCTGTCTTTTAGATCATCGGTTTTTAGACGTACAGTGGTACCTTGGTTTGTGAGCATAATTAGTTCCAGAAACATGCTCATAATCCAAAGCTCTCATATATCAAAACAAATGTTCCCATAGAAAATAATGAAAACTCAGATGATTCGGTCCACATCCCAAAAACTTGTACTCGTAGTAAGTAAAAGCAGAAGAAGGAGGGTTATGTGACTTTGCCCAGGGTCACAAGGTGCTGCAGAGGAAATTATGCCCAATTCCTTAGGTTTCAGGCCTCTCCACCTTACCAGTTAGATCTCCTGATAAAATTATCTTCTAAACGAGCACATCGCTCATTCAATCACTGACTAGGCCTACAAGCCAAAAGGAGCTGGAACAAACGAGGAGACCGACTACCTCCCTCATCTCCTGGATTACCTCCTTCACTTCCAGCTCCTCTAGCATCGGGAGATCCACTGTGTGCTGCATGGTGGAGTGCCAGCACCACTGTCACCCGTAGTCCAGGCATTAGAAATCTTCCGTCCTCTTCTTCAACCAACTACCTCGTCAAGCGTCACCCAAAGTGTGCGTGTCAACTCCATCCCCTTTTCTGCCTTGCCTTGTTTTAAACCAAGGGCGGTCTCTGGACTCAAGAGCTGTAACTTTGAAGGATGGCAGCAAGCACTGGCTCTGAAGCTTTATCTTAAGGTAACTCCCCTTCCCTGTCTCTCAGATCTTTAAGTCTGTCTCCATACACCTTATCTAGAAAAAACAAGGAAGGCAACCAAGTCACATCAAGGTCTGCGAGGAGGAAGCTCAAAGTGCCTAACTTGGCTCACAACTTACAAACCAAATATAGTGTAACATGTCAAAAAACATGTCACATTATATGATGTTATAGGGCGCTCTCAGTGTGAACCCTCAGTGATAGGAGCACAGCTCCGACACTTCACTTCTGGGTCAAGGCAATAAGCCTCCACCCGCACACCATCATCGAGCGCCCTGTGTGTGCAAAAATCAAACCAATCAACAATCAAAGTGAGTAAATGAAACTCAACACAAACAATCTGAGCGACCCCCACACAGACCCTGCCAGCCAAACCCCCTCAAAAAGCTCACACAAAATCACAAACAAAGTCAAAAACCATGCCAAAAAGTGAAAAACATATCCAAAAGAAACAATACTTATCCAAAACTGTCACACAAACGGAAAAACCGCACCAGGAGGAAAGGTTCAACCGCGCTGGTTTCAGGAGGAGCCCTTCTTCAGGAACTTGGCCTCCAACAGAACACAAGCAGAGAGGAAGGCTGGAGGGCGGGGTGCCCAGGAGGGAGAGCACACCGGCTAAAACAGATCCACAGGTGACATCATGCACGAACCAACCAATCATACTGTGCCAGCACTCAACACAATCAGAACCACAGAAAAGAGAGAGAGAGAGGGGGAGGGGGGGGGGAGAAGGGAAAGAGGGAGGGAAAAGGGAACACCCACCAATAGGAACACCACAATCAAAAAAGTCCCCCCCACACACACACACACAAGCACACCACACACTGCACCCAAAATCCACTATCCAAAAGGAGCCAAAAACCCTATTAAACAATGGTATTCCATTCCACACTTTCGTTAAGGCCATTCGGCTGAACAGATTGTAATTGAAAAATCCAATATTGTTCCCTGAGATTCAGATGAGCCTGTCGATCCCCCCTAAAGTCCCAAGGGACTTGCTCAAGCACGAACCAGGATAGGTCAGTAAAACAGTGACCAAGATCAGAACAGTGAGGTACCAGAGGGGCAGACTGGGATCCAGTACGGATCCGGCTTCTATGTTCTTGCAGTCTGACCCTGACACTTCTGCTGGTCCGTCCCACATAGCACAGACCACACGGGCAGATGATGACATAAACTACCCATTTAGAATCACACGAAGTTTGCGCTCTGAGGTGGTAAGTGCGTTGAGTCCGGGGATGTTGCCAGGTAGAAATTGACAGAGATAAATGACACATATCACAATGTCCACATGGTTGATGGCTGCCCCCACTGTGGGCCCGACTCCTGGTAGCCAGAAGGTCCTTCAAGTTCTTAGAACGAGCAAAAGCAATACACGGGGTCTCCTTAAAAATAGTATGGTGTCCCAAAACATGCCAATGCTTCCTCACAATATTAGCTATCTGATGGGCTTGATTGGAAAATGATATGACACACTCCTGTGCTCTAAAGGTGGCTGAATGGCAGGAGCCCTTAGCAATTCAGGGTTAGCATAGCGGGCTCTACGGTACGCTCTTCTGATAATCCATTCAGGATAGCCACGAGCCTTAAAACGCAGAGACAGAGCCTTTGCCTGAGCCTTATACTCTCTCAATGATGAGCAAATCCGACGAATCCTGAGGAATTGCCCCACGGGCACCGACTGGCGCAACCGGACAGGATGGCAGCTAGTATAATGTAAATATGAAGTCCGATCCGTAGGTTTGCGAAACACAGTAGTGACCAGTTTACCCTGCTCTTTGCTAACCCTGGTATCCAGATAGGTGACACTGTTTGTATTGACCGTGGCAGTAAACTTTAAATGCCTATCAAGAGTGTTAAGCCAAGTCAGAAACTCATAAAACCTGGCCTTGGTGTCAGTCCAGATGAGGAACACATCATCAATAAAGCGGAGCCATGTGGCGATATGGATCATCCATGCAGATGGATATAACAGACGTTCCTCAAAATTAGTGACATAAAGATTAGCCACACTGGGGGCCATGGCTGTACCCATGGCTACCCCGTGCGTTTGGAGATAAAACTTTAAAAAAGTTCTTTTGTAACACCAAGGTGGCCAATTGCATGAGGAAAGCTTTGGTTATACGATAGTGAGGCCCCGTTGATAGATGATGTTCAACAATCTTTAAGGCTTCAGTCTGAGGTATATTGCTATATAAAGCTTTCAAATCCATGGTTACCAGAAGATCGGACTGCTGCACCTGGATAATATCAATTCTATTGCAGCCCAAATGCATGACCTTGCATTTCTTAGCATTAAATGTTAGTTGCCAAATTTCAGACCATTCTTCAAGGTTTTCTAGGTCTTTCTTCATGTTATTCACATCATCCAGGGTGTCTACTCTATTGTAGATTTTGGTATCATTTGCAAAAAGGCAAATCTTACCTGACAGCCTTTCAGTAATATCACTTATATAAACATTTAAAAAGTCCTTACTCCAGCTACTTATTGCTAACTCATCTGTTATCCTTCTCCAACTATTTATTGCTAATCTATATTATGTATGTACACTTGTAACCTGTTATGGGCTCTTTGGGGAGGACGGGCTAGAAAACTGAATAATTAAATAAATAAAACATTCAACAGGATAGGTTCAAACTAAATTTGCATACAAGTCACTCAATTTAAACCAGGTATGTTGCTGAAACAATTGGTCCATAAGCCTTACCTGAAGCTGTTGTGTGCTAAATTGCAGTTTCTGTTGGAGAAAGAGGGATAATGTACTAGTCAACATTTGTTATAGTATATAGTAGCATTATGATGTTAAATGGTAGACATACTGCAAAATCTGGTTTGGTTATCAAAATAGCTTTGATGTTGAAAACTCGGATGACATGAGACCTTTGAGCATGCAGAGCACCGCAAGCTCCCCATACCGAGGAGGACTGCCAGAGGAGCAGTTTAGTCATTCAATTAAAGAAAGTATGTTTAACATTTGGCATCGAGTATGAAGGCTCTCAGCCAAGCCTTAAACAGTGTGCTTTCATTCACTGATGGATGCTTGTTCTTCCTGTTCAGCTGCAGCTCTGTTGTCTCAGTCAGCAATTGCACCAAATGTTCCAAAGCTACACAAGAAAGGTTGAAATGTAAATGTCTCATTTCAAAAATTTTTCTCACTGACTTATTTGCTATAATACTGGCTTAACAGTTTTCTTCTGCTTTTTTTTTTGTAGGAATGACTCACTCACCAGGGCCAGCCATGGATTTTCTGGATAATATTGCTGAAGATTACCATTGATTGCCATAGCACAATCTGGACAATACAAATGACGCTCTCAAAATATATTGTCACAGCATACATAAAGTCATGAAAAGCAAAGCAGAGCTCCACCAATAAGAAGAACAATAACCGTGGGATTATTCAAAAAACAGGACTCAGCACATAAAAGCAGCTTGAACGGCAAAATCTCTACGAGGTAGGAAAAAGCCTCAGAGCCCCTCCTCCACCAACCGGCAAAGCGGCTATATTAAATGGAGGACTCAACGGGGTTAGATAACGTCACTGGCATAAGCCTTGTGTATTGCAGAACCTTGTATATTGCAGAACCTCTGGGTTAGAATAGAGCCACCACTAGACTATGTGCCAATAAAGGAGTACTTATCTGGAATTAGGTCCACCAAACCACACATATTTATTTGTGTCTTCTAGGGAAGTTAACACCCTTACATCCTGAGGCAGCTTGTATTTAGCGAAACGCTGGCCATCGTCAATGTGTTATTGTTCTTATTGGTGGAGCTCTGCTTTGCTTTTCATTACTTTATGTATGCTATGACAATATATTTTGAGAGCGTTGTTTGTACATAAGTGTCACTATTTAGCAATAGCTGAGACTTACTACCCCAGGGACTGTGATTTCCTCTTCAGTATCCCTAGGCTTATCAATTCAACTCTTCTTTATGACAGTACATAACTTTGCCACTAAGAGGTGTAATTATTAATGCAGCCTACCGTTAAGACATGTTATTTTACCACTAGCTCATGTTATTTTAGCAATGAGACCTAGTACTAATAACTCAAGTAACGATAAAATCATGTCTTAACAGTATTTGTATTTCTTTATTTATACCCCGCCTTTCCCAAGGCGGGTCACAGTAAAGTACATACACAAACAGAATCACATACAATGCAACAAATCAAACATCAATATAACATAATAATAATAAGGTAAAGCCTCATAAAATTACAAAGAGGCTACCAGCGCCACACATCAAAAAACTATAAATCAAGTCCCATATTTCATCTTACAGAAGAGATGTAGGTCGCATTAATAACTTCCCCTTAAGTCTCAATAATGCTTATTTGAACAGTCAACATCAAACAAGTTATTTTGTAAAAAAAAAAAAAAAGCAAAGATCTAGATATTTAAGTATTTGCAGTTTCACTTGGTGTGTGTGCGCTGTTCTTCAGAATTCAGGATAAGTTTAGTAGAGAATCTACTTTAGAATAGGTAGTTAATATGTTTTACAGAAGAGGAAGATATGTATAAGTATAAGCAGAAATGAACAGATTCAGGGTCAATTGAAAAGTTTCCAGCCTGACCAAGAAAGAGCAAGATTATCTTAACAATTCTATAGCTGTCTGGTAGATGGCATTGACAAACATCTGCGGCTAGATTTTCAAGTCAGTCTGATGTCTAGTTTTGTCATGTCAGCCTTTTAAAGTGAACAACTGCTCCACTTTATATCAAATGCACAAAAATTGAGTATTGTGCCATGATAAAATTCCTTCATTTGAAGTGAAAATCGCCTACTGGAATTAAATCCGAGTTAGATACAGTGTATGGTGATGTGTCTCCTTCATTTTCAATGGTAAAAGCATGGGCTGCTGAGTTTAAATATAGCCGAACAAGCATTGTTGATTAAGAACAGTCTGGATATCCAAAAACAGCAACTGACGAAATGGTTGATGATGTTCACTGAATCATGATGGAAGATCGCCAATTCACCCTATATGAGATAGCAGATGCTGGTGACATTTCATCAGAACATGTATATACCATCCTACAGAAATATTTAGGCATGATAGGTGCCATGTTTTCTAACCGTTGGCCAAAAATAATTTGATTGGACATTTCAAAAAAGTTGTGTCCTGAGTGTTTTAAGCACAACGTAAATGACTTTTTGTGGCATTTTGTGACTGTGGAAGAGACTGGGGTTCATCACTATACTTGTGAGACAACACTTCAAACAATGGACTATAAGAGATGAACTGGGAATGTGATGGCAACAGTCTTTTGGGATTTCCACAGGATAATCTTTATTGACTATCTGGAAAAGGGAAAAACCATAAATGGCAAATACTATGCTGGATTATTACAATGTTATAACATCCTTTTATTAGGTTTATTGCCTGCCCAACTGAAAGAAAATCTCTACCATCTATAGTCTTAACACTTCCCCCTCCGTATTTGTGAATTCTGCATCTACAGATTCACTTATTCTCGGTTTTAAACCAAAAAATGCATTTTCATTTTTCAGGCTATTTTAATCCCTGTAAGTCCCTCCTTAAGCCTTACCTGGTGGTCTAGCAGGTTTTTGAGGCAGGAGCGATCTTCCCACGCTCCTGCCCCATGCAGATTGCTCACAGGAAATGGCTCGAGAGACTGCGGTAGCTCAAGGCAGCCATTTCTTATGAGCGATCTGCACAGGGCAGGAGCGTGGAAGATCGCTCCTGCCTGAAAACCCGCTAGACCACCAGGTAAGGCTTAAGGGGGGGCTTTCAGGGCTTAAAATAGCTGGGGGAAGAGGGGTTAGGGGCAGAACTGGCCCAAATATTATTCGTGTTTTTAAATATTCGCAGGCCGGCTCTGCCCCTAACCAGTGTTCCCGCTAAGCTGCGTTGACGTGCGCACGCGCACAAAATATTACCTCGCAGCGCACATGTTTCTCGTCACAGCGCACACAGTGTAGAGCACAGTTCTTCAACCGCCGGTCCGCAAACAAAATCTTGCCGGTCCGCGAAGGATTCGGTCCCCGCCGCAACGAAAGGCCGGCGTCAGCTGACTTGCAACTTCCTGTTGCAGTCGCTGTGCCGGGACTCCTGCCTTCGCCGGGACTCCTGCCTTCCACCGCGTTTGCCTCCTGCCTTGTCTCCGCACCTCCAGACCAGCAGCGGCAGCTGTGTATGCTTTTAACTTCGGCACAGAGCTGCCCCTAATCAATAGTTTAGCGCGGTTTCATAAGGCAGCCTCGGGGCCTTTGCTAGGCCGGCCCACATCGCATCATCGAAGCGGGCCGGCTATCAAAGGCCCCGAGGCTGTCTCATGAAACCGCGCTAAACTATTGATTAGGGGCAGCTCTGTGCCGAAGTTAAAAGCATACACAGCTGCCGCTGCTGGTCTGGAGGTGCGGAGACAAGGCAGGAGGCAAACGCGGTGGAAGGCAGGAGTCCCGGCAGTTAAAAGCATACAGAGCTGCCGCTGCTGGTCTGAACTCTTGGGCCGCTGAAGGAGGGCAAAAAGCAGCTGTCCTGGAGGTTTCCCTTCCTCTCGCCTTTACAGGTTCCTTTTTTCCACCTTTTTTTTTTTCCTTCAAACGGCAACGGGCCCCAGCATCGACATCAATCAAGTAAGTTCCACTGTCAATCAAGCGGTTCTGCTCGGCCAAAGCTTCCCCTGTGACATGAGCCACCCTCAGGGGAAAGAAAGTGACCCACAAAGGTGAGGGGAAGGGGGGCAGATGATGGAAGTTGGGGGGGGGGAGAGAGAGAGAGAGAGAGAAGGGGCAGATGATGGAATGGAGGAGATGAGAGAGAGAGAGAAGGGGACAGATGATGGAAGTGAGAAGAAGGGAGAGAGAGCAGAAGGCAGATGGATGTCAGTTGAGAAGGGAGAGCAGATGCTGAATGGAAGTGGGGAAAGAACACATACTGGATGGAAGGAGGAGATAAATAAAGGGGGAAGAAAATAGTAAGATAATGGAGGGGTGAGGGAAAGGGGTGACAAGCTGTGTGTAGACACAGTGAAAAGAGGGAAACGGGACTAAATAGTAAGAAAGAATTTAATTTAGATGGAGGCAGAAAATAGAGAAGGAAGACCAGAGAAGAAAAGGGAAGAGAGAGCAGAGAATGATCAGATCTGAGTGGAGGAAATGAGAAGAGAGATATGCTAAAAACCACAGGGGGGAGGGAAGGATAGAGATGCCAGACCATGAGGGGAACAGAAGGAAGATGATGGATGCTAGACCAAATTGGGGGGTGGGGGGGGGCAGGAGGAGAGATGGCAGGGAAAGACAGACAGTGAATGGAAGGGGCAGATGCTGGACTGAAGAGACAGAGAAGGTTATCATGCTGCTGTACCGGGCCATGGTACGCCCTCACCTGGAGTACTGCGTCCAGCACTGGTACTTTAAGAAGGACACGGTACTACTCGAAAGGATCCAGAGAAGAGCAACTAAAATGGTTAAGGGGCTGGAGGAGTTGCCGTACAGCGAAAGATTAGAGAAACTGGGCCTCTTCTCCCTTGAGCAGAGGAGATTGAGAGGGGACATGATAGAAACATTCAAGGTACTGAAGGGAATAGACTTAGTAGCTAAGGCAGGGAGAACGAGAGGGCACTCTCTAAAGTTGAAAGGGGATAGATTCCATACAAACGTAAGGAAGTTCTGTGGTAGAAAGCAACATATTTATTTGGCTCATAACTTGCTGGCGCCCGATATTTTTAGCTCACAGTGAAAAAAGTTTGCTCACAACACCCGCCCGCTTAGAGGGAACACTGCCCCTAACCATCGCGAATATGGAGGGGAAAATGTAATTACTTTTTTTTTTTAACCTCCAACTTATTTTTTTTTTCCATTTCCATTTCACTGTCCTATTACTGATGTAATTCTTACCCATCTACCCATATGGTTCCATGTGTCTGTCACTTTTGTTATTATTATTAAATTACTATGTTTGGAATTCCCAAATATCTGTTCCCATTTTATACTTTTTGTATATCAGTTAGAATTTGATAAGCAATTTAGTCAAATTTTAAATAAAACTTGAAACTTGAATGGCTAAGTGCCAAAATCAAGACAAATTGTGCTCATTTGGCAATGAAAAAAGTTCTCTTTCATCAGGACAATGTACTGGCTCACACATCAACAATCACAATGGCGAAATTGCATGAATTATGGTTCAATTTAATTCCCTGTCTACCGTATTCTCTGGATTTGGCCCCGTAGAACTTCTTTCTGTTTCTGAACCTGAAAAAATGGCTGCCTGAGAAGAAATTTTCTTTGGATTCTGTGGTCATAGATGCTATAAATCAGGGGTAGGGAACTCCGGTCCTTGAGAGCCGTATTCCAGTCGGGTTTTCAGGATTTCCCCAGTGAATATGCATGAGATCTATTTGCATGCACTGCTTTCAATGCATATTCATTGGGGAAATCCTGAAAACACGACTGGAATACGGCTCTCGAGGACCGGAGTTCCCTACCCCTGCTATAAATAGCTATTTTCCTAGTCTAAGATTTCATATTTTGCTGGGAATCTTTATCTCTGCAATATTTTCCCATAATTCTGATTAGATAGTTAATTTCCTTGTAACTTTTTCATATTACTAGTGATCAGGTAGTCACTATGGGCTCCTTTTATGAAGCCGCGTTAGTGGCTTTAGCGCGCGTGACTTTTATTCATGTGCTAACCTCTGCGGTGGCCGAAAAACTGCCGCCTGCTCAAGAGGAGGCAGTAATGGCTAGCACGGCTGGTGGTTTAGCGCACACTATTACATGAGTTAAACCGCTAATGTGCCTTCGTAAAAGGAGCCCTATCTTAGGCTTATCTTTACTTTTCTTTTCCTTATTCTTTCTGTATCCTACCCTCTTGTTCCTATCCTGCTTGTTTTTTTCCCTTAAGATATTGTAAACCTTTCCTACCCTTTTGTCATTTTGTGTCTAGATTGGTTAATTTGTTCGTGTACTTTCCCCCTTGTTTTTATTTTAAATATTGCCCTTTGTTTTTATTAATTGTACACTGCTTCGATATGACTTTTTGTTAAAAATAGCAGTACAGTATATCAAATAAAATAACTGTAATTGAAGGCATAAAAGTTCTGGGAAAACGTTAGAGCAAATGTATTGAGTTAAAAGGAGACTATGTTGAAAACAAATTTAATTTTCTCCTCTCCCCTCCCCCCCCCGCAAAAATATGTTGTTGTTTTTGGTGTTCCTTGTATTAAATGGTTTTAGCATGGGCCAGAAGTGACATCAGAGAGAGGAGACACCGACTCGTGCAGCAAGTTCATAATGCTGCTTGCACAGGAAAAGGGGCACATGTGTGCAGCATGGGGGGGTCAGGAAGGAAGGGGGTCAGAGAGGAGGATGGGAGCCTTGACCCTTTACAAAGACTGCACCCGGGGCAGACCGCACCCCTACAACCCTCTTACTAGGCCAGTGCTCACCTGTGCACCTTAATCGTATGTAAAAGTACATCTTACGTTCATTCTCCCTTATCATATTAATTACTTCAAACTTGCACTCTCCCACAACTTAGTTTAGTATGTAACACTTGATCCTTCACATATTGGACCTTTTATACTCACGTCATTGATTCTCACCTACATTCAACCTTTACCCATTCATTTGGCATTTTTTCCACAATATCTTTCTAAAAAGATTTCTGCTCAATCTTAGCACCCCTGAGGAAGACCATTAAATCGAAACATGGCCTGCGTTGGGTCCGTACATTTCAAGCTAATGTGGATACCGTTGATTGCATAGACAACTGCATCGTTGTGTTATATAATAAATCCTGCGTCAAGAACATTAGCTCCACAGTCTTCTCTTCTTGTTTCTCATTTGCATTTTCTCTACATTTCTCTATTTTCCACAATCCCCTAAGTCTGCCTATTTCTTCAAGTATCCCCCACATCTATCTCCAGTGCACTTCACAAGGCACTGCATAGGATTCACATAGTAATAAGTTGCTTTCCATGTATTTCTATGTTTTGCATCTTATTACCATATAATCTGTGGTGACTAAAATAGCACTGAATAAGGGTCAGACAACCTGTACTGCTGTCCTTTAAGTCACATTAATGGGCAAACAATGCAAGTTATTGCCCTATCACAATTTGATAACTTCCTTCCTTAGCAGCCATCAGTGTACAAAACTGAGTATTTGATTAACCACCTTTTCATGAAGACATTTACAACACATTGAATGATAATCAGGTACTCTTGAGTATTTTCCCTATCTGTCAAGGTAGGCTCACAATCTAGCTGTGGTACCTGGGACAAAGGAGTATTAGATAACTTGCCCAGAGTCACAAGGAATAGCCTGGGATTGAACTCACAACCTCAGAGTGCTGAGGCAGCAGATCTAACTACTAGACCATTCCCTAGGCTACCCCCTCAACTCCAAAGCAAGGAAAGTGTGACAGTGTGTGGGAGATGTAGTGTAAATCAGAGCATAAGAACCTAAGAATAGCCAAACTGGGTCAGACCAATGGTCCATCAAGCACAGTGGCCAATCCAGGTCCCTAGTACCTGGCCAAAACCCAAAGAGTAGCAACATTCCATGCTACTGATCCAGGGCAAGAAGTGGCTTCTCCATGTCTTTCTCAATAACAGCCTATGGACTTTCCTCCAGGATTTTTTTTTAATGGGGGTATATTATTGGGGTATATCAGTGAAAACATATAATCAGAAGCTCTAATTTTAATAGATACTGACACCTCATGACCACATTTGGTACAGCAGAATGCAGAGGCAGATAACATAAGTTGTCAAGAAATTAAAAAGTGCCTTATCAGACTTGCTTTATAATTCTTTTTTCACTTGTTCTCTTTTAAAATTAAATTATGTTGAGTCATCACATTGCTATGACATGATTACTGCAGGTCTGATTAAAGTACATTTGGCAAACCCTATACTTGGCTATCCCCCAGGTTTTGAAAAAGAGACTTACGGTTTCTTACTGTTAGAGGCCATTTTATAGAATTGTGAGAAGCAAAAGACGAAGACCCAAAGTTCCACAGAAAAGGAGTAATCCAAAAAAGAAAAACTGTGGATGAAACACAATGTTCTTGACTTTCCAAAATATCTTCAAACAATAGTAGGTATCTTCAAACAGTGAAAGAAATATGTCCATATCAACAATATTAAGAACTAACGGACTCAACATGGGCCATGTTTCGGCTAACAAGCCTTTCTCAAGGGTCCTAAGGTGTAAATTAAAATAAAACAAAGATCAAAGTCAAAATGAGAATAAGAAATTAAAAAAAAGGTAAAAAAAAAAAAAAAAAAAAGTATAATAGATAAATAATAAAACACAAGTGTGAACAGTAAACTTAACATTGGAATAGTGACATATTTAATACCATGCCTGTGAATGTGTACTGAAGAATGTGCCGTGAGACTTAATCAGATATGTGTGAGTATATGAAGTGAAAGTGAAACTGCCTATAGGTCAGTCAGATCATGATGTAGATAGTGATGTGAAAAATAAAAAATAAACATAAATATAAAAATGAGAATAAAAACAAAATATATTGAAAATAGTGAAGACATGAAAACCTAGGAAGTGAGCAAAGTGTGCTACACATGAAGGCTAAAAATAATATAAAAAAGCATACCAATCGTTAGTAATATATTGGAGTAGTGAACTTGATTTCTCGATCACGAAGATCCTTAAATAAGGAAAAGTAAACTAATTAAACGAACAAATTTAAAATGAACATGGAAATTTATAATTTAAAAGAATAAAATGATAAGATGATCAATTAAAAATAGAAACTAACTTAGACAATAAATATCAGTGTAAAGTATCCAGCATGCTGCTTTCTGATACATAATCATAACGGAACACCGGTAAGAGATCAGTTAAAAACGGCAAAGAATCAGTGAAAAAGGTTGAAAAAGAAGATATAGTTATCCACCTTGATAATAATTATTATGGACAACGGCAAGAAACCAAATAAAAACAATTAAGAAACAATTAAAAAAGGGGGATTAAAAACCCCTCCTAGGAGATATAGGGCTCCTTTTACAAAGCCGTGTTAATGGCTTTATCGCACGTGACTTTTATCACGCGCTAACCCCCGTGCTAAACAAAAAACTACTGCCTGCTCAAGAGGAGGTGATAGCGGCTAGCGCGGCCAGCAGTTTAGCATGCGCTATTACGCGTGTTAAACTGCTTATGCAGCTTCGTAAAAGGAGCCCATAATTATTAAAACCATGCAAATGAAAGAGTACCAAATGAAACTAAGGGCTCCTTATATGAAGCCGCAGTAGCGGCTTTAACAAGCACGACATTTAATCACGCGTTAACCCCCGCGCTAGCCCAAAAATTACCACCTGCTTAAAAGGAGGCAGTAGCGGCTAGCATGGCCAGTGGTTTAGTGCGCAGTATTACGCACGTTAAACCGCTACCTCGCCTTTGTAAAAGGAGCCCTAAATTAGACCATCTACCTTCCTCCATCCCATTGTCCACCGGCTCCCCATTACAGCTCGAGTTCTCAAGCAAAGTTCTGGGTGTCACCTTAGACTCTTCTCTATCCTTCAACGAACATCTCCAATCCCTGGTGAAGAAATGCTTCTTCAGCCTTCACATGCTAAGGAAAGTCAGACCCTATTTTCACCAAAAACACTTCGCAGTCCTAGTACAATCCATCATCCTCTCCAGATTGGATTATTGCAATTCTATCTACCTCAGCCTAACCAAGAAAAGCCTCCACAGACTTCAGCGGATTCAGAACGCCACAGCTAAGCTTGTTTTCGCGAAAAGCAAATTTGATCACGTCTCACCACTCCTGTCTAAGCTCCATTGGCTCCCAGTAATCCCCAGGATCCACTTCAAATGTGCGTGTCTGGCCTACAAGATCCTATATGGCATCCTTCCTGCCGTTATCCCTCTATCCTGGAACTCCCCAACACCTACTTCCTCCAGATCCTCCCAAATTTTTAAACTATCCTTCCCTTCCATAAAAGGTATTTCCCATGTAGGCAAACTTGGGTCATCCCTCCCCTTTAGAATCACTGAGATCTGGAATAACCTCACCTCCCCTCTCCGAACCTCAAGCTCCCTCCAACTCTTCCGCAAACACCTAAAAACCTGGCTATTCTCAAAACTGTAACACTTCCCCCCTCTTAGGCCTCTCACCTTCCCCCTTTACACCTAACTCTTTAATCTCTCCACTGTAGTTCCTCTCTCATCTTTCTTCCTGTAAACCGTGCCGAGCTCCGCATTCGTGGAGATGGTGCGGTATATAAACCCAAGGTTTAGTTTAGTTTAGCCCTAAGCATTATTTTACAAATTGGGGCTCAGCTATCGTTTTGTTCTTCACATTGGTAAGTCCATTTTAGCTTTTTTAATTTGATTTACGCTGGGTTTAATGTATTTATATTATTTTTTAGGCTGTTTTTGACTCTTATTACTGTCAGCAAGCGCATAGTCCTGCGGCTTCACTTTTAAGTTTCTTGGTTTGCTAAAACGCGTCAACTTTTTCTTGTTTTACCAATCATTTTTCAGTTTCTCAAACAGTTTGGCTCACCCTCTTTAATGGAAATGGTCTTATTTAGAGTTGCGTGTGTTCTGGTCACTCACCATCTTTGCCGTTGCATTTCATATTTTTTACTGTCAGCAAGCGTATAGTCTTGTGGCTTCATTTTTAGGCTTCTTAGTTCGCTAAAGCACGTCATTTTTTTTCTTGTTTTACCTTTCATTTTTCAGTTTGTCAAACAGTACGTCTCACTCTCCTTAAAAAAATTAGCTTTACTTAGAGTTATGTGTGCTCTCGTCACAGTCTTTGACATTGTATTCCACATTATTAATTAACCTGGTGTCTTACCCGTCTGCACTATTGCTCATGGTCTCACAGCAGCGTCCTGTTTGTTTTATACCATGCCCTCAGTTTACCTTTCATTCAAGTCTAATGCGACCCCTTTCTTCTGTGGCACAACTTTTACTGTTATTTCACTGGCACTTTTGCAGCTTTAGTCTTTGTGCATGACATTATTTTTGCGTATGCATTGTCTCCATCTAATTTGCTTTTTAGAATCATTGTGCTCGTCTTTACTCTCAAGTCATCACAATATAATTTGCTTTCATTTGATATCTTCTTTTTTTTTTGTTTTATTTTTTCATTTTTTAGAAAAGTCATTAACACCCGTCCCCACCTTTTTACAAAAGCATAGCATGTTTTTTAGCACCAGCCGCAGTGGTAACAGCTCCTACGCTTATAGGAATCCTTTGAGCATCAGAGCTGTTACCGTTTGGCCAGTGCTAAAAACCCAACTACGCTTTTGTACAAGGAGGGGTAATTTCTGTAATTTCAATGATATTCTGAATTGGACAAAAATGCATTCTGGCACATAATTTATAGGAAAATTGTTTATAATAAGAACGTAGACACTTCTTAAATATCTGGGATTTAAAATCATGGCTTAATTTGTAGACATCAAAGAGGAACTGTGGAGCTGGAGGAAGAGGCAGGAGCTACACAGAGGGGCTGGATTACAGAGTAGAGTAATTGTTTTCCATTTTGCTCACCTCCTCCCTCCTATTCCCTATAGGCTGCCTCACAGGCAGGGGTTGGAGTAGAACACCTCTGTTGTTCCAAAGTCTGAAAAGAAGTAATGGAACTGCATTCCAAGTCATACACCTAGAAATTAAGCTTTGTTTAAGATCAGTCTCCCAGAATGAGAAGCGCTTATATTTCAAAGATAATCCAATTCTGTTTGTTATTCAAGATTCTCTAAAAAAATATATGTATAGATTTTAACCACATTTCTAAACATGAGACAGAGTCTTTTCTTCTCTTAGTGCCTAGGTACTCCATGGGGTCTCATCTGAACAAACACAGTCACTTACTTTGACATTTTCAAGACTGCTTGCTTTGAGATTTGATCAAAGTTCAAAAATAAACTATTCAAAAGTAGTTGATATTCTTCAGTATTTTTATGAAGCGTGGGATTTTACCAATACGTTTGAGAACTACTGGAGTCTAAATGTGGCAACAAAGATGACTGAATACAATTTTGTCTGAACAAATACAAAGTCACAAACATATTGTAAATAATGGCCATTAAATTTTACAGGTGAGTAGCCCATTTGACAGCTGCTGATTATATATAACTGAGATATTTGCATAACTATCAATAAGCTACATTAGCTCGATAGGAATGCATCCAAACCATCCCACTCAATACACAGCCCAAATATAATATATAAATTATTATAATAAGCTGTCAAGAGAGGAGATGTGATACATTAGAAGACATCAACATGGAGAACTCATCAGTGCTGACACGTGATATATAAATAAGCAGCAACTGTGTGCCATACTTTTTAATTTTATTTTCATGTTTAGAAAGCTGAATATTTTTATTGCTCACTCATTTTCTGTTTTAAAAATTAAGAGGTCAATTTTCAATGCTGGCAGTCAGTATGAGTTTTTTAAATACTGGATGTGGCATTTTACAAATGTATCTGTTCAGCACCGGTATCCCTCAGATTCTATGAAAGGTACACAGATTTATACAGGCAACTAAGGGCTAGATTCGCTAAGCAAACCGATTGTGTACCGATCGGTTTGCAAGCCTTTTGCCACCCCATTTCCCTCTGATCCGCGCATGCAAATGAGGAGGAATGGCATTCAAATGATGGCAGGCAGCGATTCACTAACCAAAACCCTGCCACACCGGCTGGGCTGGCCGATCACAAACAAGCAACTGCTGAGAACCAGTCGCTCAGGTCCTTTCCAAATGCCCCGCCTTCTGCCGCCCTGCTCTCTGCCCTGTTTCTCTGTTCTCCTGCTTTCAGCCCTGCTTTCTGCTTTCCGACTCTCCCACCTGCTTGCTGCTTCCCTGATCTCCTGCCTGCCCCGAACTCCTGCAGCCCTGACTCTCCCGCCAGCCCTAACTATCCCACCCTTCCCTGCAGTGCAAGCCCGTGGTTTTAATCCACGGGCTTAAAGCAGGTTAAAACCATGAGCTCCAAAAAAAAGTTAAAAACAGTAAAAAAAAAAAAAATTGCTGCCGGGCTCAGAGGACCACCGCATGCGCAGACCATCTACAGATGGTCTGTGCATGCATTGGGATCATATAGAGTTATCTGGCAGGCAGTTGGGGGCGTGATTCCGATCAACCTCATTTGCATGAGGGCGATTCATGAATCAGACCCCCAGACACAGATCAGATCAGATCCCTCACGGATCCAATCCGATCGGTGCCCTTAGTGAATCTAGCCCTAAATTGGATAAAGAGTAAATTAGCATCGATAACTGGGCGCTAACAATCAATTATTGTGCTAATTGGCAACAATCTGGATTTGTGTGTGCATCTTGCTTTGTGCTACACTGTAAAGATTTGCTTGCAAAAGAGGGCATGGCCATAGGCAGGGCAGGATTAACCAATAGGCGAAGTAGGCATGTGCCTAGGGCCTAAAATGGTCAGTGAAGCCCGATGAAGGAGGGCATCAACATTGTTTTTTCCAAACGGCAATGGGCCCCTCCAGCATCGATCGCCAATGCGGGCCCCACCCCGATCGTCAACGGGGCCCCCCGCCCCATCGACGGAAAGTAAGACAAGCAAGCAACGTGGATAAGAAAGGCAACGGGAACTGTAATTGCGCAAGCGGTGCCGCTTGCCCAAAGTTTCCCTCTGATGCAGCTTCCTGTTTCCGCCTAGGCGCATGGTGGGGTGGGGCGGGGCAGGGGGCCCAGTGCACTTGGGTGCCTAGGGGCCCTCAACAAATTAATCCTGCCCTGGCCATAGGAGTGGAATGGGTGTGTCAGGGACACTCACTAGGATGCATGCAGAATTACAGAATACAGTAAAACCTTGGATTGCGAGCATAATTCGTTCCAGAAGCATGCTTGTAATCCAAAGCACTTGTATATCAAAGCGAATTTCCTCATAAGAAATAATGGAAACTCAGACGATTCGTTCCACAACCCCAAAACTTTAATACAAAATGCTATACGTACTCGTATTGCAAGACCTCGCTCATTTAGAACAGTCACTACACTCTTGCAGTGTCAGAGAGAGAACTATTGGCTCAGTTGTGACGTGTGTATACTGTATGTACTCGTATTGCAAGACTTTGCTCATTTAGAACAGTCACTACACTTAGAGAATGACATGGGGAAAAAGTCTGTCCCCTTCACCGCCCCGTCACCGCCATTCCTTTCACCGCCCCATCACCGCCATTCCTTTCACCGCCCCGTCACCGTCACCGCCATCCCCTTCACCGCCCCATCACCATCACTGCCATCCCATTCACCGCCCCATCACCGTCCCCGCAGCATCCATATAAGCCTCAGTACTGCGAAACACCATGAAGACAGAAGAGAGCCCTGCCACTACTACTACTGCACTGAGAATCTGTTTCAGTGCCTCTGCCCTGTAGTAAAAACAGAACATAAAATAAATCAATTGACTTGTACTCCCTTGCAATGACGTGTCCCCCATGTTCACCTATAGCTTGAATCAGGTCAATTGTGCACACTAAAAATGCCCACCTGAGCACATAGTCATACAGACGCTGCAGTACAATGAGCAACAGGAGGATCTGGAACGTGAGTGGGGTAAAATGGGTAAAAGTGAATCGATTTTTTTGCTCTTTCAAAAATTACGAAGACTAGGGGACACTTGATGAAACTGCATGGAAATACCTTTAAAACAAATAGGGGTAAATATATTTTCACTCAAAGAATAGTTAAGCTCTGGAACTTATTGCTGGAGGATGTGGTAACAGTGGGTTGCGTAGCTGGGTTTAAAAAAGGCTTGGACAAGTTCCTGGAGGAAATGTCCATAGTCTGTTATTGAGATAGACATGGGGGAAGCTACTGGTTATCCTGGGATTGGTAGCATGAAATGTTGTTACTATTTGGGTTTCTACCAGGTACTTGTGACCTGGATTTGTCACTGTGGAAACAGGATACTGGGCTAGATCGTCCATTGGTCTGACCCAGTTGGGATGTCTTTGTGGCCACTTATCTTCTGTAGGGTCCCAACATGGACTATGTTTGACTAACTGCTGCACCAGGAAATCCAAACTTCATTTGCAAACAATCAAATGACAGTGGCGCTCCATTAAAATACCTCCAACTTGCCAGTATTCTTTTTATATGTAGTCACCATCACTTTCAAGAGGGATTATTGACATGTGTCTGCAAATAATACCTGAAAAATGTTACTGTTTACATTCTGTTCCACTCAGGATTTGTACATCTGAAATTAAAGACGGTCATGGGACTTTTTGTACATTTTAATTAAGCAAGCTCTAAGAATATTGTTTGCAATGCATATTAGTTATTGGAGAAGCCATTTTTTCAAATGAATGACTTTGTAACTCACCGCTATGCTCACTTGCATTTCTATAACTGAGCGCAGGCAGGAAGTGATACAAAAACAGCAGACACCCAACCGATTGCAGCGTTCCGCCATCTCCCTCCCTCCACCTCACCTTAGATGCCGAGTTTGCCGGCTTTCTTTTTCGCCCAGCCACACGCTTTCAAAGAGCCGCGCACGCGCAGCTGCTCATTTGTTCAATATTCTCCTCTGATGCAACCGGAAACAGGAAGTTGCAGGAGAGGAGAAGATTGTTCAACTCGAGCAGCCGCGCGCGGCTGGGTGAAAAAGAAAGCCGGAAAACTCTACATCTAAGGTGAGGTGAAGGGAGGGAGATGGCGGAACGCTGCAATCGGGCGGGTGGGGACCGCACGATCCTTGATTGCCTCACTGCGGAGACAAGTCCATTCACCGCTCCATGGGGCGGTGAATGGCCTTGTCCCCGTCCCCACAGAGATCACTATTTTTTCTTCCCCGTTTCGGCGGTTTACCCGCGGCTACTTGCGGCTAGCCGCCGGTAACAACCACCATGTCATTCTCTAACTACACTCTTGCAGCGTCAGAGAGAGAAGAACCATCGGCTCAGTTGTGATGTGTGTAAACTGTATGTACTTGTATTGCAAGACATTGTTTGTATATCAAGTTAAAATTTAATAGAATGTTGCTTGTCTTGCAAAACACTTGCAAACCAAGTTCCTTGCAATCCAAGGTTTTACTGTACTTAAATTACGCAGTGAGATTTACACCCAATTTCAGTTGGTCTGAATTCTTGCACCTAAAGTTGAGCACAGAGCCCGGCACTACACATTCTTCTATAACTACACCCATCCCCAAATGCCCTTTATAGAATATTGTTCAGCACCAATTTTTTGGTGCCAAATTTTGAACACCATTTACTGAATATAGTCTTATATGGATAGTCAGTGATACCAAATGCATACAGTTTGCTATTATCCATACAGGTAATTTTATACATAAAGGCCCTGATTATAAATGGTATCAAACTTCTAGGTACCGAGGAGTACAATTGTCAATCATCCGCTAGACGCCATTTATAGAATGGCGCCTAGCAGCGCCTAATTGGTTTTAGGTGCCGGTAGGCCCTGAAACCTTAACTGTATTCCATTTATACCAGGGTTTTCTTGGCCTAAATGAGTTAAACCATAACCAAAAACCACCCAGATTCCACACTCTCGTATATGGAAATACTAAAAAGGTTAGGGCTCTTCGGCTTGGAAAAGACACAGCTGAGGGGAGATATGATTGAAGTCCACAAAATCCTGAGTGAAGTAAAATGGGTACAAGTGGATCAATTTTCACTTCGTCAAAAATTACAAAGACTAGGGGGACACTCGAAGTTACAAGGAAATACTTTTAAAACCAATAGGAGAAAATTGTTTTTTCACTCAGAGAATAATTAAGCTCTGGAATGCGTTGCCAAAGGTTGTGGTAAGAGCGGATAGCGTAGCTGGTTTTAAAAAAAGGTTTGAACAATTTCCTGAAGGAAATAGTCTGTTATTGAGAAAGACCTGGGGGAAGCTGCTGCTTGCCCTGGATCGGTAGCATGGAATATTGCTACTCTATGGGTTTTTACCAGATACTAGTAACCTGGATTGGCCACCATGATGATGGGCTACTGGGCTTGATGGACTATTGATCTCACCCAGTAAGGCTATTTATATGTTCTTATAGTCTAACTGTGCCTACTTTCTGGTAAATGCCTCGGATTAGACGTCTATCTCAAAGTTGGAGTTAGGTGCTCATTATTTTTTTGCTTTCTAATTACATTTAAATGGTGCTTTTCAATTATCAGCACCAATTAAGCCTAATTCAATAATTAAATTAGGTGCCTAGATTGGCTTGGTGTGCCAATCTAACCCCTTATCTACAAAGCTGTGCTAGCGGCTGCCACGTGGCAACAGCCCCGAAGCCCTTTAAATTTCTATGGGTTTTGGGGCCGTTACCGCACGGCTTCGTAAAAGAGGAGGTAGGTGCCTACCTTCAGGCGCCATTTGTAGAATCTGGACCAAAGTGCTAACATTGCCAGGCTGAATAGTGGCATATACACAGGCATGTATGCACATAGATGTTTCCTGAGAGGCCACTGAAAAGTTCTCAGCCCAACCAACAAAGTTGGGGCAGTCTCCATCAAGGGACATACACTTAGTCCAGCAATTTGCCACATTTTTTTATTTCATATTTTTCCGACAGAATTAAAAAAGTGGAAAATCACTGAACTAAGGGGTCCTTTTACAAAGGCACGGTAGTGGTTTAACGCGCGGAATACCGCGCGTTAAACTTCATGCTGTGCTAGTACCTAACGCCTCCATTGACGAGGCGTTAGGATTTTAGACTGCCGCAGGGGTTAGCGCGTGATGAAATGTGCGACCCGCAAACTCCCGTAGCACGCCTTGATAAAAGGAGCCCTAAGTGTACAGTATAGCTGTCGATGGAGAATGCCCCAACTTTGTTGGTTGGGCTAAGAATTTTTCAACGGCCCCTCAAATGCTGATAAACCACATAAGTGCTATTCTGTAACTGTGTGTGCATATCATATTGTTCATTGTTCACTGTTCACTTTCCTCCGCCTTTATAAACCGCGCTAGCATTAATAGTGCCAGCCACCACGGGAACAGCTCCGATTCTCATAGAATTCCTGTGAGCGTCTGAGCTGTCACCTAAGTGACCAGCCCTAAAAACGCTAGCGCGGCTATGTAAAGGAGGAGATTTATTTTATATATTGTCTCTCAAAACTATATCCAGGGAGTTGAGGAGCACCATGGGCTGAGGTGCTAGGCAGCGACATTTATAAACCACCAGCCAATTTAAAAAAGGTAGTGGGCCAACCTGCAGCCAGGAATATGTGATGAGTCACTCTGAAAGAAATTGACCTCGGAAGTCACTAATCTGTAAAACTGAGGTATCACATATTAGCAACTTCGGGAAATTTCTTTGCAGTAAAATGCATTATCTTGCCGCAGCTTTTAACCGCTCTTCTGAATGTTAGAAAATGAGTCGCAGTAAGAACAATAAAGCATTATCGACATGTAAAAAAATTAATCTGAGTTTTTTTGTTTTTTTTAATTTCTTTATTTATAATTTTAATAATTGACAATAATTACAAGTCAATAAAAGAAAAGATGCAGTGTAAATTAAAATTAAATCAAAATTCCAAACAACTAAGGAATATCCAAATATACATCGCATTATTAGTCCACAATTTTGGAGACGAGGCTGATGAAAAAGACTGAAATAAGTCAATAAGGCAATTAGTATAAGGCAAAAAAGATAGGCGTTTTGAGCGCTCCTGAACCAATATTTTGAGCTTAACAAGAGAGCAAGAAAGCTCATGAAGACTCTCTATCAGAAATAAATTTAGATAACTGCTGTGAATCATAAAATACATATCTATTCCCCCCATATGTCAAAACGCATTTACAGGGATATCTTAGAACAAAGGTCGCCCCTAGCTGAACAGCCTGTGGTCTCAATATTAAGAATTGTTTTCTTCTTTTCTTGGTCGAGCGAGATACATCAGGGTACATCCTAATTATATTTGTCATAAATGGAACATCTCTATGCTTAAAAAACATTTTAAGCAGCCAATCCCTGTCTGAGTCAATTGCAAACTGTACTATTAATGTAGCAGGGACCTGATTCTCCGTATCTGACCTCTCTAGAAAATGTGTTAAATCCAAACTATCAACATATAAATTCTGTTGATTTGGATTTTGAGATTTGACTCTCGTTGGCAGGTAATATATTTTTGTGAGAGGTGGGTATGAAGTTTCTGGTACCTTCAAAATTTCTGACAAATATTTTTTAAACATAGCTAGGGCAGTTATTGTTTGTACTTTTGGAAAGTTAATGATCCGAAGATTACATCTTCTAACAGAATTTTCCAGCATTTCTTGTTTAAAGTGCAAACTAGCACTGTCCTTAATCCAAGTCTGGGCTTGTACTTCCAAAGTTTTTACTTTAGGCTCAATGTCACTCATTTTATTTTCCAGACTTGTAACTTTATCTTTAAGTTCCAAATTTTCCGATATAACAGTAGTGCAACTCAAAGATAATTGTTGAATTTGACTCCCCAGTAAAGTTTGCATATTAGATATGGCCTCCCATATGGATTCCATCGTAATTACCTTGGGCCTTTGCAAGAGAACAATCTCAGTTCCAGGAATCCCTGCAATGCCCATCGAGCCAAATACCACTTCCTTTATCGAAAGATTTTCTTGGGCTACTGAAATACCTGTAGCCGCCAGGGTGCTTGAAGAGTCTCCTTGGGCTTGCTGTGAACTCCTCACCGCTTGCTGTGATCTTAGAAGCTCCTCCTCCCCCCTTCAAGGCTTAGTCCTCCCAAACAGAGAGGACAGCAAGAGGGCATCTCGAGCCGGTGAGTCGACAAGCGACTCCTCCGTCGCAGCGGGACAGCTAGGCGGTCTTCGCTCGTCCGGAGACAGAATGACAGCCTCGAAGGAGATCCCGCACCTCAGCCTGTGCTGTCTCTCCAGCCGTGGCACCCTCCGGTTGTGACGTTCGTGAGCTGCGCTCCACAAAGACGTCCATCGGACCCAATGGTGCCGCTGCCTCAACGGGGAACACCCGAAGTTTTGACTTTCTTTTTACCATCACTCTCAGGAAATCCACACCATGAGCACGACGGCTTCTCCGCAGCTACTCCCAATCCGCCATCTTAGGCAAGCTCAATCTGAGTTTTAAATAAAGAGAAATATCTCTTTGAAGCAAGCATCAGGTCCATATCAGGGACAATGCTTTTGAATAAAGAAATACAGACCTCTTTAATGATCTGTTTATTTAACAAATATCTCAGATATGAACAATGTACCTTGTTGTGTGGTTTACATGATTCATTTGAACATTACTTGATTATTCTTTCATTCCAGTTCAGGCAATTGTGTTTCTGCACTGAATAGATACACCCTGATTTCTTTTTATTTTTACAATTTTTTGATACAATAATTTCCTCCTGCTTCTTTTGTTTGCAGCACAATTGGAAATTGGTGTGTAGACCATATTCTAAACATGGAAAGCTACAGAGACTTTATTTATTAGAACACTAGCATGATAAAAATGTCTATTTCAAGAATATTACAGAATCCTTAGAATCCTTAGAATATTACAGTCATGACACTGAAATTTATTTTAATATTTTTTTTATTTTATTTTAATATTTTTAGCTATGCAAACCGGCCAGGTACATGTTGATGGTCAGTATATTAAAATTTAAATAAACTTGAAACTTGCTCTTCTTTTAAGACACACACACACACAATGATTAGTAAATACAGGAACTTGTATGAGGATACAAAACCTAGCAGTTATCATGTCTTCATTTATATCTATATTGACATATTTTCCACCTTTTTATATTCCCTGCCAACTTACTTAGCCAAATCATCATAGGGCACTGTTGTGGAATCACTTGCTCTGTCTTCTCCAAGAGGCTGCTAATGCTGTTTCCACAATATCCTCATCCTAGATTGACCCAAAAAGCAAAGGACCTGAGCAGTAGCATAGTAAGGGGGGGTGAGGGGGCGGTCCACCCCGGTTGCCATCTTGGTGAGAGAGTGCAGGCATCCACCCTCCTTTCCGCCTCCCTCCCAACTCCTTCCCTGCCGCTTCCCTTCCCTGTATCTTTGTAACATTCCTGGCGTGAGCAGCAACCCCCAAGCTGCTGTTGCTCCAGTGTCAGCTCTTCCTCTGACATCACTTCTTGGACCAGCGCCCAGGAAGTGACATCAGAGGAAGAGCTGCTTGGGCCAGATATGTTACAGAGGTATGGGAGAAGAGAAGCAGTGTTTGTGACAGGAGGGGGTGGGGAATGAGCATGTGGAGGTGGAGGGGCAGAGAAGAGGAGAGGGGCACCTCCGCCCTGGGTACCTCTCACCCTCGCTATGCCTGAGCCAGGAATAGACCTCCGAAACTGTGCATAGTTGTGCTCCGCACCAGGTAGCCACTGCACTGAATTTCTATAACTGAAGGATATGACTATGCCCTGATGGCCATTTAACAAAATTAGTTGAGTTCCCAATGAGTTATACTTGAAGTTTATTTGGATAGGAGTGAAAGCACAGACTGATGTTTTGTTTTGACAAAGTTTTTATATGATTTGGAAATTGTGAGCTATTAGATCTTACTTTGACATAACCCAATTCAGATTACTGGCGAGGCGTTAGTCTTAAGTGTGTATGATCTAGACTCAGCACCATGAGGTTGTGCGTTCAAATCCCATGCTGCTCCTTGTGACCTTGGGTATGTCACTTAATTCCCCACTGCCCCAAGTACATTAGATAGAGTCTATTCTGATTGGCCCAGGCACCTTAGGTCCCACCTGTGGGTGGGGCTTTGGGATGACTGGGCCAATCCGGGCCCATTCTGGAGTTGGCTGCCTGCCGGACGGGCGGGTTTGGCACCTGTCTGTCCAACCAACTTTAAGAGGTACGGGTAAGGGGGGTGGGGGGTCGCAAGTCGGCGGGGGGGTGATCGGGGGTTCTGGGGGTTCTTGGCCTCCCTCCTGGCCCATTTCAGTCGCGGGGGGGGGGTCGCCAGGGCAAGGAGGGTTTGGGCTCCCTCCTGGCCCAATCGTACTCAGGGGGTGGTCGCCGGGGCCAGGAGGGTTTGGGCTCCCTCCTGGCCTGATCGTACTCAGCGGGGGGGCATGATCGCCAGGGATCGGCGGGGGTGCCGCGGCTGCCGCGGGGCAAGAGGGCTTGGGCTCCCTCTTGCCCCGATATCGTCGGGGAGTCGGAGAGTCAGCGGGGCAAGAGGGCTTGGGCTCCCTCTTGCCCCAATGTGTGTGTGGGGGGAGGTGATGTCTCGCGGCAGGAGAGATGCCTCATCTCCCCTACCGCGATGCCATCACTCCTCTACCCGAACTGCCATGACCCGCGGCAGGAGTGATAGGGCATATCTCCTGCCGCGGGTCGTGGCAGTTCGGATAGAGGAGTGATGGCATCGCGGTAGGGGAGATGAGGCATCTCTCCTGCCGCGATGCTTGTGGTGTAGGGGTAGGCAGGTTGCGTTTTCTGCACTTAGACGTGTTTTGACTTGATCTAAGTCAAAAACGTATAAGTGCCGACTAGGCAACATGCCTAAGGTTTTGGTTATACCTGTTGTAAGCCTAGATGTAGGTCGGCCCCCTCCCACCCTTTCCCCTCCTCTAAACACGCCTCTTTTATCTCTGTGCATCTAGAGGCAGGGGAAAGGCCTAAGTTGGTTTTACATATGTCTAAAAACCAGCTTTGGTTATGGGTACTTGGACGATCAGGCGTTTTGATCGTCCAAGTAGCCATTTAGGACACTTTTTAGACGTTTTTTTCTTTTGATTATGCCCCTCTAAGTATCAAGCATTAGTCCACACATCTATTACCGTAACCCTCTTATGTTTCTTAAAAGCTTTAATTTTTTATCTTGCAAAGCCATATACAATCTTACTCAGATATATTCTACATCATGTTGTGACACTATTAATGCTTTCTTAAACCACATATCAAGCACTGAGACATACTGGTGTTGAGAATGACGGGGTTAAAGTGTTTGGAAGTACAGGATATCATATGGGATAGAAAGTGGGTTGGCCACCACTCAAAACATATTTGTTGCTCTTATTTTAACCTCAAATAGGGTAATTATTTAGAACTCCAAAACATCTGTTATATACTGTATATTATTCAGTGGTTCCTGAAGCTGTCCAACCACAGATGTTAGATAGCAAATGCCTCTCTGAGCTTATCAGCCAAACAGCCCTGTATCAAAGATAGGAATGATACCAGCCTCTCTCATGAGACTGCTATTAAAACAAATCAGCAAAGCTTTCTTCTTCCAACACAGAACACAACAAGCAGTCACAATTTAATACCTGAGTATTACTACTACTACTACATATTGTGACTGGGCCAGTCTCCCAAGGGTATAGGAAAGCCTGGCTCGGATCGCAGGCAAGAATTTTGTAACGCCTTTTATATGGTCTAGTGAAAGAAAAACCCGGATACCGGATTTCTGCATAACAGCATCAGGTTTATTAGTGTCCCAAATAAAAAGAGAAAAAACAATCAAACTTGGTGCCTTGGACTTTCTCTCAGCCCCAGCTCATATTCCTATACAGCTCAGTCCAGGGGCATTACATTAGGCTTAATTCAGGAACTGGTTCAGTTCTCGGTACCAAAATTAATCAAAAATGCAAAATCAAAATCTCACCCTGGGTTCAGGACCTTTACATCCCCCTCTGGGTTTGGCAGTTTCCCCTGCCCTCAGTTCCTTCCAAAAGGCAGAGCACAGTCCATGTTTAACGTGACCATTTATTTTTTTTCATCAAAATCGGACAGCTATTAATATTCAGACCCGCCCCCATCCCGCCCTAGCCCCGCCCCCAATTTCATCCATTCATTTTTCACCCCTTCCATTCAATGTCTGCCCCCCTCCCCACACTTCTATTCAGCATCTGTCCACCCTCTCCCCCACACTTCCATTCAGCACCGGTCCCCCCTCTCTCTACCCCTTCCATCTACTGTTCACCCTCTCTGCCCTTTCCATCCAATGTCCACTCTCTCTCTCATTTCAGCTTCATCCCTCTTCATTTTTCTGTCTCCACCCCTTCCCCTGTACTCTGGCATCTGTCTCTTCTCCTTTCCTTCCTTCCTTCCCACTCAACCCCATGGCCTGGCATCAAACACATTTCCTTCTCTTCTACCTCCCCCTCCCCCTCCATGCTCTGGCATCTCTTCTCCTTCCTTTCCCTCTGGTCTAGCATCTGTCTCCTTAGTTTCCCTTCCCTTATACCCTGGCACCTCTCTGCTCTCCTCTTCTATCTCTTCCTCCCCCCTCCATTATCTGGCAGTTTCTCTCCTTCCTTTCTATCCCTCCCTCCTTCCTTGCCCCTGGTCTGGCATCTGTCTTCTTCCCCCTCCATGTGCAAGTGATGGGTAAATGCAAATGCTCAGAGAGTTGGTAAAAAAAAATTGGAAAAATAGGACTTTAGAAGTGGTCCTTTGAATACTGGCTACATTTGTATGAGAGCCCATAAAATCCTGGCTTTGTAGAATGGTCAGTCACATTGGATGCTAATCGTTTTGAATTTTCTTCTTCTTCTCCTTCCTTAAGGTACATAAATAATCCTTAGAGGAAGGAGAAAAAGAAAATCCAAAACGATTAGCATCCAGTGTGACTGATTATTAGTCGACTACTTGAGTTTTGTAGGCTGGGCAGTTACCTGTCAGTTGCTGTGGCCCTCGGGGTGTGGCGGGCAGTCTGCCACCTTCACGAGCTCTCTTTCCAGTCTGGGCCCATCTTCGTTGTCCGGTAACCCCAGCGAAGAGGCACTGAGGCAGGTAATGGGTGGGAGATGGCAAAGCGTCCTGTTGTCTCCACAGTAACAGCCAGTAAGTGAATTGAACTCAGGCCGTGGGGCTCTAACACGGCACACACTGGCTTCCCTTCTCCTCTGAAACAGGAATGACATCATTTCCTGTTTCGGATGCGAAGGGAAGCCAGTGTGTGCCGTGTTAGAGCCCCGCGGCCTGAGTTTAGTTCACTTGCAGGCAAGAGGGTAGTGAGGGAATAGAAGGGAGGGAAGAAGACCTCACCAGACAGTTGGGGGGGAGGGGCAGCCAGGCCCTGCCCTTTTTGCTCCCCCCTAACGCTGGTCCTGGGGCAGGGAGACAGCGCATTCTCCTGCGATCCCCTGTCCCGTTGGCCCCACACATAGCTTCAGGACACCGTCTCTGAAAACGGGACTTTTCAGCGTCCTGAAGCTATGTATGGAGCAACGGGACAGGGGAGCTGAAACAGGGACAGTCCCGTTCAAAACGGGACGTATGGTCACCTTATCCATGTCAGCTCTCTCACCTTTCTCCTATTTTCTCCTACACAGCACAAATTGAATTAACGTTGCTTTTCCTGCTTTAGCACTGTTCTCTCCCCAGGGAGCCTTCACAGCCAACTGCTAGGCTGTGTGGGTCAAGCCTCCCTTAAGTTTAAAGGTCTTCAAGCCCACCCGATGTGACCCTTATCTGCTTCTTATCTCCTGCTCCCAGGGACTCTGAATACTGTGCTATTTACTGTAGCAATTTCACTCAATTAGGCAGGGCTGCCCCAGCCGTGCTTCAATTCAGGTTTAAACGGAGCAGAAACTTTCCCCACAGGACAATACTGGATCCTCACACACTATACTCTTCCAGATCCATGTCCTCACCAAACTCACTATCCCCAGGGTCACATTTCCCACTCACACTTTTGGGAACCCTGGCTTTCCACTCCCCCATCCACCCCAGGCTTTTCCTCCCATCCCCCTCTCTGAAGGCTGGCTGGCTCTCCTGTAACATTTACTTCAGGATAAAATCCCAGCCATTCCCCCGGAGTATTACTGGGCCAGTCCCTGTACCTTCTGGGGTCTACACTGCCCCTCCTTGAGAGATGGCCTCTGGCAAGACGTCCCTGCTGGGGATTAGGCAGCTAGAGCCAGCTGTGTCCCCCTCCTTCTCTAGCTGATTTCCTATTTGAGGCTTTCCAACCTGCACACTACAGGGGCTGACTCCACCCCTTCTCAAGGGGGTTTCAGGTTTCTCCCTGACTCAGGGAAAGGAGTGATAGGGGATATTTCCAGCTTTCAATGCCCTCCCTGCCTGAATTTTGGACTGAGCCACAATCTGACCCCTTTCCTTTCTTGCTGCTTGAGCCAGATTGTGGTTGTCAGCAGGATGTTCCTGCCTTACCCTGGTGCCTGTAGGTTTAAGGACTTTACTCGGGGCTGGTCTGACTGCTTTTCGGACCGTGACAGGAGCTTCCCTGTCACAATATGCAGCACTGTACATTAAACTTGTAAGAGAGACTACAATCTAACCAAAGCAGATAAATGGGACAAATAGTGGTTAGGGAATTTCTCACAGAGGCAATGATAAAACAGACATCGGTAAGAGTTAAGAGTTAAAAGCAGCCACTAAAAGTAGATTTTTAGCCTAGACTGCCAGAGACAGAGCTTGATGTACTGACTCAGGCAGTCTGTTCTAGGCATATGGTGCAGCAAGATAGAAAGGACGGAGTCTGGAGTTGGCAGTACATGAGAAGGGTACAGATAAGAGACATTTACTCGATGAACAGAGTTCTCGGGGAGGAGTATAGGGAGAGACAAGAGAGGAGAGATAGAGGAGCTGCAGAGTGAATGCACTTGTAAGTCAATAAGAGTTTGAACTGTACGTGGAAATGGATAGGGAGCCAATGAAGTGAAGTATTACACAATGTGTGTTGCATGTGATTTGCAGACATGTCAGAAAAAGCTAAGGATATCTTTTCTGGTTTCTCTGCCCCTGTGTCAAGATGTGATTGACTTTTGGGGTCATCATGAGTATGATAGTTTTAATGGCAGGCCCTGGTCAAAGTGAGGACACCAACACCATTTCTGGCCATCCCATGTCAATGGAAAGTTAGATAGGTATAGAGTTACCAGATGTCCTGATTTCCCCAGACATGTTCTCCTTTTGAGGACATATCTAGGGGTCCGAATGACTTTTCAAAACCCAGCACTTAGTCCGGGTTTTGAAAAGCTTCCTGACAAAATTATGGCAGGAAGGGGCATCTGTGCATGTGTGGACACAATGCAGTGATATCACACCCGTGTGCATGTGACGTCAATGCATCACGTCTGCAGATGCGTGGATGCCATCTGGGGGTGGGGCTGGGGCAGAAATGAGCGTGACAGAGGCCGAACTGTGAGGGCCTGGAGACGTGGCCATGGGTCTGGATTTTCCCAAAGAAAAATCTGGTAACCCTAGGTAGATATTGTGACAGGGAAGCTCCTGTCACTGGTTTAACCCTGGTTTTAAACCCTGACATGCAAAGGTCTGTCCCTATTCCTAAGCCCAGGAAGCTGCCCATTAACTCTGTTCCTATTGTAAAGAGCCAACAGGCAGGGCAAGGCAGAGAGAGGAGGACAGAAACCACAATACCGGATTTAGGACACTATAATCCCTTTTATAATTCCTTGGGCAGTTCTCCAGTAAAACCTCTGGTAAAGAAAATTGTCCCAGGAAGGGTTAAGGAAAGGGGTGGAGCTGACAGGCAAGACAAACCCAGAGGGGGAGTGAGAAGCCTGCAGAATAAAATCAACACAGCTGTGAACACTCAGGGGAACTCAGGAACTGCAAGAGAGAGACTTGCAAGCAGAGCAGGAAGGAAACAGCTAGGAGTTTTCTTTCACAGTCCAGGGCTAAAGAACAGGCTGTCCTACAGCCCTCATGAATTAATAAACTTCTGGCTCCCAGGCAGAAGCTCAAGGGAGGAGAAAAGCTTCCAGAGCAGGGCTGGCCGGTAGCTGCCCCTGAAGGGAATTCCTATCCAGCCTCAGAGAGCGGGGAGTCTCTAATGGAGATAGAGATAGAGGTCTCTGAAGGAAGTGAAATGGAGTGCAGTCTGGCAGCCTGGGATCTCCTATCTAACTAGTCAATAAGGTAATGAGTGGGGGAGGGGAATGAAAGTTAATGTCTTTCTGTGCAGCGTTCTTTCTCCCTTAGGCAGGACTGTAAGGAAGTGTGAATGTGTCAATTAGAGCCCAAGAGATAGGCCTTGCAGAGAGAGTGAAGGAGGTGGGAACCCTAATTAACCTCCGAGAAAAGCCTGAACAGGAATTCAGTGACACGACGTTACATAGCCCTGAATAGGGGAACTTTTGGGTGGGGACTTAAACCAGTCAGAAAAGGGTGGATGGTTCCCCAGCCCCTACCCCAGGAGCATAAGGGTAGTGGGGGCATTGTACTTCTGGTGGATCAGGTGGGAAAAGCTTCCTGAAGTATCCACAGGCACAATTGGTGAAACTGAAGGAAAAAACGTTTTTGTTTATTTTTGGTTTATCTGCCTGAACAGCAGTCTGGACTCTCTTATAAAGGAGAAGCATTGCTGATGTATTATTTGTTTCAAGTCTACTCAGTCAAGAGGGACTATTTGAGACCCAGTGCCCTGAACTGGGGATAATAAAAAGAAAAATCTGAACTTTACAAAGTGAGCAGTGTATTGTACTTTCTACTGGGATTATCCAGCGGGAGTCCTCCAGGGAGTGCTCCGTCCTGCGCCTGGGGCGGGAGCCGGGTTGCCAGCGCTAGGTTTATTCCTGGCCCCGCCACAATATCTTACCCATGGCAACAGAGAATCACTGTGAGATTTGAACCTAGGCCCTCAGGTTTCTAGTCTACTGTTCTAAATATGAGGTTACTACTTTGCTGCCGTGGCTGTTCTTAGAGGCCTGAAAAAGGTAGCCGCTGAAGCAGCTGCTTAATTTATGTTGGTCTAGCTTCTAAGTGTATGTTCTAAGTGTATGTAATCACTCTAGCACAGACAAAAGGAATACTGTTGGAGATGGATTTAAGATTTTGACATCTTTATGCAAAGCCAGACAGTAGATCCTAGAGAAGGGAGTGTCAGAAATCCCAAAGGTTTGAGAGCTAGAAGAGCAGTGGCAAGACTTAGGGCTCTTTTTACAAAGGTGCGTTAGGGCCTTAACGAGTGGAATAGCTAAACGAGCAGAATAGCTAAAATGCCACGCGCGCTAGCCGCTACCGCCTTCTCTTGAGCAGGCGGTAGTTTTTTGGGTAGCGCGTGCTAATCCGGTGTGTGCACTAAAAACGCTAGCGCACCTTTGTAAAAGGAGCCCTTAGTGAAAAAGGTGTAAGCAAAATAAATCCAAACAAACATTATTTTAGTCTGCTTTGTGCAGACTCAAAAGTGTTGATGTACTTTTGCAGCCAGATGCCCTATTTTAAATATACCAGATTCTAGTAACCATGCATAGCACGTATGAAACTGTGAGCGAGACTAGAAAAACAAACCTTTTTTGGCTGAAAGGTGATAGATCTAGGGAATTAGAACATATAAATTTTTTCTTCTTACAAATTCCTTGCAGCAGCTGTAGTAGCATTTATTTGACTTAGAATTAGTTTGCTATAGCTTGACTTTAATGTATAAGATTTTCTTGTAGGGCAAAAATAGCAAAATAAAAGTCAAATCTGCCCTCTTAAAACTTAATTTAACAGGTTTATATTCCAATTAAAATTTAATTTTCCACTTTGACCAAAAGTTCTAAGCGGAGTATAAAATGTAAAAAATTTATATAATCATAGTCAATGAACACTCTAAAAGATAAATACATATATCAAAGATCACTAAATTCCATCTTCAAACAGTGATAAAAAATAACTTTAAAACAATCTTAAACAAAAACAGAGGAAAATTACCTGCTTCACTTACAATTAGCATTCATACTGAGGACATCAACTAATCAAAAATTAATAAAATGTTATCAAATATTTCTGAAAAAGCCAAGTCTTTACACTTTGCAGAATTTGTCTTTTATTTACTCAAGAGCATTTTTCTCTTTTGGTTCAAGCACCTTGTCTATCCCATCTGGACTACTGCAACAGTTTGTATACTACTATTTAAGATGCAATTACTTCAGAATACTGCAGCCAAGTTGATTTTCCATTTGAAAAAATTTAATAGGGTTATGCCAGTTTTAACCCAGGATACGGAACCAAGGTCATACATGCGTCAAAGAGGTTCAGAAAGACCTCAGTCTTGCGAGCAGGCTCCTCTGTCCCTCCCTAGACTCTGCCATTGCTTTGGTATGTCACCTAGTGTACTGAATCTAGAAAGGATGTAATAGAATGGAAGATCAGGTTTTCGCCTTCAATAATCTTCTTTCTGTTAGTCCCTGGAGGATTCAGTGTGCTAGGTGTTCAATCCCGTCCTGCAATCCAGGAGTTGCAGAAATCTGAACACTTTTCTGAGCACATGTTCCTCCAACCTTGAGAAAGCTAGAGCCCCCTGCAGTTCAGTTCCAAAGCCAAGCAACATACCTGAATAAATCCATAACAAGAAAAGGGGGTACTGGGGAAGCTCCCCAGCAATATAAACAGTTTTTGAACTGGTCTGGCCTGCTCTGCAAAACATGAAAATAAGCAATAAACAGGCACAAAAGCAACACAGAAGAACATTGAGGAACAATGTAGAACTAAGCTGCTGTGAGCAACGAGCACTCACATGAAACTGCCTTCGGCAATATGCATACTCACAGAAGAGTGAACTCCCACAGGATCCGTCTACTGGCTGGAAGATCCTCAAGCCTGTAAAGAGAATAACCAAGGCAGAAAACAGGCGATGCAAAACAATTAAGTTTACATAGAACGAGTGGGCCATACTGAATCCTCCAGGGACTAACAGAAAGAAGATTATCGTAGGTGAAAACCTAATCTTCCATTCTATTACATCCTTTCTAGATTCAGTACACTAGGTGACATACCAAAGCAATGGCAGAGTCTAGGGAGGAACAGAGGAGTCTGCCCGCAACACTGAGGTCCCAAAAGTGGCATCAGAGTGGGGTGCCACATCCACCCAGTAAAACCATAAGAACATAAGAACATAAGAACTGCCATCTCCGGATCAGACCTTTGGTCCATCAAGTCCGGCGATCCGCGCACGCGGAGGCCCTGCCAGGTGTACCCTGGCGTAATTTATAGTCCATCATATCTTTATATGCCTCTCTTAAGGAGATATGCATCTAGTTTGCTCTTGAAGCCTAGGACGGTCGATTCCGCAATAATCTCCTCTGGGAGGGCATTCCAGGTGTCAACCACTCTCTGAGTGAAGCAGAACTTCCTGACATTAGTCCTGAACCTGTCCCCCCTTAGCTTCATTTCATGTCCTCTAGTCCGTGTCAAATTGGACAATGTAAATGTCAAATTGGACAATGTAAATAATCTTCTCTGCTCTATTTTGTCGATTCCTTTCAGTATTTTGAAGGTCTCGATCATATCCCCACGCAGTCTCCTTTTCTCTAGGGAGAACAATCCTAGTGTTATAAGTCTATCCTCGTATTCCAGTTTCTCCATACCCTTCACCAGTTTTGTTGCTCGTCTCTGCACCCTCTCCAGCAGTTTTATATCCTTCTTTAGGTAGGGAGACCAATGTTGGACGCAGTATTCCAAGTGTGGTCTGACCATTGCCCTATAAAGCGGCATTATAACTTTCTCCGATCTACTCGAGATTCCTTTCTTTATCATGCCCAACATTCTATTTGCCTTCTTTGCCGCTGCCGCGCATTGTGCCGACGGCTTCAGGGTCCTATCTATCAGTACACCCAGGTCCTTTTCTTGTTCACTCTTCCCCAGAGTTGCACCTGACATTGTATACTCGTATTCCTTATTCTTATTGCCTAAATGCATTACCTTGCATTTCTCCACATTGAACTTCATCTGCCATTTCTCCGCCCATGTTTCTAACCGACACAAGTCGCTCTGGAGTTCCTCTCTATCCTCCTGCGATCTGATTGCCCGGCATAGTTTTGTATCATCTGCAAACTTGATGATCTCACTGGTTGTTCCTTCCTCCAGGTCATTGATATAAATATTAAAAAGGATCGGCCCAAGTACCGAGCCCTGGGGTACACCACTAGTCACTTTCTCCCAGTCGGAGAACTTCCCATTTATGCCCACTCTCTGCTTTCGGTTTTCCAGCCATTTGCCTATCCACCTTTGTATATCCCCCTCTATGCCATGGCTTTGTAGTTTCCTGAGAAGTCTTTCATGTGGAACTTTGTCGAACGCTTTCTGGAAGTCCAAGTATATTATGTCCACCGGCTTCCCACTATCAATTTGCTCGTTCACAGTCTCAAAAAATTGGAGTAAATTCGTCAAACATGATTTCCCTTTCCTGAATCCATGTTGACTGGGTTTCATCAAGTCGTGTGCGTCCAAGTGCCAGACTATGCTATCCTTGATCAGTGCTTCAACCATCTTGCCGGGGACAGACGTAAGACTCACAGGCCTATAGTTGCCCGGTTCCCCTCTCGATCCTTTTTTAAAAATTGGCGTGACGTTCGCTATCCTCCAGTCGTCCGGTATCTGTCCAGTTCTGATTGTCAGGTTTGCAAGTTTTTGCAATAACTCTCCGATTTCAACCTTCAATTCCTTTAAGACTCTCGGGTGAATTCCATCCGGTCCAGGGGATTTGTCACTTTTAAGTTTGTCGATCTGATAGTATATCTGGTCTAAGTCCACTTCAACTGTGGTGAGGCTGTCTTCTATTTCTCCTGCAAACACTTTCTCCGCTTCAGGTATTGTTGAGGTGTCCTCCTTCGTAAAGACGGACGCAAAGAAGGAATTTAGTTTGTCTGCGATTTGTTTATCTTCCTTGATGTACCCTTTTCTTCCCTGGTCGTCCAGGGGTCCCACTGCCTCTTTTGCAGGTTTTTTCCCTTTCACGTATCTAAAGAAGGGCTTGAAGTTTTTGGCCTCCTGGGCTATTTTTTCCTCATACTCCTGTTTGGCATCCCTCACCGCCTTGTGACATTTCTTCTGATCATCTTTATGTTTGTTCCAGGCTTCGGTTGTCTTTATGCATTTCCATTTTTTGAAAGAGTCCTTCTTTTCTTTTATGGCTTCCTTCACCTGTATGGTAAGCCATGCCGGTTCTCTTTTGCTCTTTGTTCTCCGATCTTTGGAAATCCTCGGAATGTAGAGATCTTGTGCTTCTGTGATAGTATTTTTCAGTAGGGACCATGCCTGATCTACCGTTTCAAGTTTGTCCACCATCTTCTCGAGTCATTTTTCTACCATGGCTCTCATGCGATCGTATTTACCCTTTTTAAAGTTTAAGGTGGTGGTTAAGGTTTTGGAATGTTTCCCTTTCCCGATGTCAAGTTTAAAGTTGATTACATTGTGATCACTCGTTCCCAGTGGAACCACGACTTCCACTTCTGTTATCGGTCCCGTGAGGCCATTTAGGACCAAGTCCAAGGTGGCGTTGCCTCTTGTCGGCTCTTTTACCATTTGTTCCAGGAAGCAATCCCCTAGCACCTCCAGGAACTTGGCCTCCTTGCCGCAGTTGGAGGTTGCTAGTTTCCAGTCTATCCCTGGGAAATTGAAGTCTCCCAATATAATTACATTTCCTGTCTTGCATTCTTGTTTGATTTCCTCCATCATTTCTGAGTCAGTTTCCTCCGCCTGTCCTGGGGGACGATAGTAAAGGCCAATTTTCGTATCTGCGCCATATTGACCAGGAATTTTGATCCAGAGTGACTCAAGCTTCTCTTTCATTTCTGTTGTAACCATTTCAACAGAATCTATTCCCTCCTTAACATATAGAGCAATACCTCCACCTTTCTGCCCTACTCGATCTCTTCTATACAGTTTGTATCCTTGTAGTACTGTGTCCCATTTGTTTTCTTCATTCCACCATGTTTCTGTTATGCCAATGATATCCAATATGTCATGTCTTGCTATTGTCTCTAGTTCCCCCATTTTGTTACCTAGACTTCTAGCATTCGTATACATATATCTAAGTTCCCTTCGTGTTACCTTTTTGGACCTTCTACTCTTGGCCGTCCCTATAGTTTCAATTACGGTATCCTTTACTGCTCCTGTGTTATCACCCTTGTTTGCTGTGTGGTCGTCCCCTCCTGTGTCTGAGTTGTCCCTTCCTGCTTTTTCTCCCTTATTGGCTGTGAGGTCGTCTTCACTTGTGTAGGAGTAGTAGTCCTTGGCTTCTTCGTCGGGGCATCCTGCTATCCGTGCCATCGACCGGTGGTCGACTGTCGGCTTTCCCCTATCTTTCAGTTTAAAGCCTTCTCGATTGCCTTCTTCATGTTGCCTGCCAACCAGGTAAAGATATGAAGAGAGGACCAAGTAGTCACCCATGGAAGGCGGAAACTACCTACAGCAGAAAGGAAGGTACAGTATGGAGAACAATTCCTGCATCTGTGATTCAGAGAAAGGGTTCCCTGCACAAAAGAACTTGAAGCTCTGAAATACACCATGCCGAGATAATGGCGACCAGAAAGACAGTATTGATCATCAGATCCAAAAGAGTAGCATCCTTTAGTGGCTTAAATGGGGCTTCTACAAGACCCTGTAGAATAATGCTAAGATTCCATGAAGGGAAAGGAGGCTGCAAACAAAGTGTCCCTGTCAGAAATCTGGTCACATCTAAATGAGAAGTAATCAAACTAGAACCCCTGTGGGTCCTGAAGCACGAAAGGCTTGCTACCTGAACTTAAAGGGAGGCCACCGCTAAACCCTTATCTAAACCTGTCCAAAGAAAGGCCAGGAACACTAAAATAGGAGCCCACTCAGACTCCACCCAGCCTTAACACACCACTGTTGGAAAGCCTTCCAGGCTTTTAAATAAGAAGCCATAGCTGAGGGTTTCTTGGACTGCCAAAGAATCAAGATAACCACATCTAAATAACCGAACCTCATCAAGACTGAGTGCTCATGATCCATGCTGTAAGACCAAAGCGCTGTGGGTTCTCCATGGACAATGTACTCTGCTAAAAAGGTTGCAATGAAGAGGGAGTTTGAGTTTCCTGTCCCACTGAAGACAGACGAGATCCACATACACAGGCGATGAGGCCAGCCTCGGGGCAACTAGGGTTAAAAAACTGGGATAACATAGTAACATAACATAGTAGATGATGGCAGATAAAGACCCGGATGGTCCATCCAGTCTGCCCAACCTGATTCAATTTAAATTTTTTTTTTTTTTTTAATTTTTTCTTCTTAGCTATTTCTGGGCAAGAATCCAAAGCTTTACCCGGTACTGTGCTTGGGTTCCAACTGCGTCACTATCCGGCAGATGACCCAAACAACCAGAGGTCATGGAGGGAACACATAAAGGAGCTTGTGAGTCGGCCAGAGCTGAACCAATGGCATCCAGCCCTAAGCTTCCACGCTCTGTTTTTAGACTGAAGAAGCACCTAACCTTTGAGCTCTCTGCTGAAGCTATCAAGTCCAGCTGTGGCTGACCCCAGTGCTGTACAATCAGACCCCAGTGCTGTAAAATCAGACAGAATGCTTTCTGGGTCCAGGACCTGTCAGCTGAGGAAGTATGCCTGTACATTGTTGACACCAGCCATGTGCGCCACCGAGAGAGACGAAAGATGTAACTCTGCCCAGCGAAACAGCATGTGAGCTTCCTGACCCAAGGGAGCACTTCTTGTGCCCTCTTGATGATTTACATATGCCACCACTGTGGCATTGTCTGAGAACATGCGCACTGCTTTTCCTTCTAGAGTGGGCTGGAGAGCGAGTAATGCCAGATGAATTACCCAAAGCTCCAGAGAATTGATCAACCAATGCCTCTTATGAGGAGTCCACTGCCCCTGAGTGGTCCCCACAGTTAGCACCCCAACTCTTATGATGGATGCCAGTCTGTCAGGTTATCCACTGTAAGATCCAAAGAAGCTTGCCCTGGCAGAGAGTCTCCACCTAAAACCACCAGCACAGACTACTGCATGCTGGTTCCATTCAGGGAAGCAATATCTGAAGGGGATTATGCTGCAGAGACCACAGAGAGAGGAGGGACTCCTGAAGAGGGTGCATATGCATTCTAGCCAAGGGGACCACCTCCAAGGAGGCTGCCCTGGACCCCAGTACCTGCAGATAATACCAAGCCAAGGGAGCTGGAAGGTCCATAAGATATCTGATATGCTGCTGAAGTTTCTGTCTGTGTGGCTCAAGAAGAAATACATGACCCTGCCGGATGTTGAAGAGATGGCCCAGATACTCCAAAGTCTATGACAGTGAAACTGGATCTTCTTGAAGTTGTCAATCCATCCTAAGTCCTGAAGCAGAAAGACCATTGTCTCCACCACACGTTCCTGTCAAAATGGAGTCCAGATCAACCAGCAGTAGCTGCCTGGGATCTGGAGGCCTAAGGACATCTGGCATTGGAATTGTTGTAACGGGGACAGTATCCCTGGGAATATCTCTGGGAGGAAGAGCCCAAAGATCCTTGATGAAATCGGCAGGAGGGATGAAAATTATTACAGTCCCCTCTCGAAGTCCAGTGAAACTTGTTCACCAAGATAGACTTAGGACAGCGATCAACAACACTGGCCATGAGGTCATCCAGACCTTTCCAAAAAAGAAGCTACCCCTTGAAAGGAAGTCTGCTTAAAGTGACCTTGGGGGCAGTGATCCCAGGCCAATGATGGATCCAAAGAGTGCAGACACTGCATAAACTGAGACCTTACTAAGAACTCAAATGAGATCATAAAGGGCATCCGCCATATAAACCACACCATCCATCACAGGAAACGTCTAAAAACACACTTGCATCTAGACAACTGATCCTCTCTTCTCTCTCCCCTCTATAGCGATTAACTTGTCCTTTTGATCACTCTCTCCTCAACAATGAATTTCCTGTCCTATTAATTCTCTTTCTTCCTCCCCTCTTAAAGTCAATTCAATTTGTTACCTTTGCTTAATCATCTGTAAAACGCATAGAACTTCACGGTATTGCGGTATATAAGCTGTTATTATTATTATTATTATTATTATTATCACAGCTGGGGACAAATATCTACTGCCGCAAAGGCACACTGCGCAATCTCGTGTGACAGACACATGCCGCAAAGCAGGCTGCTGCCACCGCCTTGATATCTGAAGAAGCTACTTTAAAAAGCTTTCTCAATATACAGTAATGTCCACTCTGTGATCCTAGGAGTTCTTAAGCACTAGTTCACCATCGCTAGGGAGGGCTGTGCACCTGGTAACCTGTTTCATGGCGAAATCCATCTTAAGTTGCTCAAAAAACTGCTGAAAATCAGGACCTAGTGGATAAAGCTTAGTCAAAGCTTTAGATAGCCTGAAAGAGCTTTCTGGGGTATCCCATTGTTCTGTAACCAAGCCAAGAAGCTGTGGATGGGATGGAAAAAAAAAGAAGTACAGCACATTAGAACAGTCCGTGACTAAACACTGTGACGTGGAAGGTGGAGATTCCAAGTTGAGCTCTTTCAGAACCTCAGCAATAAAATGGTGGACAGAGAGGACCTTACCCCAAAACTCTCAAGGCAACTGTGCTGACTAGTTGCAGCAAGGGTATCAGTTGGATCCAAAATAGAAGCAGTGTCAGGAGAAAAAAGAGGCTCCCACACAAAAGATGACCCCAACCACTGTATAGCAACTAATGCAATCGTGCTCTGCCATAGTTGGACGAGAGGGGTCCCAAAAAGGGATCTCTGCCACTGGCGCAACCGGCTTAGAAGAAGCCAATGGGCCCACCTGCTGTATCAAATGAGCTGGGTCTGAGGAATATGCTTCCCAGAGGAGTCGAATAAAGTCTGGTGAAAGTCACACCCTCTTGTCCACTATAGGGTCCTACTGAGGTGCCCACACTGCGCCAAAAGAGTCCCCAGAGTTGAAATACAGGCATTTGGCTTGTAGCAATCATAGTTCTCAAATAAATTCTTAACCCAATGTTAATCTTAAAAAGTTGAAACCCATAGTAACCATAAACAGTAGTTATAATAAGCTACTCTTCCACTAAACATCTTCATTTAAATTTACCAGAGCTTAAGAATAACACTAAAAAAATTCAAAACTGTTCATATCTAGCAAGTTTGGGGATGTGATCTCCCCCATGAAGTGGAAAAGATCAGTAAACAATGTGAAGTCTTGAAAAAGGTGATTGTGCGTCTGAAAATGAATAACCAAAAGAAGTGTAAGAATTTTGGTATTAATTTGGCTTTTATACTCAGAAAGATGTATTTCATAGGTTATCTAGTAAGACCTACATAGATCTTTGAGCAAGGTCATTGTATGACATAAGTGATAAAAGAAGAAGCAGCGCAGGTAGTAGATGTTTCAATTGAATATGACTTGTTGATAAATGGATCAGGTGCTGCATTCTTCTGTCATTTCACAGAACATGTAATGACCATATGCATGGTGTTCCATGTGTTCTGAAATTGCCTGATGATATGAAGGCAGCACTTAATGTACTAATTTAGCTCAAAGACTGAAGCATACATAGGTGCCGGGATGGGGAGGACCACAGGGGCCGTGGCCTCCCGCAAAATTCGATCCCTAGTGGTCTAGGGGAGCAGCGGGCAGGATCGAGCTTTCCGCATGCCTGCCCGCTGCTAATCCGGTCGGCGGCACCTGGTTTCTTCTGCTGCTGAGCTGCAATCAGCAGGAGCATGCTTTGGCGTTCTTGCTCGGTGCTCAGCGGCTTCTTTGACTGGCTCACGCGAATTATCACGATTCACGAGAATTTGCAGGAGCCAGTCAAAGAAGCTGCTGAGCACCGAGCAGGAATGCCAAAGCGCGCTCTTGCTGGTTGCAGCTCAGCAGCAGAAGAAACCAGCCACTACTGACCGGGAGGAGGTAGGGATGGGGCAGGGTGGGGCACCTTGGAGATCTATGAAGGATATATACTGAATTGTGGGGTGATTGGGATGAGAGATTGAGATATCATGGCCCCAGGATGGGGGTGGGAAGAAGGGAAGAGAAAGGGGAGGTACAGGGAGACAGTGAAAAGATGCTAGATATGGCAAGAGAAGGATTAGGGACATAGTGGGCCAATATTGGGTGGGGGTGGGGGGGATAGGGATACAGGGAAGCAATGCTAATCACAGGAGGAGATAGGGACAAAGAGAGAAATGCAGGACCAGTCAAGACAAAGATACAGAGGGAAAACTGATAAATATAACAGCTGGATCAGGACACTTTGAGGGCAGATGCTGAAATTGGAGGAAGGAAATGGACAGATACACAGAGGGGATGCATAAGGATGTAGGAGGCAGCCAATCAGAGCTGCTGCCACAGGAAATGATTTTCTTAGACCTGGGAAGATGGAAGGGAGGGGGGCTGGGTGCAGAGTCTGACAGGGAACAGAAGGGAGAGAAGGAAGGGGGCTGGGTGAAGAGTCTGACGGGGGTTGGGAGGGAAGGAGGCTGGGTGCAGAGTCTGATAGGGGAGGGCGGGAGGGAAGAAAAAAAGGAAGGGGGTGGGTGAAGAGCCTGACAGGGGAGGGAGGGATGGAAGGAAGGGGGCTAGGTGCAGAGTCTAACAGGGGTTGGGAAGGGAGGGGCTGGGTGCAGAGTCTGGCAGGAGAGGAAGGAAAGGAAGGAAGGAAGGAAGGGGGTGGGTGAAAAATAGCCTAGAGTGAAATTAATCCTCCAACAACACTTGTTTACAAGCAAAAAAGAAGCCCTTAAATTTGCTCTTATTACATGTGTTCACTTGAGGATCATCTCTCTTCTTTAAAGAGTATGAGGAGGTGATAAAATGTTCTTAGCCCAACCAAGAAAAGAATGACGTAGATATGGTTCAATCAATGATCTGAAACAATGTCAAAACAGAGAATTTTGTTTCTGCAAATTGGCACTTAACGAAATAAGATAACACTTTTCAGCTAGAGTGGCAAAATAACACTCGGAATTTAGGAAGTTGGTTGGTTGGGCTGAGAACTTTCAGCACCTCTTTGTACCTCTGAAGTATCACTGATGGCCGCAGCAATTCATATTCGTTGCCTGCTGTGTCCCTGAGGGCTTCTCTCTGTTGCCTTCAGCCAGGAAGGAAAGAAGAAGTGATATCAGCAAGGTAGAACGTGGCAGAGAGAAGCCTATGGAGCCACAGAAAGCAACAAATATGAATTGGTACAGCCACTATTGACATATCATTCGAAAAACCAAAAAATTCTAAAATCCAAAGTCTCTGGTCTCGAGCATTTTGGATAAAGGATCATGACCCTGTATTCTGTAAAGGTTGTTCCACACGAAGTGCCCTTCACAGAATACTAGCTTAGTGTAGGAAGCACCCAAGTGGAGGAATAGTCTAGTGGTTAGTGTACAGTAGTACCTTGGAGACCAGGTTTGATTACTATTGTAGTTCTTTGCTATTCTGGTTAGTCATTTAACCCTCTATTGCCCGAGGTACAAAAAAAAAATACCCATGTATAATATGTAAACTGCTTTGATAGAAGCCACTAAAAAGTGGTATATCAAGTCCCCTCCCATACTGATCACCCATGTGCCTAACTTGGGGCATCATTTATTGAAATTCCCCTTAGAGCAGTGGTCTCAAGCTCGCGGCCCGGGGACCACAAGCAGCCCGCCAGGTACTATTTTGCGGCCTGCTCTTTGCAGTGTCCTCTGGCTTCCCCTTGGCTCCAGCTCTTACCTTCAGATAATTACTGCAGCATGCAGAGAAGATTGCCAGTGCTGTAGCGATCCTTGCAGGCTGCCGTCATCCTCAGCATCACGTTCCCTCTGCCGCGATCCTGCCCCTGACGTCAGAGGAGGGGCGGGACCGCGGCAGAGGGAATGTGCTGCGGAGGCCAATGACAGCCTGCAAGGAATGTTACAGCACTGGTGATCCTCTCTGCAGGCATGGTAATTAGTTGAAACTAAGACCGGGAGGCCAGGGGAGAAGCTGGAGGACGCTGCAAAGAAGGGGGGAACATACAGGCCTTTGGGGGGAAGATTTATAAACTATAAAGAGTTTTACCTCATGCAAAATTGTAATTTCTATAATAAGACATTAACTTTTTTTTCTGCGGCCCTCCATGTACCTACAAATCCAACTGTGGCCCTGCAAAGGGTTTGAGTTTGAGACCACTGCTCTAGAGATATAATCTTCAGAGGACAGAGTCAAACAACCCCAATGGTTCTGCAGGATAATGAAAAAATGTCTGAACATCTCCATATATTTGACTATCCAGGTAGCTCAAGATGTTACACAATGAAGCCCATTAAAAACAGCTGATTAAGTGCTGCATTTATTTTATTTATTTTTCCCATAGATATAGGAGAAAAGCCTTAGTAAATCAGGCTCTTGATTTTTGTATGAAAGAAACTGCATCCCAATTATTTTTTTTTAAACACAAGTTACATGAAATGTCACAATTTGCATTCAGAGCAGCTCCATGTTGCAAGAACCATATCCCCATATCCCCATTCTTGTTTTTCAGTGAAGAAAATTGAGTTGAGAAGTCTTTTAAGAGGATTAGTGTATGCAATGTGCTTCAGTTTGATAAAAGAAAACAACATATGAGACATTGTTCAGAGAAAATCTTTTAATCAAACGTATTAGTAGCATTCCAAAATATATTCAAAAAAAAGTCAGTTTGTAAAGCATTTTACTAAACTTTCCTGAGCATAAATCATTTATGTCTACAAGACTACAGGGATCAGAGAACAAAATGTCAGCAAATAACTCACACTTCCCCAAATACAAGACACATTGTATCTTCCTTGTTATATATTTCATTTCTGCATGAATGGACATGAACATCTTTGGAAACACTAGTAACAGGACAATTTGTGTCTTCTGCAATTGAAATGGAATTTTTAGATAGATAAATTTGGTCAGAATAGAATGAGATTTTTCACAAACTGAAAACACACAGCTTCATTTTGCCAAATTTAGAAGAAATATATTTAGATGAACAGTGAATTTTTAAATTTGTATTTCAAATTCACAAAAAAAAAAAATTGTATATCATAGATTTTCTAAATACCGTATCCTCCCAACTCTGGCATATTTGAAGACAGTGACCTGTGGGAAATAATGCTTGAGTGCACCTTTTAGTAAATCTGCACCAGTGGTCTCCAACCTTTTTCATGTAAAGGGCTGCAATGTGAATATGAGAAAGCTTTGAAGGCCACCAAAAGATTTCAAGCTTACACATACTACTAATTTGTAAACTGCCTTGATCTGCTTGTTCAGACTGGGCATTAAATATTAAAAATTAATATTAATCTTGATTCTAAAACTTTACAAGGATATATATATATATATTTAATATTCTTTATTCATTTTCAAAATTACATTAAGTGTTAAATATATTCATTCAGATTAACATTAACTACATCACTTACAAACAATCATTGATATATTACATAAAAACATATCCCTTCCCTTTTCCCACCCCACCCACCCTTATATTCCATTATCATATAAAACATGTAATAATAAAATTCCCCCCTCCCTCCCCCTTAAATCAATAAGTATAAGGGAAACAATTTCAAATTAATCTTTACAATACTTTGTTAATGGTTTCCACACATCCTGAAACTTCTTAAAGTATCCCCGTTGCAATGCAAAAAACCTTTCCATTTTATAAATATGGCATAAAGAGTTCCACCAGAAGTTATAATTTTTTTTAAATATATCCTCCCTACAAGGATATATTTTAAAAACTGACTTTATGCTTGGAAGTCCTACATGACTTTGTGCGTCATGCCCAATCTCTGGTGGTGTTCAAATCCAGACTTAAAACCCACTTTTTTTTTTTTTTAACTGTGTTTATATTCAACCCTACCAACCCTATCTGTTGCCATTCCCTCTTTACTCCCCTACCTCTAAGTCCTTTGTGTTTTCCCACCTGAGCTGCATGTAAAAATCACTTTTATCTTGTATGTCTGTCATATTTAGATTGCAAACTCTTTGTGCAGGGACCGTTGCTTGCATATTTGTTGTACAATGTTGCATGCAATTGGTAGCGCTTTAGAAAGAATAAATAATAAATATTTATTTATTTATTCAGCCTGTCCTCCCAAAAGAGCCCAAAACGGGTTACACAAGTATACGGTATACATAGAATGATCAAGATAATACAAACAAGACGTAATAAGAAAGAGTAGTACAGTCGCATTACAGTAGGTATAAACATCTGAGATACACTAATACACAATACCTACTTTGGGGTGGGACTTAGACAATGGCCTAGATGGGCCTAGGTGGGACTAGTGGGTTTTTTAATGTTTGGGGCTCCTTTTACGAAGGTGTGCTAAGCGTTTTAGCGCACGCACCAGATTAGCGTGCTCAAACGGAGGCAGTAGCGGCTAGCCCTAACGCACCTTCGTAAAAGGAGCCCTTGGTCTTTTCACGGAGCTGGCTTGTTTTTGTGCATTTTTGCCTTGGACATTTTTTGTTTTAAAATGGCCCTTAAAGAAAGAAGTACTGAGCGTAAAAGCATCTACAATAGAGCAGTTCTTGAACCAAAAAAAGATAGATGTTTTTCTAGTTCAAAAAATGGCAATGTTTGACACTGGATTTTTGGACATGTTTTGCAAAACATCCCAAATCAGATTTGGACATCATATTGCAAATGGTCCTCGGAGACACTTAACAAGGTTGGTTTTTGTTTGTTTTTTAATATCCAAGAATAATTGAGAACATGCATATCTGCATATCCTGGAAATAGGTTTCTAAATATGGTGGAACTTTATTTTATTTATCACTCTTAATACTTCCTCCCTAGTTCTGCTAGGTATTGTAACACAGAGGCCAATATTAAAAAGCCAAAAAGCGGGGAACATAAGCAGATATGTTTCAGTGGAATGTCCAGTTTAACTTATCCAGATAGCTGCACTAGATTCTCAGTTATCTGGCACCCATTGGGATTGATAGATGCTGGATAAATGTAGTTTCTAGTTTCTTGAGCGTTACCAACCAACTTATGGGTTCAGCATCCATCCATTTCCCCTGCCATTCACCCTGCAGGACCAGTATCCATGTCCCTTCCTCCCCTCTACCTTTGGACCACCTCCCCCCCAGGTTTTCCTGCCCTCCCTCCCTCAGTGCAGGTCTGGCCTCCCTTACTTACCTGAGGCTCTCCCGAAGCATCAAGGCATCCCCAAGTCTCCCTCCCACCATCCCCTGAAGCATCACAGCAGCCCAAAATCTCCCTCCCACCATTCCCCGAAGCATCAAGGCAGCCACAGTTTTCCCTCCCTCCCTCCAGCTCTTAAAAGCCACAGCCAGTTCTGACAACACTCCCTTCTTCCCCCAAAGCAGCAGCGGCAGCCAGTCCTAACAATCCCCATCCCTCCCACCTGCCAACCCCCGAAGCAGCAGAGCGATCCTGACAACCTCCCCTCCCTCCCTCCCTCCCTCCCTCACTTACACAAAGCAAGAGGCAGCCGGTGACCAGAGGATGCACCATAAACAGGTTGCTTCCGGACAGCTTCGACAGGGCCTTTCCTCTTATGTTTTGGGAGCAGGTGGGAGGGAAATTTAGGGCTGCCTTGATTCTTTGGGGTCAGGAGGGAGGGAGGGGGGTTGTTGGGTCAGGACTCAGGAGCACGATTTGGGAAATTGTCAGGTGAGGAGCGTGGGACATAATTTTTGTCACCAATTTTTTTGCTGGTTGGTTGAGAGTGCAAGTTAATTGAAAACTGGTTAACTGGGATTTTACTGTCTGGAAAAAGTTATTTACCTTATCCGCATCAACTTACTTAGATAGCACTCAGTATGGTGTTTCCTAAAAATTTGGGCCCAAACTTTATCATCTTTCTATCTCTAGCCACTTTTTTTTTTCTTTTTTTTAATCTGAGTAGCTTCAGAAAAAATATCTGTGGACAAAGTTTCCCAGACAAAGGGGGAAACATTTAAAGGAACAGATCTATGCAAGCAAAAGCCAGTTTTACCTGCATAAATCTTTTCAATATCAAGTTCACAGTTTTTAGTTCTGTTATGTAGACATGCTTACATATCCATCCAATTTCACAGTTTTTTAGCTGTGATGTTTAGATTTGTTAATTTGCTCTGAAAATTATCGATCGATCTTTTCACATTTTGGCATTTTTCCATGATATTGCAAACGGTTTATAATTAAACATCTAATTAAATATATTACAAGGCTCCAAAGTAGGACCAGATGTAAACAGCAATACAGCAGATCATGTCACAAATAAATAGGGAAATATCCCCAGCAGATTAGCCACGGAACCAAATCATTTGTGAAATCAACAGCAAAAAAAAAAACAACCAAAACAAGTCTTTTTAAACAGTGAGATATTGTCTCTATGGATTAAATGTATTCTGAATGAAGCATAGACAATCCTTTAAAATACTGTGTGTCTCAGAATGGACCAATTTCCATGGTGATGTTCATACATCGTTAAAGGTAACTCTGCTAGGCACATTTGTTATTATACTTGAAAAGATGAAAATCAGCTTTCTACCTCCACACTTAGACAGCATTAAGACATGCTTGAAGGGCATTGTATTTTTGCATCCTATAGAAGGATATAATTGCCTTATCACCTGATATGACCCATATTCTTTAAATAGGAAAAAATGACTCTTTGGACCTGAGTGTTTACAGGAATTATAACACTTTGAAAAAATGTGTGATCATAAAAGATGTTAGCACTTACTAAGATTGCAAAGCTTCATAGTTTTAATCATTGCACAGAGACTTACATGCACTCCTTTAACCATGTCAAAAATCATATGCCACAGTGTTCCAAAAATAGTATATCAAGAACATAAGAATAGCCTTACTGGGTCAGACCAACGGTCCATATCCCATTTTCATGGTGGCCAATCCAGTACCTTGCAAAAACCCAAATAGTAGCAACATTCCATGCTACTGATCCAGGGCAAGTAGTGGCTACCCTCATGTCTGCCTCAGACTAGGGACTTTTCCTCCAGAAACTTGTCCAATCCTTTTGTAAGACCAGATAAATTAACTGCTCTTAGCACATCCTCTGGCAATGCATTTCAGTGCTTAACTATTCTCTGAGTGAAAAAAATATTTCCTCTTATAGGTTTTAAAAGTATTTCCCTGTAACTTCATGGAGTGTTCCCAAGTCTTTATAATTTTTGATGGAGTAAAAAAATCGATCCACTTGTGCCCGTTCTACACCACTCAGGATTTTGTAGACTTCAGTCATATCTCTCCTCAGCTGTCTCTTTTCCAAACTGAAGAGCCCTAACTTCTTTAATCTTTTCATATACGAGAGGAGTTTCATTCTCTTTATCATTTTGGTCGCTCTTCTCCTAACCTTTTCTAGTTCTGCTATATCTTTTTTACATAAGGCGACCAGAACTGGAAGTAGTACTCAAGGTGAGATCACACCATGGAGTGATCCAGAGGCATTAGAACATTCTTAGTCTTGTTTACCATCCCTTTTCTAATGATTCCTAGTACCTTGTTTACTTTTTTGGCCACCACCGCACATTGGGTGGAAGGTTTAACCATATTGTCCACAAGTGACACCCAGTTCTTTATCATGGATGCTGACCCCCCCAAGATGGATCCAGCATCTGATAACTATGATTAAGGTCTGCCTGCAATTGTTTACAAGCTACTTCTTTCTGATAGACAGTGGTATGAATAGTAGATTCAATCCGATAGAGGTGGATATACAAAAAAAAACAAAAAAAACAATGCCATCCTGATGACTCTTAATGATAAAATTTTAACGACTGACACTGGCTTTGTAAATAGAGCCCATAATGTTTTGGCAGAAAAACAATTGAATCATGTATCATCTCACCTAAAATTCTTTTGACAAGGAAAAAGACTTTGAAGGGGATTGATACACATAGGTGGTTGCCAGTGGTTGAAAAAAGTATCATGTTTAAAATATCTCCTCTTAATTTTTACTAAAATAAAATCTTTCTATAAAACATATTTATTTTTCAAACTCAGTTCCACATGAATCGTTTCCATACTGTCTCAAAACCATAAATAATCATAGACCCCAAAAGAATGCTTATATTTGATCCAACTTGGCCATCATTTCATCCAATGCTGCTTCAGGGATGCATTCAAAGAAATTTTCACCTGGACTAATCAGGACCATATTTTAAACAAAAATAAACACTTTGGTTCAGCATAATTGTATATCAGGATGCAAAGAACTTACATGGTTTCTACTCATGCATATGAAACATTATTGTAGGAACCAAATCTACTATACATGGCATCAAAATAGTATAAATATTGGCATTGCCCAAGTCTCACTCACTTATCACAAATTTAACAAATGAATTAAATTAGCTGATGATCAACAGATCTCAATGACTAATCATGATGTTCCATTAAAAAAAGGCAAAATGATTGGACACATCACCATTAACACTGGCCAATGTAACAAGCTCCATCTTTCATTGATTTAAATATCAAAACATAAATAAAATGCACTTTTATACTACAGTTCAGAGTCTCAGGAACTTGTAATCTAAAAATTCACTTGTGTTTCAATCATCAAGTTGATAGTCTGTCTCCTCCCCTTATATCCTCTATAATAAAACTCGAAGCGGACATGGTGCAGGTGCTACGAGGCGTCCGGCTGCTACTGCTGCACAGGGAAGTGGAGGGGGAAAGGGAAAGGGAGCTGCTTTGGAGGGGGGGGGCTGGGGGGCAGGCAACAATCTTGGTTTGCTCACGGGGGGGAGACAGAAGGGGGCAACGGAGAGACAGGCAGGCAGGGGGCCAGGGAGAGACACAGACAGAAAGAATGACAAACAGACAGGGGGCCAGAGAGACAGACTGACAAACAGACAGCGGCCAAAGAGAGAGACAAAGAAAAAAAAAGACTGACAGACAGCAGCCAAGGAGAGAGAGAAAAATAAAGAAAAACAGACAGACAGCGGGCCAGGGAGAGACACAGACAGAAAGAATGCCAGACAGACAGACAGAAAGTCAGCAGCCAAAGAGAGAGAGAGAGACAAAGAAAAAAAGACAGACAGACAGCGGCCAAGGAGAGATAGAGAGACAGACAGAAAGAAAGAAAGACAGACAGACAGTGGCCAAGGAGAGAGAGACAGAAAGAAAGACAGACAGACAGAAAGTTGCCAATGAGAGAGAGAGAAAGAAAGAAAGGCAGACAGACACATCTATTCTAGCACCCGATAATGTAACGGGCTTAAAGACTAGTTCTTTTATATACAGCTAATGATGCTAAAATGTAATGATTCGAATTTACGAGGGGCCGCTGGAAAGTTCTCAGCTCAAACAAGAAGAGATGTGGAGCCATGAAACTAGCAAGTTATTCCACACTCTTCTTGACACTTTTCATTTCATTTAATATCAGTGAAAGGCATGAAGTGTCGAGAAAAGTGGCTCCACATCATTCTCTTCTTGATTGAACCGAGAACTTTTCAGCGGCCCCTCGTATGTTTCATCTTTATGCAATGAGATACAATTGGAACATGTATCCATTGTTTCCTAAGACAGCTTTTGTGCTCTACCACACAAATATGCAAAGTGCACTTGGTTTTTCCTATATAAATTTTTGAATAAGGACATATAGGAGGTATTTTATAAACTGGGGCCTAGAGGCATGCACAAGTAAGGCACAATTTTGGCACCAATAATTAATAGTTACATGTGAGTGTAAACTAAGCACTATGCTACATATAAGTTAGCACCTAAGTGCTATAGCACTTATCTGCTGGAGGGAGAATATGTGGGTGAGTATGTTACAGGTCATGGGTGCTCCTCCACACATAATGTGCATAACTTATACTGTAGAATGCTAACAGTTATACACATTATTTGGTGCATGTAGGTGTGTCCATTGAATTGGCATAAATGGTCATGCCTAAACTGAGGGGCACCCATGACAACTTACACTAGTACTCCATAATAGCAACTTGGTCCCCCGATGTTGATATAGAGTTGGTGCCCAATGCATAGCTTTGGTGCACTTAGATGGAATCGCGCTTACAGGGTGGTATCTAGCAGCACCTAAGGTCAAAATAGGCGTGTTTAGAGGCATAGATGACCTTAGGCGTTACTAGGCACCGCTATGCGCAATTCTCCCCAAAAATTAGGTGTCAGAAATGTAGGCCTTTAAAACCCTTGCCACCATTCTGTTAACGGCGCCTAAATGTGATTGATACACAGCCAGAGCCGTTTTTCTAGGCACCGTTTGCAGAATCCGGGCCTAGGGGCTCATGCACCAATCCTGCACTAAGCCGTTAGCATAGCCATGCCCACTCTATGCCCCCAAGCACGCCCCCCAGCACTAAAATATAAATTTTATTTTTTAATACCTGGGTAGTGCACACACATGCAAAAACTACCATGGGATGCCTGAGTGCAGCCTGTGGCAAACGTACATTAGTGTTTACCACAGTTTAGTAAAAAAAAAACACCATAATTTGAACTATGCAGTAGTTACTAAAATGATGTAACTACCACTTTCTATTGGTAATTGGATTTATGAATTATTTCAGTGGCAACATTACAGAATAGACTTGCCACAGTCCACATCTAAAGTTCCCAATTTCCTGTTATAAATTTTATCTTTCAAAAGAGAAGTCATAAATGTTCCTTTAAACTCTTGTTTCTTGCATTAGCAAAGCATAAAGACTTATCACAAAAGCATGAACATGTGCCAAGCATCCCACTGTCTTTTCATAACTTTTTCTCAGTCCTTGAGAATGAAGAATATTGAATTACACAGGTAAGTGCATCATCTCATAAACCTCTTGAATTCGAAGAAGTCAATAACAAAGCACTATTTAGCCAAACATTAGCCATTCTAAGTGAGTGGATTATTATTATTTTTAAAGTATTTCTGTGGTTAGTATCCACTGCCAGCTGCATAAATTCTTTTCATATCAGACCTTTGAATTTCAAAGCACGGTGCTTTGCCTAAGAAAATAATCTTCTAGCTGTTTTTCCAACTAAAAATTTCCCCTTTGGCGGATCCTTTGTGTTCCAGGTTTACACTGTGGGATGATTTTCCATTCTCACATTTACAGTTTTACATGAGTCGTGAAGATAATGGTTTTAGTTTCATTTAGGAGTAAAAAGTGCTTTGCAGTGGTATTTCACAGACCTCGTGGAAACTAACATAAATTGCTCATAGAGCTCTTCCACTACTCATTCTGCCGTGAGTTTAAGGAGCATCACATTCATCCTATTATTGCACTTCACAGAATGAATGCTTTTGGAACACTACCTATTAAACACCTTCTTGTGGAGCATGTTCACAAATATCCTTGAGCTTTTTTCACAAGAGCTTAGTATACATGGGTTCACTATGGGCTAGATTCACTAAGCAAACCAATCGTGTACCGATCAGTTTACGACCCCTTTGCGACCCGATTTCCATTGACCCGATTCACTAACCTCTGTCCCGATCATCCTCCGATCCGCGCATGCAAATGAGGGGGAATGGCATTGAAATGATGGCAGGCAGCAATTCACAAACCAAAACCCTGCAACACCGACTAGGCTGGCCGATTACAAACAAGTGACTGCTGGGGACCAGTCATTCACAGCTTTCCGACTGCCATCTCCTGCTCTGCCTGCTGTCTTTCCAGCTCTCTGCCCCTGACTCTCCTGCTCTCTCTGCCCCAACTCTCTGCTGCAATTTTCTCCTGTTGCCCTGCTCTGCCCCGAATCTGCTTTCCTGCTCCCGACTCTCTGCCCCCGAATCTGCTCTCCTGCCTGCCTCGAATCTCTCCTGTTGCCCCGACTGGCCGCCCTGCTCTGACCCCGAATCTCTCCTGTCGCCCTGACTCTCCTGCCCTTCTCCGCACTACAAGTCTGTGGTTTTAACCCGTGGGTTTAAAGCGGGTTAAAACCACAGGCTCACGAAGAGTAAAAACAAAAAATTAAAAGTTAAAAAAAAGGTCGCTGCTCTTAAGCATGCGCAGACCATCTACAGATGGTCTGCGCTTGCGTCAGGATCGCTAGAGAGTGATCTCAACAGTCGGATGGGGGGGGCGTGATTCCGATCACCCTCATTTGCATGAGGGCGATTGGTGAATCAGCCCCCCGGACACGGATCGGGTCAGATCCCTCATGGATTGGATCCGATCTGTGCTCTTTGTGAATCTAGCCCTATCTCTGAGATTTGCCATGTTGAAAAGGTGCTACTTATCTGTATACTTACTTTACTTTAGAAGTCTAAGGGGGCCATGACAGGTTAAAAAGGCTTACCATGGGACACGTTCTGGCCAGTGGCCCATCCCCAGACACATTCTGGCCAGTGGCCCATCCCCCTCTGCCCCCCCCCCCCCCCGCCCGCTCTTTCCCTGATCCCTCCGTGCTGCGCATGTGCACTCCCTTCCCTTTCCCCGTGCCTTGAGTTGTTCACTGCCGCGAGCAACAACTTCAACGTGCTCCTCACGAGCCTGGCGGCTCTCCCTCTGACGTCGCTTCCTATGCGAGGCACCTGAAAGTGACATCTGCAGGAGAGCTGACGCAGTCGTGAGGAGCATGTTGAAGCTGTTGCTCGCGGCAGTGAACAGCTAGAGGTGTGGGGAAGGGAAAGGGGGTGCACGCGTGGTGAGGGGAGGAGTGGGAAGAGGTAGAGGGAGCGGAGAGGAGGAGGGGTGCTGGCACCCCCACCAACATGGCATCCAGGGCAGTCCGCCCCCCTTGCCCCCCCCCCCTTACTACACTACTGGTTCTGGCATCCTGTGGTAAAATGTGCCCTTTGGCCCATATTCTATAAATGGCACCTTAACATAGGCACTGGTATGCACGCTACCAGCGCCTAAGTTAACCGGGAAATGCCGTTCTTTTAAAAGACATTTCCAGGCACCAGAATCATTCCTTTAGAGGTACCTACTGGGGCCTAATGCGACTGGAAGTGGCATTAGGCGCCAGTAGGCACCTCCATAGATGCAATACACGTCGAAGGTAGGCACTGGAAATGTAGGCTTTGAAAACCCTGGCCTAAATTTCCGGCACCTACCTTTGCCAGAGGCATGATTCTCTAAATGGTGCCATCGCGTGATTGACATGCGATCGGCGGCCGCTTTTAAGGTTGTCCAATATATGCAAATATAGTATATCTCATACATATTCATTGCAGTATTACTGAAAAACTGACTGACTAGGTGTGCCTCCAGGAGATATTTGAGAAACACCACTATATACAGTAGGTTTGGAATGTGTTCTTCATGTGTTTCGTGATAGTGGAGAGATTGCAAAATAAGTGCTTGAAAGATCACTTTTGAAGATATAATAGTTTATATCAGAACTGCTGGTTGTGGGCAGCTGTGTAGCAAGGGGAGGGGGTGGATGGTGTAAGAACCATGCACTATCACTGATCATGGCCCTAGTATAAACAGATTTATTTTTTTGAAGTTGAGCAAAGTCCATAATTGACCTGCCACCAACCAGATGAAAGCTCTTAACAGGACAATCTGTACATGACCAAAGAAAATGACAATTTTCCAATGATCACCAAAATGTAACTGATCACCAGGAGCAATCTCTGACTTTCATATTGATATGCAACATGAATCATAGCTTCATAGTCATTAAAGTGTACCTCCACAAAATGGATGTGATGTGAGGATTATCGGGATGTTAAGGAAATTACATTATTTTTACGGTGAAGAAATATTGCTATGCTTTTGCTTCTTCTTTTTTTTTTTTTTTTTTTGATTAATTTCATGCCTGGCTCAGTCAGAGATTAGGTCCTGACACAGGTTATAATTAAATATTGAAATCATGAAGTGCAAGAATGTTTAATTTTTAAAATATGAGTTTTAATTTACCTCATACAGCGAATAGCTCTGGTCACCTGCAGAGATGCATTACACACTACATTGCCTAATGTTAGAAGCCTGAATAAGGCTGAGCATACAGTCAAAGTAAACTAATGCAATTTACTGAACAGCAGTCAAATATTTATCCAGCTGATGAAGCAGACTTTATTTGAAACTCAGACAATAATTAAGAAGAAGCCTAGCTTAAAATATGGTTGATACACTTTTACAAATATTTTATACCCAAGCAGCCCATTCACCTTTAGATGTGTATTTTATTATTGCATGAAATATTTTGCCTGGCCATATGCACAATATCTAACAGAAGATGCCCATTGGAACTTGTGCCCAAAGTTGCAGATTAAACAGTATAAATTGTCAATTTGAGCTATTTATTAGGATTTATTAACTGCCTTTATGAAGCGATTCACCCAGGGTGGTTTACGTTGAATAGTAGCCACGTGCTCTAAACATTTTCCTTATCTGTCATGGTGGGCTCACAATTTACTGTATATTGTACTGTAGACTTGAGCAACAGAGGGTTAAGCGACTTACCCAGGGCCACAAAGAGCAATCCTGGGATTTAACCCATCTCAGGCTGCTGATACAGTAGCTCTAATCCCTAGGCCACTCCTCCATGGAACAGTCCATGCACCAAGCATTGCACAATCTATTCACCTCTTCGCTCATGCTCTTTTCCAGTCAGGAGCCAGGATGATCAGCACTAACAGCTCCCCCCCCCTTTTTTTTTTTTTTTTTACTAAGCTATGGTAGAGGTTTCTACCATGGGTCCGGAGCAGCGTCAAAGCATTTAGCACTACGTGCCTCTGTAGAAATTTCTACTACAGCTTAGTAAAAGGGGGGAGGGGGGTAAGTGATTGTATCTTCTAACCCAGGCGCTCTAAGTGGATAAAAGATTGAAACAGCTATTATCACAATCTGTTTAAAATTACATATTACATAGAATTTTTTGGACCCCAGTTCGTTTGCAAAAGTTAGATAGTTCAAAGTCTAATAGATGCTGGCACTGTCATCTTGAAATAGGGACACTGGATCATTTGTTGTTCTATTGCCCCTTGATACTCAACTTTTGGAGATCAATATGGGGACAAATTAATTTGATATTGGAATCTCTGATTGGCATCCTTCCTGCCGTTATCCCTCTATCCTGGAACTCCCCAACCCCTACTTCCTCCAGATCCTCCCAAATTTTTAAACTATCCTTCCCTTCCATAAAAGGTATTTCCCATGTAGGCAAACTTGGGTCACCCCTCCCCTTTAGAATCACTGAGATCTGGAATAACCTCACCTCCCCTCTCCGAACCTCAAGCTCCCTCCAACTCTTCCGCAAACACCTAAAAACCTGGCTATTCTCAAAACTGTAACACTTCCCCCCTCTTAGGCCTCTCACCTTCCCCCTTTACACCTAACTCTTTAATCTCTCCACTGTAGTTCCTCTCTCATCTTTCTTCCTGTAAACCGTGCCGAGCTCCGCATTCGTGGAGATGGTGCGGTATATAAACCCAAGGTTTAGTTTAGTTTAGTTTAGTTGTCTTATGAGATGGTAATCTGTGGGACATTATTGAAAACTACACCTTCATTAGACAAATATAAAAGCAGGCTTCTAATTATTATGACAGGGATTGCCATGCAGATGATTACCAAAAATTGGAAAAATTGGGACAGGCTTAACTTTTCCTTTTGGCGGAAGTCTTTATGTTTATGTTATAAATTTGAAAAAATGAATTCAGTTATATTAGGTCATTATAATTTTTTAAAATTTGTATGGGACCCATTAACGAATTTTGTTAACTCTGAGTAGTTGTGTATTGTTTTATTGTTTTCCTGATTTGCACACAATTTCAGGGAGGGTAGGAGGGAGGGGGGAATACATTGGGTATTCTTGTTGATTAGCTATAATGAAAAGTGGGGGGAAATATGTTTTGTATTGATATTGATTGAATATAAGTGATGTCTATGATAATTTGTTGTGTACTTTTGAATGTGATGTGAAAATTAATAAAGAATTAACAAAAAATAAAATAAAATTGTACAATATAACTTATTAAAAGTTATCCAGTCAATATTCAAAGCAATTTAAGTAAGCAGAAGAGGTTCCTGATGGCTGTAAATCTTTTTGAGTTGGCTGACCAATTATATTCAGCGGCAGTTAACCAAGGAGTGCCAGTGAATATTGGCACATAGTCTTTTTAAGGCAGAGCAACACAGGGATGTTATGAGGGTGGAGTTGGCGATGAGCTGAAAGTTTTGAGGTTGCTGGCAATATTCAGTCGTGGTACCCACATAGCTAGATATATAGCACTGCCTAAAAAGCAATCCTAAATTTATCCAGTTAGCTACAGTATGTAGATGCCGGCATTAAATATTGATCAGCATCCACATTCCTTCCAGATACTGCCTGACACACTTCCATACCCTCTGCCATCCCTCTGTTAAGGCAAGACCCCAGTCCCAACCACCCAACCCTCTTCCCTAGTCACAATAGACTTACCTAAATTCCTTGGTAGTCCAGCAGAGATATAGGATCAGGAGCAAACTCGCTCCTGCCCCCAGTGGCTGCCTCTAGTGTAGTCTAATGATTAGTGCAGTGGGCTGAGAACATCGCTCTTGCTAATCACGTATCCTGTTACCAAAAAAACAGGTTTCTATATTTTGTGATAATTATAATCAATCATACTATAATGAATCTGAATTGTAGACTTTGTTGTATATCTTTTTTTACCTCATGCTTGGACTATGGAAATATAGTATACTAGTCGTTAAGCCCGTTACATTAACGGGTGCTAGAATTTATGTCTGTCTGTATTTTTCTTTCTGTCTCTTTCCTCCCTCCATTTCCCTGTGTAGCGCTGTCTCTGCTTTCTTCCTCAGTCTGCACTCTCAAGCTGTAACATTACTGCTTAGCTTTTTCTCCCTGCAAGCATCTCTGCAAGCATCTCATCCCCAGTCTCTTTGTTATTTTTCTCTTCTTGCAGGGGTCTCTGCTCTCCTTTCTCTATATGTTCCTGCAAACTTCTGTTTTCTCTGTATGCTCTTGATCCTGTGTTTCCCTGTAGGTGTCTTTTCCCTTTTTTTTGTTTTATTCCTTCTTCATGTATGGTTGATTTATTAAAAGTTTTTTTATTTTTCCTATTTGTTGAATGCCTGTCTCCTTGGCCGCTGTATGTTTCTATTTTTTTGCTTTGTGTGTTTGTTTGTGTTTTTTTGCTGATTGTCTACTTGGTCGCTGTCAGTCTGTCTGTCTCATTGGCTGCTGTATGTCTGTATGCCTTTTTTTCAGTCTAACTCCTTGGCCACTGTATGTCTGGAAGGTTTTTTTTCCTGAATTTATCCTTGTGCATTGTATTTTTTATTTTTTTCTGTTTGTCTCCTTGGCTGTTTGTATTTTTTTGCTGTCTCTCTGTCTGTCTACTTGGACGCTGTATGTAAGTATGTCTGTCTCCTTGGCTGCTGTATGTCTGTTTGTCATTTTTTTTTCCTGTGTCTCTCTCTCCTTGTCCTCTGTGTTTTGTTATTTTTTCAATCTGTCTCTTTAGCCCCCTGTCCTTCTGTGAGTGTCTGTGTGTCTCTCTCTACTTGTGCACTGTTGTTTGTTTGTTTTTTTCAATCTCTCTTTAGCTCCTGATCCCCTCTCACTGACCCTTGCGCGACTGCATGTAATTCCGGTTAGGTTTCCATGGCAACCCTGCTCGCAGGTCTGTGAGTGTAGGGCCGTTTTGTCGGGTCTGGCGGCGCAGGGTGGGGAAGAGTCCTGGCTCCTTTTTTGGTTTGGGCCCGTGCAGAGGGGCTCAACAGCGCACAACCACCTTTCCTTCCCTCCCTCCATCAGGTGCAGTGCAGCTCCACCAATGTTAAAAGCAGCCGCGTCGAAATCGGAGCCCTGCCACTGCCGTAGCACTTTCCCCTCTGCCTTGGTCCCGCCCCTTCTCTGACATATGGGACCGCGGCAGAGGGAACGTGTTACGGTGGCGGCAGGGCTCCAATTTCAAAGCAGCTGCTTTTAACATAGGCGGAGCTGAACTGTACCTGATGGAGGAAGTGAAGGAACGGTGGGGCAAATTTGGTCAATGGCAGGAATTGTTTGGCGGACCAAGCACCGTGAAACCGTGAGGAAGGCCGCCGCAGCCTCGCAGATAGGTAGGGGGACAACAATGGCGCTTATGCTCAAGCCCCCGCCGCAGCTCCTCTCTCGATCCTGGTGCGGTTCGAGAGAGGATTCGTGGCGGCGGCTTGAGCATAAGCGCGATTGTTGTCCAAGTTGCCGAGTTTGGTGACGTAAACCCGCACATGCACACTAAAAAAAACGCGACGGATCAGGGAACACGTTTTTTTTAGTGCGCATGCGCGTCCTACCATTTTATTATATTAGATGCAGGCTTGCCAAACTTTCAGCTTAAACACCTGCAAGCATTACAAAATACAGCAGTTAGAATTTTGGGGCATGCATGGAAATTTGATCATGCGACTACCTAGTTTATAAATTATCAATGGTTGCCCATATTTTTTAGAATTAGATTTAAAATTCTACAGTATGGTGCCAGGCTACATAACAACCAAGCTTCTCCGTACTTGCCAAATAGGTCCCACTGCTCCTAGGATGAAATATGTTTCAAAAAGCCCCTGGTCATGCCCTTCAACTTCAAACCGCCAAATGACATTCCTACTCCCACTTCATACCAAGCCACTGGAACCAGCTGCCCTCACAAATCAGATCCCTCGAAGATCTCCTCAACTTCAGGAAAGCAATAAAAACATACCTATTCACCTAACTCCCCTGCCTATGACTGATGAATTATAAAGAAATGTATACTGCTACTAGATCCTTGGTATGTGTCACATTGGGATATTAACTTGTATTGATAAATCTTGTACTATAACTATGGCAAATTTAACCTGTAAACTGTATATTATGTATATTGGTATTAGACCCCTAAAATGTGTCGAGTTAGATAAAACTTGTATTGAAAAACTTTGCACTGTAACTATGGCAAATTGTAACCTGTTAGCTGAATATTATGAGGTACATAATCGAAATGGAAATATGTCTAAAAACACGACTAAATCAGAACTTTGACGATCAAAAAGACAGGTCGTCTAAGTGCCGATAATCAAAAAGGGTTTTAGACGTATCTAAAAGCAGCTTAGGCCTTTTCACTGTCGCTGTACGCCCAGAGTGAAAAGGGGCGTTTTTGAAGGAGTGGTTAGGGTGGGAGGTAGGCGGGATGTGGTCTGACCTAGACTTAGTTGTCCTGCAGCGATAATCAAAAGTTTAATAAGATTGCCTAGACGGAACTTATACGTTGTGACTTAGGCGATCTAAAAAGAGGTATAAGTGCCCAGAATTTATCCAAAGTGACCAGATAACCACTGAAGACACAAAGTACAGACCCCTACACACTCCCCCAGTGATCACTGAGACCCCCCCAACCATATAAATCAGAATAAAAATGTATATACCTGACTCCAGAACATCAGCACCTGGCATAGGAAAGCCTAGTAGAGCTGCACAGAGGTGGCTTAGTCTGGGAAGGAGGCTAGTAAACCATAGAGAGGAGGACCCAGGCCCATAAGCCACTCTAACCACTGCATTTATGGTGAAAAATGTGCACCCATCAAACCCCCCTCTCCAAACCCTACTTTAATGCCATACAGGTGGCACCTGCAGTCATAAGGTCTATTGGGGTGGTAGACAGATGGGTATAGTAGGTTTTGGAGGTGTTTTGGGGAGCTCACCATGACCTGTTTATGGCATATTTTTGTGAAGTTTACAGCAGTACCCTTTAAGGTGCCCCACTAATATGGTGTCTTGTCTAGGTGGCCAGTCCATCACTTTGCTGACCCCTTCCACGTCCAAAAGGTCTTTTTCTAGGTGTTTTGGGCTTGAACAAATTTTTGGACGAGAATGGGGTATAAAGATAGACAACTTAGTGGTCTGGACGTATAATTAGACGATTCTCAAAAAAAATCTATTTTGGACGTATTTTTCGAGAATGGACTTTGGATGCTGGTGACTTTGGATGACTAGCACTTTAGGCCCAAAATGGACTTAGATGGTTTTTTTTTTATTATGCCACTCCACGTATGTTAACCTGTAACTCGTTCTGAGTTCTTTGGGGAGAATGTGATAGAAAACGAATTAAATAAAAAAAATAATAAATAAAGTATGTATAGCACATAGATCTCTGTGGGAATAGCAACCTTTATACTTGAGTAGGTGAATAACATTGTATATACCTGTTAGAAGTCTCGGATCTTTACAGGATTAGAGAATGTCTCCATTGCATTTCTTGAGGGCACAATGGGCAGGCACAAGGGAAAATACTTTCTTTTGGCTTACACCTATCTTATAGAATGATTTACCCAAAGAAATTTGAGCAAAGGCCAATTATAAGAGATTTAAGTTTTTATTAAAAAAACAACTTCTTTAAACAAGCCTTAAATGTAGAGAGCTTACAGTCTGAGGGAGCTTGCCAAGTCCTCCAGGGACCTATTTTTCTTTTAGAGCCGTTAATACAATGCTATGAAAGCAAGAATGTTGCTCTGGGATGTGTTTTAAGTCTGTCCTTTTGGTTTTATGGAGTTCTTTTTTTTACTTGCTGTAATGGATTTTATATTATAAACCACTTTGGTCTGGAAAAGGTAAGCAGTTTATCAATTAACTAAACATAAACAGATAGACCTAGAAGAAAGTTTTACTGTACTCTAGGAATGTCCTCAGCCCTGTAACATAGTAAATGACAGCAGATAAAGACCTGAACGGTCCATCCAGTCTGCCCAACCTTACATGCTCCATAACGTAATTTAATCTAAATGGTCCTTTTTCTTAGATATTTTTGGGCCAGAAACCCAGAGCCCTGCCTGGTAGTGTGCTTAGGTTCCATCTACTGGAGTCTCTGTCAAAGCTCACCCCAGCCCATCTTAACCATCCCAGCCATCGAAGGCCTTCCCAGCCCATCTTCAAATGAATGTCCATATACAGGACACAGACCATGTAAGCCTGCCCAGTACTGACCTTCATTCCTTACGAGGGTCGAGTTGAGGAACTAGGTCATTAGTACTCAGACTTAATGGGGTGGGTCAGTAGAGTGGGCAGACTTGATGGGCTATAGCCCTTTTCTGCCGTCATCTTTCTATGTTTCTATGTTTCTATGTATACCCATTATTTTCTGATTAGAGATCCTCTGTGTTCATCCCACGTGTGTTTGAACCCTGTCACCATTTTCTAGCCAGTAAACTGAACTCATGATTTACCAACGTATAACTTACCTGATGGAATGGGAGAACTTTAATCCTGAAGATATGTCTAGCAACATCCCAAAGTTAGCTAGCAATCTTTTGAATAGCAACCTTTCTGTGAACATCAGTGTAGGTAAAGCATTTCAGAAAATATTCTTAAGGATGGATGACCTGATCCAATAGAGCATGCCCAAGACTGTACATCATTAATCCAGGAATCTATTCATTAAGGTAAAATATTTTTTTTCTATACAGCCCTCTGCACATAATTTAGAATCATGACAATAGATTATTTTGGCCCTATATAAAAGTTAATTCAATTTTCTCTCTTTTAGCAGACAAAACAACTAAATATAGCCTTCTAGGCCTACAAGAATAGTTACTGTATATGTATATGTGAGTGATGCAAAACAAGATACCTATCCACTCTCCCACTCATAGTTTTGCCACCAGTAGGCTACAAGATTTATTATGATAGGCTAGCAAAGATTAAACTTTTGACAAATGTTTGTTTATATCTCACGTAATTATTAAGTTGGTTCCCATGACAACAGCTCGAATTATTATATAGGTAGCTTAGGATATAGCAGGAGTTTACTTTAAGACAGAGTCTAGGGTATTAAAGGAAGCAGATTATTGAGTGTATTTCTTACAACATCAAAAATTCTCTTTAATGTGTGAGTTGTTGGTCAACAGAGCGCATTTTTTTTTTTCAGACCTTCAAAATAGTTTATAGTGTATTTTCTTGAAAATAAATTATGTTCAAGAAGCTTTAATAAGGGATGTGTCCCCCACTCCCCGAGCTGCATCTGCCCAAGGGAGCCAATCTGTATTTGCTATCAGTTAATCCTTCGCCAAATATTTCTGGATAAATAAATTGAAATTGACAACAAGATATAAAGCATTATTTTCTAGATAAGTGTACAAACTGGGGTAGAATTCAGCTGCTTGTAGTGAGCATTTATTTTGCTATCGCTGTTGTTATTCCTAGATATTCAATATTGGACTTTGCCTGGGCACCCAGCATTGAATATTCAGGTTCATGCAGCCAGCTATCTCTTATGTGGTCGTGTGATATTCAGATCAAGCAAGAGTAGGGATGAAAGGATGACTCTTCCTAAAGTGATTGCTCCGCTTTGGAGTTTTCAAGTGTGATATTCAGCACTTAAGCCCCATTGTTATCAAGCTGTGTAAGGGTTTTTTTTTTAAATCGAAGACCGCTGCGGCCACAGCAATAAAAGCTTTGGAGCTTTTACCGCAGCGGCCGGCGATAAAAACCCCTAACGAAGCTTGATAAAAGGGAGACTTAACCACTTAAGTGACACTTCATAAAGGAGTCATTTTAATAAAGCTTAGCACGTGCTAAATGTTAAGAAGCCCATTTCATACCTATGGGCTACCACCCCAGGCTCCTCTCACCCTTGCTACGCCACTGATTCTGGTCCTTAAGGATATGCTTGCATCAATTCTGGTCCATTGGTATTGGTCATTCCCACTGATTTCATTTCTATCCGATTATTGTGAGAGTTGACAGTTTTCTCTTTTCCTTTGACTTCAGGGTTCCTTACATATGGCACCCAGAGTACAATTGTCCCTATAGTTATATTTGTATAACCTGTGGCTATGGATTCTACAGATAAAATCTTATATAAAACCAGCCAAAATATTTTTAAGAAGACTTATATGGTCAGCATCATCACCAACTTTATGTTTATTTACACCAACTTTATGTTTATTTACAATATTTGATAAACTGCCAAATTTGGATCAGCCAAGTTTAAGCAAAGTACACAATATAAAATAAAATTGGCATAAGGAAACAACTCCAATTAAATAGAAAAGACAATCATTCAAACAGCAAAAAGAAATATACCCCCTATTCTACGAAACCGCACTAGCGGATTTTAGCGCAGAGAGCTACGCATAATGGCCTGCACTGCTCCCGATGCTCATAGAGTTCCTATGAGCGTCGGGAACAGTGTGGGACATTCAGCGCGGCTCCCCGCACTAAAAACTGCTAGCACAGTTTCGTAGAAGAGTGGGGATAATGATTGCTCTTACCATCCCCCCCACCCCAGTGTTCTCTAAAGAGCATTAAATGCTGAAGAAAATAGATATGTTTTAAGATCTGCTTTAAATTTTTTATAGGATATTTCAGAGCAAAGTTCCAAGAGCAGACCATTCCAATGAGAAGGTGCCAGGAAAAAAAAGGCACTGGCTCTAGTAGACTAGTATGCGTGTGCAGAAGGAGGAAGGACTAATTAACGGTCATTTAATGAAGATAAGATCCATGCCGGGACCTAGGGTATAGTGAGAATAGATAAATAGTCTAGAGGGTTCCATTCTGGAGCACCCTGAAGGTTAGGAGCAAAATTTTGAAAAGACAGGAAGCTAGTGTAGGTGACGGAGCAGTAGTTTAGCATGACCCCAGCATTTACCCCATACCCCCTTTTACTAAACCGTGATAGCGGTTCATAGCACAGGGAGCCATGCTGAATGCTCCACACAGCACGTGGCATTTTAGCGTGCGCTATTCCGCGCGTTAAGGCCCTAATGCAACATTGTAAAAGGAGCCCTTAGTACAACTATGCAGTACTTGGACATTACACCCAACCAAGAGTACCTGTTTGAAAGGATTGAAGAGCTTTCCAAAGGAGGGTGCATGAGTTCTTTCCAGTGGCATGCTGGAGGTGAATTCAAAGGATAGAAATGGGACACGGACCTTCCCACAGACTCTGCAATCATAATGCACGTATTATGAACATATCTGGACTCCAGGCTGCCACCTCAACCAATATATCCAGATGGAAAAACATTTACTGGTTTGTCAGTATTTTATTCAGACACCTGATAAACCAGACATTTCAAAGGAAAATGTGTTCTGTGTTTACCAGAACAGCATCAATCCTCCACACTACGAGTTTATATACCAGCGTCACATGTACAACCTTCCCAAGGACCAGGAAGTTCAGACTGGATTGAGATGGATAGGACTCACTTATAAAGATAGGCTGAAGAGATTGGAGCTCTTTGTCTTGGAGAGGAGCCGACTGAGGCCCAGATGCACTAAAGCCAACAATCGTCGCTAAACCTGTTTTAACAGCTTTATTGATGATCATATTTGCCAACCGGATGCAGAAAATGGCTCATCGCCTGGTTTTCTGCACGATTGCTCATTCCTCAATCCAGCTATGCAAATAAGCTGATTACTATTAAAATGCCGTATAAACTAGTTGAGCGATTGATGCTCTAATTGTTTTCTTAACTGTATCCATGACATCCTGTTTCTTAACTGTATCCATGACGTCCTGTCTTGGCTGTTTAGATTGTAAGCTCTTTCGAGAAGGGACTGTTTTCTTCTTTGTGACTGTACAGTGCTGCGTGCGTCTGGTAGCGCTATAGAAATAAGTAGTAGTAGTAGTAGTTTAATAAGCATCTAAATAACTTGAAAACAATAATCTTAAAATCAATCCACAAAGGGTGTATACAGTCACAAGTGACCCACAAGATTAAAAAAAAAATTGATCTATAAAATACAAATGGTCCAACAGGGGTCATGTTTTGGCAAAATAAAAATGCCTTCCTCAGGGGTCTTATAGGATCCTTGGCTGTCTTAAATATAAAGATCAACAAGCAAAATGGATCACTCGATTATTACATATAATGTAATTTTAAAACAGAGGAGAAAAGACCTCAAAAAACCCCTGGAATATGATCAAACAGACCATAGCCAATTGGGGTTGGTTTTCATCACCGGTCAAAAACCCCTATATAATTTTTTATGTGATTTTAATTCTTTATCAAATGTGTATTATATATTTTTAAAAAATTTTTTTAGATATTTGAATTACCAAAAGTTGTTCTATCAGAATCTCTCTTAATTATGATTGAGCATAATAAACCAGCAGCTCTAAGTGAGTTTCAATATTAATAAAACATATCTTAAGTGCTTGACATTTAAAAGCCGGTGATGAAAACCAACCCCAATTGGCTATGGTCTGTTTGATCATATTCCAGGGGTTTTTTGAGGTCTTTTCTCCTCTGTTTTAAAATTACATTATATGTAATAATCGAGTGATCCATTTTACTTGTTGATCTTTGTATCGTTCTCTGGACACTCAAGCACGTTTCCATTTCATATTTCAGTTGATACTGTCTTAAATATAAAACCATAAAAGTCACAAAAAAATCCAAGTAGTTAAGAGGCTACAAACAAGCAGCACAGCTCACAAGACTCCAATGTAGGCTGTTGTTGAGTCATTTTTATTTTATAACTACACTCCTCCCTCCATATTCATGGTGGTTACAGGTAGAACATAGCCGCGAATACGGAGAAACCGCAAATAACTTTCTCATAGGTTATTCGCGGTTTTCTGTTAAAAACCCTCGAGAATATGATAAAACCACGAATAACCTAATTATTTGCCTCCTCCCCCGCCTGCCCGGGTCTCTACTTAACCCTGGCCCCGTCTACAGAGCAAGGGAGAGAGAGAAGCCCACCGCCAACTCCCATCGCATCGCTGCAACCCCTTCCACCCCACCAAGCCGCCGCTCTTACCTCCGGGTCCCCCTTGCGCCTATCCCATCTCCTCTCCTCAAAGCCGGTGACCCAAATTCCAGCGGTGCTCATGTGACGGTCTCGGCCAATGGCTGGGCGGCGCTCCAGTCTGGGCCATGGCAACAGGAGCTTGAGAGTCCCAGCAGAGATGAGCCCCGGTTGCATTTGGCCAGGTGGAAATGAGGCTTTAGCCCACCAGTTTGCAATGCAAGTATGCACCTCTTTATTTGATTTGGAATAGGTGGATGACGTAATTGGGGGGGGGAGGAGACAGCACGCTAAAAATCGTGAAAAGTCAAAACCACGGGTATCAAAACCGCGAATATGGAGGGAGGAGTGTAATCTGAATTCATGAACAAAACAGAACTTTGGCTTATGCAGTATTGTAATGACAGTTTTTGTTTACTCCTCAAAACCTGTCTGAGCACAGTAGTGAAAGCCAAAAGCACATTTAAAGTCTCTAGATGCAAATGAACATATAATGAGTTCTGCTGTGGTCGCAATTATTCCTGTATCCAGCAGTGTCATGATTAGATGATTTTATAGAAAAAAAATAAAAACAATTGTAGGATGTTATGTTTTTTCTGAAATAATTTCCAACATTTGTAACTTACTTTTGAGTGACAGTTAATACTGAAAACTAGAGAAAATGTGAGTTATCATTCTAGGAAAAACACCAGATATATATATATATTTTTACTGTGCCTTCAAATCTGTTAACATCTGTACTACATGTTTTGTTCTTTGCTTATTCCACCACACATGGAGACTATGAGGTGCATAATCGAAACAAAAATACATCTAAAAAACTGCCTATATCGGCACTTAGATGATCAAAAAGACAGATCTTCTAAGTACCGATAATCGAACAGGGTTTTAGACATATCTAAAACCAGCTTAGGCCTTTTGACTGCCTCTGTGTGCCCAGAGTGAAAAGAGGCATTTTGGGAGGAGTGGGTAGGGCAGGAGGTGGGCAGGTTGTGGGTCAATCTAGACTTAGTCATTCGGCAGTCATAATCGAAATGTTTACTAGGTTGCCTGGATATAATTTATACGTTTTGACTTAGACTAAGACAAAAAAGGTATAAGTTACGGATTGGGCAGCTACCGCGATCAGTTCAGCAGCCCAGGTAACTCTTCTTCTCCCCCCCCCCCCCCCCCCCCCGGCAACGATTGCCTGCAGGAGTGATGTCCAGTCCCTCCTGCCAAACTCTCCGACCCCCCCCCCCTTAAGTATCGCTGGCAGGAGGGATGCCCAGTTCCTCCTGCTGGACACCCCCAAAACCCACCCACTCCCACAAACATCGCTGGCAGGAGGGATGCCCAGTCCCTTATGCCAGATACCCCGACCCCCTTCCTCCGCCAAGGTAGGCCACCTAACCCCCACCCCTTAGCCCAGCCGGAACCCCCAGCTCACCCAAACACCACTCCTACCTTTTTATAGTTGGCCGGCCGGAAGGACTCTTTCAGCCTCTGGGGAATAGGGCTTAAAGATAGATGTAATGGTGGTCTGGGCGACTAAACGCCTGAACGTACAGGTAGGCCATGCTCGGAAAAAACCCACATTTTGGACGTTTTTTTCAAAAATGGACATTTCCCTCCTGCCTACTTTGGGTGCCTAGGGCCTTAGGCCAGTGTCTCTCAAACTTTCTCGAGCCGGGGCACACTAAAGGTAGTGGCCACGGCTTGAGGCACCCAGAAGTATGCGGATGTCGCTGTGATGACATCACGCATATGCATAACATCATCACGTTGACGTCCGCGCATATGCAGAGGCTCTCCAGATGGGCCCTGAGATGCCAGTAGGGGGTGCCAGCAGGGAAGAGGGCCAGAGAGAAGGAGAGGCACTGGTGCCAGCTGATTGCCTACAGCAGTGTTTCTGAACTACTTCAAGCTAAGTACCCCCTAAGTATAACAAATATCAATTGAGTACCCCAACCACAGACCTCCCTGGGCCCACCCAAGCTCTGCCCCAGATTCCATTCATTTTTCATATAAACACAATATACACAGCAGATATAAATTCTCAAAACTGAAACATTTCAATCACTAAATTGAAAATAAAATCATTTTACCTACCTGCAATCCTCTGCGGGCTGCTGTAATTAGCTTTAAAGGTGAGACTGGGAAGCTAGGGGGAAAGCTGGAGGATGCTAAAGAGAAGGGGGAAACATGTAGGCCTTCAGCGAATCGGGCAGCGCTGGTGCTGTACCGCGTAGGGAAGTCAGCTTGCAGGTACCTCTCTTCCTCCTCGGTGTACCGTGGCACACTTGGAATCTCAGGAGGCACACAGTTTGAGATACACTGCCTTAGGCCAAAGAAGGACTTAGATGGCTTTTTTAAAAATTATTATGCCCCTCCACTTGTCTAAAGAGCCACCAACATTCTCAGGTGCTATTTTAAATCAGTTTTGTAAAGAGAAGTAGGCACCCACCTGTCTTTATAAAATACTAGTGTAAATAGCAGAAATCATACCTACATTGCAGGCCTGGACCTTTATCACAAGTTGATTATTTTTAAATATGTCCACAGATTGGCATCTTTTGTAATCTGTGCTTGTATATATGCATGCTCTGCCCATACTCCGCTCAAACTGCACCCCTATACATGTCTCCAGCAAAGTACACATCATCACGTGAAAGCATGCCAATCTTTTTTTTTTTTTCTAAGAGACCATTTTTATGAGTATGTGGTCAAATAGTATAGAAAATAACCTTATAAAATTACCCTATATAGATGTAATGCCTAACTACTTACCCTTGCTTACTGGTTATTTGTTAGGGTCTCTTTCATTCTAGGGGAATGTCTACAAATGGGTTAATTTTATGCACGAAATTGCTAAATTGCTGAGTTATGTCCATTCTATGAAATCAAATCAGCTTTCTGTAACCGAGATATGTCAAGTACTGGGTCTAAATAAAGACATTCATCTTTTTAGACATGGATGCTCCTTCCCCTTCTGTGATTGGAGTTAGATGTCCATATTTCAGGTCCTCCCTAATCCCAGCCAAAACACACCCAGCCCACACCGCCTTACCATATAGCTATAAAGCAGTGCTAGACATCTATGCACAACTGCCATCTTAATGCCAGCTTTCAGACATCCAAAACAAGAATAGAGCTTCTAAAAGAGCCACCATACTTTCTAAAATTCACGCATATATGTTGATTGCTACAGGCACACACCACAGACTTATACCTATCTTGGAGTAAGTGCACTGGACATTTGATCAAACTCTTCCAAGTTTGCTAAATGCCATTATTCTAAACATCATGCTTTCAATAGGCACATAAATACTAGCACTGAAAATTCAAACTGATGGTCACTCTCTTTTTCTTTACTAATCATCTGTTTGAATTCTCAGTGCTAGTATTTATCTGCCTATTAAAAGCATGATGGTTAGAATGTTAGCATTGATGTCAAAGAAATGCTTATAAGAGGGCAATTCTATAACACTGCATTTATATATGCAGTAGAGGAGTAGCCTAATGGTTAATAATAACTTTATTTTCATATACCGCAATACCATGAACAGTTCAGAGTGATTTACAGAAGAAGAGCTTGTATATAGACAGTGATGTTACATAAAACTTTCAAAATTACATTAGCATGGTAAGATTAATCAAATTTGTCTTGAAGAGGAATAAAAATACATCCAGGTAGAGGTGGAGTCAGAGAAATGTATCGAAGAGGTAAGTTTTGATTGACTTTGTGAAAGTTTGATAAGAGAGTGTTTGAAATAAAGTTGGTTAGACATTTATTCCATTTGCCTGCTTGGAATGATAATGTTCTATCAAGGAATCTCTTGTAGATACATCCATTTAGGGATGGAAACTCAAACAAACACATCCTACAGCAGCACCTTGTGCCCTTGAGCAAGTCGGTTCATAGACAACAACGCGGAAGACAAAGGCACGCGCCAAAGAAAATTACTGTTTTTAGGGGCTCCGACGGGGGGTTTTGTTTGGGAGCACCCCCAGTTTACTTAATACAAATCGCGCCAGCATTGTGGGGGGTTTGTACTAAATACTTAACTTTTTCCCTAAAAACAGGGAAAAAGTGAAGTTTTCAGTAAAATGTGGGGGGTTAAACCCCCCCAAACCCCCCACAACGCGGCGCGATCTGTATTAAGTAAAGTGGGGGGTTCCCCCCACACACACCCCCGTCGGAGGCCTAAAAACAGTAATTTTCTTCGGCGCGCGCCTCCATGCTGCGCTCAATTGTCGGCTCGCGCCTTTGTCCCGGCGCGCTTTTGACCTGACACCGAGCAAGTCACTTAACCCTACATGCCTCAAGAGAAGGTAATGGCAATTTGTACTAAGAAAATCACAGGGAGGGAACACTAGGAGTCAACTGAGAATGCAACAGAGTGGTTAGCACTGCAGCCTCAGCACCTTGAGGTTCTGGGTGCAAATCCACGCTGCTCCTTGTGACCCTGGCTAGTCACCTAATCTCCCATTGTCCCAGGTACATTAGATAGTTTGTGAGCCTACTGGGACAGACAGGGAAAAACATTTGAGTACCTAAATAAATTCTGAGCTCCCCTGGGAGAACGTTATAGAAAACTGAATGAATAAATAAATAGACTCTGACTTAAGGGCATATTTGGAGCTGGAGTATTTGTACATAGTTTCTTAGGACAATGCCCAATAAAATCCTATTCTATAACAAAAAGTAAGCACCTATTTTGCTCTATAAAATACTAGCAAAAGTGGGTATCTACATGCACAAGCACTTTGAGTTAGTTTAAAGGTTCATGCCTAAATGTCAGAGATACATGCATGACATATAATGCTATATAAATTGCATGCGTAAGTTTAAGTCCCTGGTCCTTGTATAACCACCACTGTTTATATCACAAAGGTGGTCTGATAGCTAGCTAACTAGATACATCTAGAATTGAATTCTACCCCAATATTTCAAAAAAATATGTAAAATAATAGTTGATATATATGCAAGTTTTAGTCCCACCCATATTCTGCTCAGACTCCTCCTATGATTACACACATCTGTCAGATATGTGCTATGCAAGAAATGCACTTATGTATAAAATAGTACTAGTGGTTTTTTTTTGTATTTATGAAATAAGTGCACACATACGCCCATATATGCCATTATATTAGTCATTTACATATGAAATAGGCACATAAATGTTAGCGCTTCTTTATAAAATGTACCCCAACACTCTCTCAACATTTTCAACATATTTAAAAAAAACCCTGGCTGCTCTCAACTCCTTCCCTCCTTCCTTTGTATTCTCCAAAAAGAACAAAAATGCTTCCTGTTCCAGCTTTACCTCCTTCTTCCCCCACACTCAACAGGGGAAAAAAAAGTCTATTATTAGGAATTCATTTTTCTTTCTGCCCTGCTGGCCAAAAAAACAAAAAAAAAAAATGCCGGCTGGGGACTTTTCCACTCTCTCCTGTTAATGCAGCATCTGATTTTGGCCAGCCAAGTAGGGTAATCAGTTCAAAGAATCAGCATGTTTCCTAATGTTCTCCTCTGATCTACTTCTTGTCTGGCCCCACCCAAAATTTGGACAGCTAAATTTAGCTAACCAATGAAACTTTGGAGACTAAACTTATCCAATTGGACCCAGGGCCGGTGTTAGGGGGTAGCAAATAGGGCAGCTGCCCTGGATCCTACAGCTCAAGGAAGCTCCGCAATCTCCCCTTGTTGCCACATCTCCCCCCTTCCCCTTACCTTCGCGGTCGCCTTTCCAAATCATAGTTTTCTTTTTCAGCAGCGCCTCAGCACAGCTACCATTTTTATAAGTTGAGGGCGACTGCTAGGCCCGAAGCTTCCCCTCTGATGCAACTTCCTGTTTCCGCCTGGGTGGATTGCATCAGAGAGAAAGCTTCCGGTTGCGTCAAGAGAAGATTCTGCAGACGCATGCTACTTCAGGCTCCAACTGCTTGAACATATTAAATTAAAATGCACCATGAAGGTAAGGGGAAGGGAGGGAGGGAGATAGATAGATGCTCGGACCATGTGAGGGGTGCTGAAGGGGTGTGGAGAGAGGGAAGGGGTAGAAAGGAGCAGAGGCTGGGGGATGGAAAGAAACAGACGCTGAAAAGAAATGGAGAAGAGAGAAGAGGGGAGAAGATGTTGAAGGGAAATGGGGAACACAGGGGGTGGAAAGGAAGAGATGCTAAAGGGGGTGGTGGAAAAGAACAGACGCTAAAGGGAAATAGGAAACAGAGAGTGGAGAGAAGACACTGGAAGGGAAGAAGACAGAGATGCCAGATGGGGGAGTGGACCAATTGAGGGGGGTGGGAAAGAGAGATGGAAGGGAGAGGCACAGTAACAGAGCAAATGGAAGAAGCAGAGAGAAGGCAGACAGTGGATGGAAGGAATTGAATAAGAAGATGAGGCAAGCAGAAACCAGACAACAAAGGTAGAAAAAAAAATTATATTTATTTTTTATTTTTTGCTTTAGGATAAAGTAGCATATTAGTTGTGTTGATAAAAATTTAGAAACAAAGCCCTGCCAACTGAACATCTCTTTCTCTAATTCAGCAGCCAGATTTATAAAATGATAATTGTACAGAATATTGTTTCTTTTTATACTTTTAGAAAATAAGTTCAGTCTAAAACTATTGAAGGCTTGTGTGGATGGGATCACATGGTTTGTGGGGCCAGGGTGGGGGGGGGGGACCGAGCTCGCAGGGATGGGGAGGGGACGAATTCGTGGGGACAGGGATGAGCTCATGGAGACGAGGACAAATTTTTTCCCTGTGTCATTCTCTAGTAGGGATATCAGGGGGAGGGTGCAGAGAGAAGAAGGGATCAGGGCCCCCCTCCTTAATTTCTGCCCTGGGCCCCAGCATGTCTAAAACTGGCCCTGATTGGACCAGTCAGTTGTCAAAGGCTTTGATCAAAGGGAATTATAGAAACACAAACAAAGCTGTACTTTGTGTTGCTAATTTTCAAGCTTAGGGATTTCCCTCTGAGAACTGGTTGCTATGTATACAAGTTGAATGTGCCCCTTGTACATTGAAAACAGTACCAGCTGTACAGCACTGCCCCATAAATACTTAAGAGTTTGTATTGTCTGCCTTGACATGTGGTATCCTTCCAAAACGAGTGAACATTAAATTATGGCCTGTGATTATTGCTGAATCTAATAATATGGCAATGCATTTATATACATATAAACAGTGCCTGTGAGTGATGTGACAGTGTTAGCATGATGTAAATGATATTCATTATATATGAATTGCCAGCTTTCCCTTAGGACCCTTATGATAATGTGATGTTGCTTCTTTGAAGCTATTCCAATGAGTGGCAATTCATAATAAAATAAAAGATATAGCCTCAAAAGGCCAGTTGGTATTCCATTTAAGCAGAAAACACATAAAAACTTCAGAGTATTCCAAAATGAAAAGAAAAAAAAAGTTGTTTATAGTAGAAACCATTTTCTTGTTCATTTGGACACTTTTATTCACTACAGATACCCACCTTAGTTGTCTTAAAATGGACAAAACCAGGCTGAACACCCCAATTAAACTGTCACAATTGTTCTGCAGTTGGGTTTCCTTTGTTGGTCCTAAAAGAGAAAGAATGACTTTATTTCATTGGAAATGTACAAATGATGCCAAATTCTTGCTTGACGTTGTTAGACTGTGATTACTGGTGGAACTATAACCTTACTTATGCAAATCACTGTAGTTCATGGCAAGCTTGACATTTGCAGAATTAATGAACTAAATAATTAGGTGACCTGGTAAGTGAATTGGTAAACCAGAACCATTAATCTTTTAATGAATTCATTACTATCACTTAAATAATAAATTTTTTGCATAATTTTCAAGGATTACAATGAAGAAACATTAGAATAGAAAACCCATTATGTGAAGGAGCGTTACTTTTATAAATCTGTCATTATGTCTTTATTTTATTGAATTAATTTCTATTGAAGCTTTAGAAAAGTGGCAAGAGTCCCAGACTCTTTGGTAGCAGTTTTTAAAAGAAAACAATAAAGACAGAAGAGTCTGGAATCTTTATTGTTTCAAACAAGCCAGTTCCTAAAATGAATAATTAGCATTTCTTGAAATCCTCTATCGCACATGTGCTAGAGTTCCAAACACTAGCTTAGCCCAACACTAAGGTTGGATACTAGATTTTATTCCTGTTGTGTGTCATTTTAGAGAATAAAAGGATAATGTCAGCAACCATACAAATTTTTTCCAATATAATTATTAAACAAAATATGCAAGAATTATATGCCAAGTTTAGAGATATTTTTAATCTAATGTCCAAAACACTAACAAGTTTTTAAATTATTCCCCCCCTCCCTCCACACACCCACACACACACCTTCTACTAAGCTGCGGTAGAGGTTTCTACCGTGTCCCAGAGCGCTAAATGCTCCGCCGTTCATAGAATTCCTATGGGCGTTGGAGCAGCATCGGATCATTGAGCGCTTCATGTTGCTTTAGAAATCTATATCATGGCTTAGTAAAAGGAGGGGGTTACTTATGTATTTGTTAAATTATATTTCCTGTTCTCTTTTCCAATATCATTAATTTATCTACCTCAGTAGGAAAGAAAAGCGTTTTCAAAAAAATTTTGTTTTATTTTTCAATATAGTCCCCTGAGAGCTCCATACACGTCATCCACTTTCCCTGCAATGACTTTAACCCCTTTGAAAAGAATTCTTCTGTTTGACCTTCATACCAGGACATCACAGCTTCCTTGATGTCTTCATTGCTTGAAACTCACTGTCCCAAACTCGGAACAAGAAATAATCTGATCAGGACTATAGGATGGATGGTTTAGCTGCTGAAACCCACATTCTTGGATGGCAGCCTGTAATTGTCATCATGTGCACTGGTGCATTGTTGTGAAGAAGCAGCACACCTGCTGTGAGTTTTCCTCATCTTTTCTTCTTGATTGACTCCCACAAAGCAATCATTGTGTTGGTATAACTCTCGCTGGTTATGGTTGTCTTGTGTGGCATGAACTCCACAAGCAAAAGTCCTTCATCATCCGAGACAACAGTTGCTATAACTTTGCCTGCAGGTTTTTCTGTCTTCAACTTGTTTGGAGTAGGGGATGACTTATGCTTCCACTGCATTGACTCTGTTTTGGACTCATGCTTTCTGTGATGGACCCAAGTCTCATCTCCAGTCACAAAATGATAAAAAAAATCACTCCAAGTTCTGACAACACTGGAACCTCGTAGCGAACCCATCTTGCATTAACCTTGGACATGCCCAAACTGTACTTGCCAAGATGTCCATTATTTCAGCTATTCAGGAAACCTTAATTTATCTGTTTAACAAAATTAAATCCTCAACTTTCTTGCAGATTTCTGTGGAAGTTGCTTCTAGTGTGAGGGTCATCTTCAATGCTTGCTCCAAAATTTTACTATGTAGGATGATGGGGTAGACGCACCATAAACTTCAGTCATGCGTTCATGGATCTCCTTTGGCTTTTTGCCTTCTTTTGTGAGAAATTTTATGACTGAACAGTTCTCCAAGTCTAGCAGTTTCTTACTTGATTCACCTGAGGACTCTCCTGACATCCTGCCTCTTGGAATATAAGACTCATACTGAGCCGTAACTGTGCATGAGTAACCTTGAGACATGTAACAACATGTACAACTCGTTTCAACATGCTTGCTACTTGCTTTCATACTCAGGTAGATAAATTATTGAACAACTCTCACAATGCAAGATGAGATAAAATGTAATATCAATAAATACATAAAAGCACAATTAACAAATAGCACATAAATATCTTTTGAAAAAGAAATATCTGATTTCCAAAGATTAATTATTAAAAACAAATCAAAATAGCATGAGATATATGGGACAACTGTCAAAACAGTTCATAGCTTGTGTGAAACCTACAAGCAAGGTCGGCATCCCATATACCGAGGTAATCCGGGAGATGACCTCAATCTACATACAGACGGAGGAGAACACAGCACCAGGAAAGGACGTCTCCGTGCAGACCGAGACCATCCCACAGCAGTACATTTCGGCCTCCACACAGACAGAGGAGGTTTGCCAGCCAGGTGACGACATCATGCAGGAACTGAGGAGCCTCAGGGAGGAGGTGAAACGTCTGAGAGGCATTAGAGAGGATGAGGCCTATATTGATGGGATAGTGCAGGAACTGTCCCAAATCACAGAACAGGCCCGTAATGGATCTCCCATGGTGACACCAGGGCCGTCGCCACAGAAACCAACTGTTGGAGTTCAGGAGATGGATGGAGACACTGATTCCTGGCAGTTGGTGACCTCCTCCACAGGTAAGCGTAGGAGACCACCCCCTCCCTCCATTTACAATCTCTTCACCTTCTTACTCTTTCTCTCACCAGGGCAGCTCCACATTGACTCCACATCTGAACCTGAAGAACAGATTCCAAGTCTTGCAGGAGGAGACTACCGACGAGGAGCAAGACCAGGTCCAACACATATCTCCATCCCTGGGAATCGACACACCCAAAAGAAGCGTAGAGTCATAGCCATTGGGGACTCCATGTTGAGGGGCACCGAGGGACCAATATGCAGACCGGATATGCAGTCGAGGGAGGTCTGCTGTGTTCCTGGAGCCAGAATACGAGATGTGACCACCTGTCTTGATAGACTTTTCAGGCCCCAGGACCACTTCCCCATGCTGCTCATCCACGTCGGAATGAATGACACTGCAAAGAACACCCTGGAGGACATAGCCAGTGACTTCGGAGCTCTGGGAAAGAGGCTGAAGCAGACAGGAGCACAGGTAGTATTCTCTTCAATTCTTCCTGTTGGGGGCAGAGGAAGGGACAGGGAAGAACGTATCCTGAAGACGAATGAGTGGCTACAGCGATGGTGCCGGGAAATGAACTTCGGATTCCTGAATCACGGAGAGGCACTACAGGGACTACAGGGACCAGACGGACTCCACCTGACCAACAGAGGCAAGAACGTCTTTGGACACCGACTAGCCCACCTACTTTGAAGGGCTTTAAACTAGGTAAGTCGGGGGTGGGTACCCACTTTTACACCGGAGCAGTAAGTAACAATCCTGATGTGGCAAACCAAAACTCCGATTCTAAGTCTAAGGTAAGTACCCTTACTGCAAAAGAATCGCTAGGGGACACTTTAACTCAAATGGGTTGCTCTCTACATGAGCTAAATAAACAAAAAGAGTGGAGAGCTATGTATGTTAACGCACGCAGCCTGGGGAACAAATTTCTAGAACTGGAAACAGAAATAGTTAATGCAGACCTAGACATAGTAGCGATTTCCGAAACATGGTTCACAGACTCTCACGGGTGGGATATAACTATACCAGGATACAACCTGATTCGGCAAGACAGAGAGGGTAAGTTAGGAGGAGGGGTAGCACTTTACCTCAAAGAAAACATCAAAACAACCAGGATCACGGATGTCAAGTATACTGGGGAATCCATCTGGGTAAACCTGGCCAGAGGCGGAGAAAAATGCCTGTACCTTGGTGTAGTGTACAGACCTCCAAGACAATCGGAGCTCAAGGACGCTGATTTAATTGATGACATTAAAAATATCACCTTACGGGGGGACGTTGTTCTATTGGGGGACTTCAACATGCCTGATGTAGACTGGAACACACTCTCAGCGACAACTTGTGATAGCAGGAGGATATTGACGTCCATAAGGGGAGTACGGCTCAAACAATTGGTACTAGAGCCCACTAGAGCCCAGGCCATCCTGGACCTGGTACTTACGAACGGGGAAAGTGTCTCGGAGATCTCGGTGGGAGAACCGCTAGCCACCAGTGACCATAACATGGTATGGTTTAACCTTAGGAAAGGCTTTCCTAGATCACAAACAAAAACAAGGGTACTCAACTTCCGGGGTGCTGACTTCGCACAAATGGCAGACTTCGTCCATCAGATGCTTCAGGTTCAAGAAGGAACGGATAATGTGGAGGTTATGTGGTCAACCTTGAAATCGACCCTTCATGAGGCAACTATCCGCTACATAAAATCAGTAACTAAACAACAAAGAAGAAAGAAACCCCAATGGTTCACTGATAAGGTCTCGCGCCTCGTCAAGGAGAAGAAAAGAGCATTTCTCTCGTACAAACGCACCGGGGAAAAAGAAGCAAACATTGAATACAGGACAAAGTCTGCAGCGGTCAAAACAGCAGTTAGGGAGGCCAAACTTTGAATGGAAGAAACTCTAGCGAAGAACATCAAGAAAGGGGACAAATCATTCTTCAGGTACATTAGTGACAGGAAAAAGAACGCAAACGGGATAGTACGCCTTAGAACGCCAGACGGGAATTATGTGGAAACAGATTCTGAAAAAGCCAAACTACTGAATGATTACTTCTGCTCGGTCTTTACCTGCGAGGCACCAGGACACGGGCCACAGCTGGAAGCAATGCAAAGCAAGGAACACCCATTTCAGAATTTTGAGTTCACACCAGCTGATGTTTACAGAGAACTGTCAGGACTCAAGGTGAACAAAGCCATGGGACCGGACGAGTTGCATCCAAGAGTGCTCAGGGAACTAGGCGATGTTCTGGCGAAACCGTTAGCCATGCTCTTCAATCTCTCCCTAAGTACAGGGAGAGTACCCCTGGACTGGAAAACAGAAAACGTCGTTCCTCTGCACAAAAAGGGTTGCAGAGCAGAGGCAGCGAACTACAGACCAGTGAGTCTCACATCAATAGTGTGTAAACTCATGGAAACTCTACTCAAAGGTAAATTAGACTCGATATTGCATGAAGGGAATCCCTGTCAACATGGATTCACAAGAGGCAGGTCATGCCAATCTAATCTTATAAGCTTCTTTGATTGGGTGACAGGAAAACTAGACTCAGGAGAGGCTCTGGACATAGTATACTTGGATTTCAGTAAAGCTTTCGACAGTGTCCCACACCGTAGACTATTAAACAAGATGAAATCGATGAGGTTGGGTGAGAAACTAACTGCATGGGTCAATGATTGGCTGAGTGGAAGACTTCAGAGGGTGGTGGTCAACGGCACCCTCTCTGAGACTTCGGAGGTGACTAGCGGAGTGCCGCAGGGCTCAGTCCTGGGACCATCCCTTTTTAACATATTCATAAGAGACCTGACCCGGGGGCTTCAGGGTAAAGTATCACTGTTTGCCGACGACGCCAAACTGTGTAACATAGTAAGTGAAAGCAACCTCAAGGACAGTATGACGCAGGATCTGATCACGTTGGAAAACTGGTCCTCGACATGGCAGCTGGGCTTCAACGCTAATAAATGTAAGGTCATGCATCTTGGCAGCGGAAATCCATGCAGAACATACTCCTTGAATGGAGAAACGCTAGCTAGGACTTCAGAGGAACGGGACTTGGGGGTAATCATCAGTGCAGACATGAAAGCTGCTAAACAAGTAGAGAAGGCCTCATCTAAGGCAAGGCAAATGATGGGATGTATCAATCGAAGCTTCATCAGCCGCAAACCTGAAGTCATAATGCCACTCTACAGAACCATGGTGAGACCTCATCTGGAATACTGTGTGCAATTCTGGAGGCCACATTACCGGAAAGATGTGCTTCGAGCTGAATCGGTCCAGCGGATGGCCACTAGGATGGTTGCCGGACTCAAGGGTCTCTCATACGAAGAAAGACTGGGCAAACTGCAGCTCTATACCCTGGAGGAGCGCAGAGAACGGGGTGACATGATTGAGACATTTAAGTACGTCACTGGTCGCGTCGAGATGGAAAACGATATATTCTTTCCCAAGGGCACCCACGGTCACAAGGGGGCACCCCCTCAAACTCAGAGGGGGGAAATTTAGTGGTGACACGAGGAAGTATTTCTTCACGGAAAGGGTGGTAGATCACTGGAACAAACTTCCGGTGCAGGTGATCAAGGCCACCAGCGTGCTCGATTTTAAGAATAAATGGGACATCCACGTGGGATCCCTACGAGGGTCAATTTAAGGAACTAGGTCACTAGCACTCAATGGGGTGGGTCAATAGAGTGGGCAGACTTGATGGGCTGTGGCCCTTTTCTGCCATCGTCTTTCTATGTTTCTATAGTCAGATGCGCGCAAGACATAATCCCGCGGACAAATGGGAGCAGACAAATGAGCGCAGAGACAAGTGAGTTCAAGATAAGTGAGCTCAAGATAACAGCACCAAGACATAAGCACGTGGACAAATGGGAGCAGACAAATGAGCGTGAAGACAAGTGAGCGCAAGATAAGTGAGCCAAGACATCTGAGTGCAGACAAGTGAGTGCAAGACAAGTGAGCGCAAGACATCTGAGAAAAAGTTCAGTTTTCAGTAATAATGGCAGTGGGAACACAATGTCGGCGCGCATATGACCCACGCGTTTTGTCCCGTTATGACTGGTTCATAGTTTGACCTGCGCACTTTTGTCTCATCACCAGACAATAGCACGCAGGATGTTGTATTGTAAGGTAAATAGTGGGTTCATAGTACAATGGGTGCAAGACATATTGTGCTTTACATATTGTGTTTTGCTGCCCCTAGTGCCTTGTTCCTATGCCTGCAGTGTCTATTCCTCCGATCCAGGCTAACCTGATTCATCCCTCCTCTCTCCCAGTTCATAGTCAAATGCTAATTTAACCAGGCCTCCTACTAGAGGTGTGTAACATTCATTAATTTCTGATATTATTCAAAGTTTACCACCTGTAATCATTTATTTGTGTTTATCTTGCAGGATATTTTTGTTCTATGAATTCACAAAAAGCTAATGGCTAATTACATTAGCATGATAATCTTTACATGACAGAATATATTTTTTAAGTGTTTATGAAGTTCATTTTCTCATTGTAGTTCTTGAAGTTAAAATAAAAGACCATGCAATTCCTTCCCTCCCTTTTCTTCTCCCTCCTAGAAAAAAATACAAAAAAAGAAAAAAAACAACTCCCACCCCTCCTCCCTTCCCCTTCCACACTCCCTCCCCTCTTCCCCTTTACCCCTCCTAGATCTGCACTTTTCTACAGCACCCTATTACTTGCTACACTCGTTTATCTTGCAATTCAGTAGCGCGCATCTTACAAGCACCCCAAGGGAGTCGAAATTATGCGGGTGCACTAACGTCGAAACTTTGATCTGCGACCTATCGTTACTACACATCTTATATAGCTTAAACCGTTAGCGTAGAGGCCACAAGTGAATTTTAAGCGAAACTTTGAGCGAAACTTGAGCTACACAGCGTTTTCTTATACCCTCACTTATCTAGCGATTCTGTTGCGCGCATCTTATATAAAAAGTTAGCAAATGAAAATATAAACATACCTTGCAAATGAAAAAATTTTGAAGTAGTGTCGCGCTCACCAAAGGCGAGTGAAATCCAAATTTGGAAGTAGTGTCGCTCTCACCAAAGGCGAGTGAAATCCGTGCAAGAGAAATACCTGTTATAGAGCAAATTCTAAACCAGACCTATAATGGACACAGTCAGGCAGCGAAAGGAAGGTGGAATGTTCTGAGCATGTATAAAAGGAGCAAACGTAACTAATCACAAAGAGGCTAGCGAAATGAAGGCGGGCTGTTCTGAGCATGTAAAAAAGGAGCTAACATAACCATAGTAATGTGAACATGCGCATGATTGTCGTTGCACTGATTTGTCCTTCTGCTCAATTGTCTTGCGCGCAATTGTCATTGGGCTCAATTGTTTTGCGCTCAATTGTCGGGCTCAAATGTCTTGCGCTCACTTGTCTTCGTGCATTTGTCCACGCGCATTTGTCTTGCGCGCATTTGACTTGCCACCATCAAAACTGTATGGACAAGTGCAAGGTGACAGATATTTTTTCTGTGGATTTTGAACACCTTCTGAAAGGGAAAGTACGAGCATACTTTCACTTGGAAAACTACCCAAAGAAAAAATACAGTAAGTACTCAAAACAATATGCATAACTGTTAAACAGAAAATTATTGGTCAGATTTGCTAAAAGGCAGTACCGCATCATCACATATTAACATACATTAACTTGTATTATTTATCATGATCCCATTTCATGCAATGGAGCTTGTTTTCTAATAAAGCACATAGCTTCAACATAAGAATTGCCATACTAGGTCAGACCATCTAGCGCAGTATGCTGCTTTTAACAGTAGTCAATCCAGGTCACCAGTACCTGTTAGAATTCCATCAGGGGTTGAAGGAAAACATTGAAAAGCATGAACAAGAGTATGGAGTCCTATGGAACGCTACTTTAACACTCACCAGGAAAATTTCTCATTGATCTAAGTTGTCTACCTTCTATCTGACCAAAACAATGAGAACCACTAAAGGACTTTCAGAATATTCATAGAAAACTAGAAAGACATGGGCTTGGATGCAATGTTATGTTGTGGATTAGGAACTGATATTTGGACAGAAAACAGAGGGTAGGTTTAAATGGCCGCTTTCGTAATAGAGGAGGGTCAATGGTGGAGTGGCACAGGGATCTGTACTTGGATCTTTGCTATTTAGCATATGAGAGGGAATATCAACAAGTAAAGGCAAAATACATTAATGTCTTTAATAGAAATAACTGTGAGCAATTGAAATCATTTTTCCACATAGTAGATGACACATTTGTTCAACTAGTTTTGTATTTTTGCAAAGAAGAAGTTTTTCAGCTGCTCCCGAAGCCAGGTGAGCACCACTTCCTTTATTTCATCATGCTTTGTCTTTTGCTCTCCGGGTCACAATGATGCACCCATGTCTTGTCGCTGGTGACAATTCTCTCTAGAATACTCGGATCTTCTTCATACCGTCTAAGGAACTGGGTCGCAAACTCCACATACTGTTGCTTGTGCAGATCAGTAAGTTGTTTAGGAACCCATCATGTGCAAACTTTCCTGTATCCCAAGTCATCATGCATTATGGAAATTGCAAATCCATAGCTGATATCCAAATTGCAGCCATCTGAGACACTGTTATTTGTCATTCTCTAATTAAGGCATCCATGTCAAAGTGCTCTTGTGTGCACAGTGTTGATGGGTGATCAGAACAACATTTGTCGATTATTCCTGTTCTTCCCACGTTAAACCTTTTGACCCACTTATAAACTTTTCATTGATTCATGATACTATGTCCATACTGGGTCAATATCCCACAGTGAATTTCCACAGGTTTCAATCCCTCTGCCCAAAGAGAGCACACTACTGCACATCGTTCTTCAATGGTGCAATCTTGCAATGGAGCGTCCATGTAGCTGCCACACGACTAAAGACTGAGTTCTGTCCTATGAGTGGCTGAAGTATCCAACAGACAATGTATGAGTACATATGTTGTATTTCACTAGCTCTGTTCTAGTTATTGTGTAATTTAACAAGTACCTTTAACTTTTGATTTACCCTCGTATAAATTATCTGGAAATCGGATTAATGAGTGAGGTGATTTTCCAATGGGTTTTACCAAGCAGCATAAGAGCATTTTACAACATCAATGAGCATCGGAGCATCTACTTCACCAACACACGGTAAAATGCTCTTACGCTGCTTAGCAGACTGTTAGAAAGAACAACTTAGGAAATTGAAAAACTGGGCTTCCAAATGGCAAATTAATTTTAATGTGGAAAAATGCAAAGTGATGAACATTGGGAAGAATAATTCAAATCATAGTAACCAGATGTTAGAGTCCATCTTGGAGTCAGCATTCCAGAAAAAGATCTAGGTGTCATTGTAGACAATACACTAAAAACTTCCACCCAGTGTTCAGTGGCGGCCAAAAAAGCAAACAGGATGAAAGGAATTAGGAAAGAAATGGTAAATAAGATTGAGAATATTATAATGTCGCTATATTGCTCCATGGTGCAGCTTCACCTTAAATAGTGCATTCAGTTTTGGTCACTATATCTCAAAAAAGATATAGCAGAATTAGAAAAAGTTCAAAGAGGAGTAACTAAAATTATAAAGGGGATGAAACTCCTCTCTTTTGAGGAAAGGCTCAAGAGATTAGGGCTCTTCATCTTGGAAAGGAGATGTCTGAGGGGGGATTTGATTGAAGTCTACAAAATCCTGAGAGGTATAGAACAGGTAAAAATGAATTGATTTTTCATTCTTTCAAAAAGTACCAAGACTAGTGAATACTCAATGAAGTTACATGGAAATAACTATCCTACAAATAGGAGGAAATATTTTTTCACTGTATAAATTGTTAAACTCTCAAACTCATTACCAAAGGACGTTGTAACAGTGGTTCATAGACAATAACCTCTGGAAGCTTCACCATATGGTCTTGCATCTATTCTAGCCTTGGCTGCAGAATTTACAAATAAATCCATCCCCCCTCTCCTAGGTCACCTCGCTGGACACTCCTCTCCCAGCATAGTTTGTTTATGCAGCCTAGCTGCTAATTTATAGTTTCTTCTGCTCGTGAATTTTTTTTCTCAATTTCTAGTCTTTTATTTTGTTCCGTGCCACTGGCATTGCCCAAATGCTGCAGATTCACTCTGGGAGAGTGATCCTTCAGCAGGAGATCGCAGACTTTTACTTAAAAATTGTCTGCTTCTGGGGGTGCCCTGTTAGCAGAACCCTCAAACATTTTGCAGATCAGATCGGGTCTCCAGATTGGGAGCCATCTCTCCCCGGGTTCATCATCTAAGGGGTAGAGCGCAGGTTGCTGCGGTTCCTTGGAGGTACACCGGGATTGGAACCGGACCGTGTATCTTCCCTAAATCCCCTGAGAGGTCATGGTGGTCATGATCTGAGGTGACAGGGAAGGTGAGTTGGTCAGAAGACCTGAAAATCCAGTTTCCTCAACTCCTGAGGTACTGATCTCCTGTCCTTGTCTGTGTATAGCTGGCTGCCACTGAAATGCATTGCAACACATGTCTCTGAGGTGTCTGTGTGCCTCTGAGTTTGGCGATTTTGGGGGGTGCTGAAATCGGGGTTTTAGGTGGTTTCCCTGCATACCCTGGTCCCTCCACCTTTAAAATCTTAAAATCATTATTTTTCCCAGTTCTCTGTGTTTTTTCCAGGCCGTTTTGAGGCAAAATCGGCACCCACAGCAGTCAGCTTGGATTTTCATTAAAGTTTTCAAAAGTGTATTTTTTGGACTTAGAAGCTTTGTTTTTGCTCCAAACTTCACAAATGGCCTCCTCAGATCAGGACGGCATGGATTTATGCTGTAAATGCGGCGGATGGCTGATGGATTTGCAGCTGGGTATCACGTGCGCCACGGCTCGTGAGGCATGTGAACCGTGTTTGGATCCCACACAACACTCCTCCGGATTGGCCCTACCTTCCTCCGATTCCACCAGAGACGTGATTGCTGCATCCGGGATGCCTAAATTGGGCACAGAGGGCGCTTCCGCTAAATGCCAATCCAGATCACTAGTACCTTAGGTGTGCTGCATTTTAGGCCAGGGGTTTTCTTCGCCTAAATGAGTGTACCATGCACACCATGCCCAAAATCCATCCAGAATCTGCCTCCTAACCATTGCTACTTTCTGGTAAGCGCCTCGGGGTAGATGCCGTCCTCAAAGTGGTGGGCGCCTACCAGTTAATCAATTTTTAAATCATTTTTAAATTACTTTTAAATGGTGCTGCTCAATTATTAGCACTGATTATGATGATTAAAAAATTGTTAGATGCCTAGATTGGCTAAGCACGCCAATGTAGGCTTCTAACTTTAAGCGTCTTTTATAGAATCAGGGCCTGAATGCTTAAAGCAAATGCTAACTGCCGGGCTTGACTATTGGGCCATTGATATTCAAATGTGCATACACTATTTGCTCTCACTTTGCTGGCTGCACAAATAGCAGGTACGAATTGAGCATTTTTAGTACATTTACAGTATTTTACCCTAGTTCATTGTCATAGAGAAAATGCTTGGTTAGAGAATTAGCTCTCTACGACCACAAGCAGCTTTTCATTAATTCTCTGCCTGTTATGTAGTGAACAATAACAGAGAATTGATCTTTAGAAGTGTCTTGTGTGGTGTCAATTTGTACTAAGTACATTTCAGCTTCTGTCACATCACTTTCAATGATCTCCTGAACAAGCTGTCAGGTTGTTTCTACAACCACATCAATAGTGCTCTTGGACAGCAAAGTTACCAAAGATCTTCTTCCTTTTACTCCAAAGAATGAGTCCTCCTGATTTTTTGTTTCCTGTGCAATTGGCTATGTACTTTTTCATGCCAAGGCAATGTATTAAGTTCCAAAACATTTGCATGGTTCAAAGTCTTGTTCTCTTGTATGTAGGTGGCCTCTGATTTATATTCCCTCTAAGCCAGTGCTTACCTATCACTTTGATAATATCAATAGTTCACTCCAGAACTCACTGCCTTTTATGCCTTGTTCATGTACCTGTGCTGCTGGCCTTCAAGACGTAGATTTCAGTAGAATCTTTCTTTATGATATATTTTTCATGTTCTTCTGTCCCATGTTCTTCAGTCCTTTGATGGAAAAAATATGTCTTCTGTCTTTTCATTCCATCATTGAGAGACTTGCTTCAGAGCTCTTGGACAAGGTTAAGCTGGCTGATTAAAATAGGGTCCCTTTTAATAAGATTTACCTGGCTAAAATCATGATTTTAGCTGGGGAAAGTGTTTTGTTTATTCTAATATCTTATGCATTTATTAGAATTTATTTACTGACTTTTATGAAGAAATTTACCAAAGGCAGAATGTAGCAAGAAAAAGCTATACCAAGGCAATAGGCAATTACAGCAGTAAATATATTCAGAGATCAATACTCATTAATGGTATAGTATGCAGTTTTATAATGACAACACAAGATACATCAGAATGTCTTAAACTGCATAGAGTGTAAGAAAGATAGAATAACAGGAGTTAGAAAAAAGGGTAACGAATTAAAGAAAAAATTGCACATGAAGTCAGAAAAGACGCAAGAAAAGATTTCAGCTAGAGTAAACGTGGATAAGCAATTCTTGCTATAGAAGGTGCAGAGCTGCTTTTTCCAGTGGGAATATGGAGCAGCTGCCCTGGGCCTCTACATATAGGGGGCACAGCCAGTCCATTGGTAAAATTGTCTCCGAGTCCAGTATCTCTCTCTTCCTTCTCTGTACCTCTCCCCTCCCCCACACAAGTCCTACATCCCTCCATCTCCCTTCAACCCACTCTCCTCCATCCTCCTTACTTTTCCCCCAACAGCAGCATTTGAAACAGGCAGTCCTTTGTCCTGCCGGGTCCTTACTCTGATGCAACTTCCTGTTTTCTGCACAGATGGCAGAAGAAAAACCTTGACCCAGTAGAAGGCTGTCAGTCTCAAATACTGCAGCTGATAAAGAAGTACAGAGGACTATGGGGATGGAGGAGAGTGGGCTGAAGGGAGAGGGAGAGATATAGGAATCATACAGGGGGGGGGGGGCAGTGGAAAAAAGAGGCTGGATTGGAGGGGGGAATGAAAGGGAAAGATACTGGATTGTTGGGGGGGGGCAGGCTAGGTAGATATGTGGCCCTCAGTTGGGATGAGGAGGGGGAAGGGGAGGAGAGGGGAAGCCTGAGATTAAAGAAAATGTCAGAGGAGAAGCTGAATATCAGGAGAGACAATGAGGACATAGCAAACAGATGCTGAGCAGGGAAGGACCATAAGGACAAGGACACAGATGGTCAATGATGGACAGAGAAAAAGTAGGAATAGTGGAACACAATGCTAGAGAAAGGGGAAATAGGGACACAAAGGGACTGCCAAAAAAGAGGGAGATGGGGACACAGGGGCTAATGCTGGAAAAGAGGTAGAAAAAGTATTTTAATATGAATTTTGTTTTAATTGGAATATAGCAGTTTTTTACTATCTTTGATATCTGGTATTTCAGTTTCTAGTTCTCTTGTTTGTTGTATATTCAGAGTCTGATTTCTTGAGGCTCCAGTTCAGGTTTATTGCCTTGTTATTACTGATTTGTGGTCCTTTTGTAGAGATCTGTAGCAGTCCTGCTTGTCTTTTTTTCTCACTAGGTGTTGTATTGGTGTTTTCAGGCTCATTGTAGTATTTATAGCACTGATGTTTCATGGATGACTATTGCTCTTTGAGTCCTGGGAGTTAGAGCTTTTAGGGTAGGGGTGTCAAACTTAATCATATTAAGGGGCCAAAATCCAAAACACAGGCTAAGTCGTGGGCCAGACCCTGCCCAATCTCCGCCCCAGACCCCGCCCCCATAATAATACTAATTATAACACCATTTTTTCCTCCCCCACTTGACATCTCTCCTTCCACTCGACCCCACCCCTCCATGTAGACAATAAAATGTACTTACCCCCACCCCTCTATACCTTTTCATCCCTTAGTGCTTTGTCGACAGTGAACAGTAACTTATACCCATTACTTGCATTGATCCAGAACCTTCCCTCTGGTCTGCTTTGCCTATACAGAAACAAGAAATTACATCAGAGGGAAGGCTCTGGGCCAGTGCAAACAGTGAGTATGAATCAGTACCAGTAAAACTCTGAAAAGATGCGAGTGGAGGGAGTTGGGGGTGGAGACGGGAAATATTGGAATATCTACAGAGAAGGGGATAGAGAGATGCTTTCAGCTGGCAGGGCTTGGGAAGCCCCACTAGCCATATCAGAGATGTGTCACTTATGGGTGAGCCTGAGACCACCCAAGCTCACCTGTGGCTATGTCATTGGTTTATGTATAGTGTTTTGCAGTGGAGGGATTGTGTATTGGTCTTACCAAGCAAAAAGGGAGTGGAGAAGGGACACAGGTCAAACCACTATAAGGACAATTAGAATGTCAACAAATTTAGGTTAAAAGTACACATATATATGAATAAAATGTGACAGGCATAGAAAGTTCTTTGTAATAAAATTTTCTTCAGTGTTTTTAGCGAAGTTGACATAAAAAATTGTTTTCAACCAGATATCAGAATTTTGCACCCCCTGCAAACAGGCTTTAGGATAAACCATTCAACCGAACATTCCCTATTAGGGATGCAAACTACCATACTTTACCATCTAGACCACCATAAATCAGTGGTTCTTATCTCCCTAGACTTCTCTGCTGCTTTTGAAATGGTAGATCATGTACTTCTCTTAGAAAGACTTGAATCCAATGGGATTACAGACCAGTTCCTCAAATGGTTGCAATCATACTTCTCAAATCATCAATCTAAAGTCATTTTCAATAATACCTCATCAGATCTCTTTGCTTGTTTAAATGGAGTACCACAAGGTTCTATTCTTTCTCCTTTACTAATATTTTCCTCTCTCCTCTACTTACCCTATGTCAATCAATCAGTTTCTCGGCATTTGCTTAAGCAGATGATATCCAATTATTACCTGCTAAACCCAGAAAATACCAATGAAATTACTGAAATTAACAATAAACTCAACCAGATTAGATTATGGCTGAAAGAAAATATGCTAGCCTTAAACGTTTCTAAAACAAAAATAATGTTCTTCCCCTGGAAAGGGGGAATAGTGCTAAATACTCCAATAATTCTTGATACCTCTCCCCTGGACCATACTGACTCTATAAAAATCCTAAGGGTTGTATGTGATTTAAAAAAAACTAACGGCCTCTTTTACAAAGCCGTGCTAGCTGCTGCCACGCGACAACAGCCCTGAAGCCCTTTAAATCTCTATGGGCTTTGGGGCCATTAGCGCAGCGCATCTGCTAGCGTGGCTTTGTAAAGAGGTCGTAACCTTCCACAACCATATAAGTTTTGTAATCAAATCATGTTTTTTCAAGCTGTGACTGATTCGCTCAATCTCTAAATTCTTAGAACCAAAATCCATTAGCATTCTGGTCCATTCATTAATCATTGCAAAATTAGATTACCGTAATAGTTTATTTAGATGAGTATCCCAGAAATAATTAAAATAATTACAAATAATCCTTACAAATAATTAAAAATGCCGCAATTAAATTAATAACAAAATTTAGAAAATACAACCATGTAACCCCCCTACTTTGAAATGCCCATTGGCTGCCAATCTCATTAATAACATTTAAAACAATACATTCTGGACTGCCCCAATTTATTGATAAATATCTTGTGCCATATGAGCAACCCTGCAGTCTTAGATCGTCTGATCGTAAATTGGTCCCCTCCTTTCGTATAATAGATACCAAAAGATACAACATTGTCTCAGTCGTAGCCCCACAACTTTGGAATACTCTACCAGTTCTCATAAGAGAAGAAGCTAACCTTGAACGTTTCAAGGGCCTACTCAAGAGTCATTTATTTAAAGAAGCTTTTAACATTTGATCTAAAAATTTTACAGTATCCTTTTAACTCCCTTAAGGAATTAAGCAGCAATGACCCCTTTCCTTTTGGTTTTTTTTCCCTTATTTGGCTTTCATTCCTATCCAAATTGTATTTCTAACCCTATTTCCTTTTGTCTCCAGTCTGTCTCATATGTCCCCTTTTAATATGCCAAGTATTAGTTGATGTTTCTTTGTAACTGTTTTCTTTCTAATCTAATCTAATCTAAATCTTGGGTTTATATACCGCATCATCTCCGCAGATGGAGCTCGACACGGTTTACATGGTTAGGGAAGGAACGGAACTCCAGTGGAATTATATAAGTATGAGAGTATGTGTATCTGTATGTGTTAATGGGATTTTTATTATGCTCATGCTCTGTTTTTTTTCTTTTATTTTTATATTGTAAATTTGCTTAGAAATTGGATAAGCGATCAAATCAAATTTTAATAAAACCTTGAAACCTTCATTTTAGAAAACAATTGAAAACTTATTTGTTTTCAAAATATTTGGGCTCTTAATTTCTTTATTCATCTCTTGTTGTATTCTTTTTTTTTTAATTTTTTATTTATCAAATTTTACATTTTATAAATCAAGTATCCACTTGTACAGAAAGTTGAAGAAAAGCAGGAAAATAATACTCATAGGTAAAATACATAATAATCAAATAAAATAAAAATAAATGTTTAGCTTAAATTCAGCTCAAGTCCTCTAAATTAGATCCAAGAAGGATAAGGCGGACATATTAACAAATGCTAACAAATATCAATTCAAATATTAGGAAAACAAAATCCCTTAGCTGAGGAAGGATATCATTTATTCAATTGCACCTCGTCTTGTTGTATTCTTAGTTAATCTTTTGTAAACCACCTAGAACTGAAAGGTAATGTGGTTGAGAAATTGATTTATGTTTGTGTGTGTGAGGATATTAAATGATTATTCTGGTCGTGTATTTGAAAAAAAAAGATGTATAGGGGATGTCTTTGATGGTCTTCTCCTGCCTCCACATCATTTAATGAATTCAAGGTTTGAAGGGGGTAGGCACCTAGCTAGATCCCAAGTAGCAAAACAGATTCTATGATGCTTATCCTAGGAATAAGCAATGGATTTGCCCAAGCCTTCTCAATAATTACATTACATGTTTTCTATCCCACCAATACCTTTCAGTTGTAGGCGGTTTACCAAAAGAATTTGTCTGGGCATTCCCAGGGAGCTTACAAGGTTGATAGAATGAGCATTGGGGTCTGGGAAAGGGTCAAAGATAAGAACATAAGAATTGCTATACTGAAACAGACCGAAGCTCCATCAAGCCCAGTATCCTGTTTCCAGCAGTGGCCAACCCAGGTCCCAAGTACCTAGCTAGATCCCAAGTGGTAAAACAGATTTTATGCTGCTTATCCTAAGAATAAGCAGTGGATTTCCCCAAGCTATCTCAATAATGGCCTATGGACTTCTCTTTTAGGAAATTATCCAACCCTTTTTTAAACCCCGCTAAGCTAACTGATTTCACCACATTCTCCGGCAACAAATCCCAGAGTTTAATTACACATCGTGTGAAGAAATATTTTCTCTTGCACTTTTCCAATCTTCTCAGCTATAAAGCTGCAATCACTTTTTGTCTCAATGCTTCAGAACTTATTTCATTTATTCATAGGACTAGGAAAGTATCATAGTTTCATGGGGCACATGCAACTTGGACACTTACATCTCCCAGTGTCAAACCAATGTCAGTCTTTTATAATCTATATGCAAAGCAAGTATTCCAATGTGCTGTGTAAGAGTATACAGTATTTCTTTATCCAAGCCAATGGGGTATGCATTGACCAAATTAATATTGACAGAAAGAATATAACACAAATAAAATTATGATTAAACAAAACTACTTTGCAAATAAACCAGCAAGCTTCATGCAACCCTTGTCATGTAGAGCAGCCTGTTACATAAATACACTGACAAAAAGTACCCAATCTAATATACAAGTATTATATCAAACAAGTCCTAAATATTTCATATAGAATCTACTGTACTTGAAATAGAAGACAGTGGTGTGTTTGTCCATGAAAATCAAAGATCAAAATTTTATAATACTGGTTATATTTGCAGTAGATTTTCAATTTGTGTTTATGGCTACATTGTGGTATCTAAGCAAAGATCATAATCTAGCTGAAGGCAGAAGTGTATTTTTTCTCATTTGATCCTGAAGCCTTCAATCCAGCAAAATTATTTTCACAGAAAAGTAATTCATTCTGTATTAATTCACATATATCAGTTATTGTGCTTGCATTTTATAAACAACCCCCCCCCCCCCCTTTACTAAGCTACAGTAGAAGTTTCTACCAGAGCCCGGAGTGCAAAATGCTCCGACGCTCATAGAATTCTATCAGCGTCAGAGCATTTGGTGCCCCACAGTCAGTGGTTAAAGCTACAGCCTCAGCACCCTGAGGTTGTAGGTTCAAATCCACACTGCTCCTTTTGACCCTGGGCAAGTCACTTAATCACCCCACTGCCCCAGGTACATTAGATAGATCGTGAGCCAACTGGGACAGACAGAGAAAAATGCTTCAGTATCTGGAAAAAAAAATCATGTAAAACTATTCTGAGCTCTCCTGGGATAACAGTATAGAAAACTGAATAAATAAATAGTAAAATTAAATTTTACATATGAGTTCCACCCATCCCTGCCTGAGCCTTGCCCCGCCCCCCTCAGCCTGCTCATCTTGGGCGGGATGGCATCCATGCATTTGTGGATGCAATGTTGCATCCATGCATGCATGTATACCCCTCCCGACGCGATTTGCTTTTCAAATCCCGGGCAATGTACCATCCGGACGCCCGGACTTGCCCTCTAAAAAGAGGACATGTCCGGGTAAATCCAGATGTCTGGTAACTCTACCCAAAACCTACTATAACCACCTGCCTACCACCCCAATATCTATTATGGCTGCAGATGTCACATATATGGCAGTACAGTAGGTTTTGGGAAGTTTGGGTGGCCTCACTCCTTCCACCATAAATGTAGTGAGTAGGGTGGGATATGGATCTGGATTCCCCTCTATGGTTCACTATACCGTGCACCAGGCTACTCCAAACATCTGCTTGCTGCTCTACTAGGATTTCCCTTAATAGCTATAGCTGTCATAGAGGCTGGTATGAACTGTTTCTTTCACATCTTTGGTGGGTGGGAAGGGATCAGTGACCACTGGAGGAGTATGTGTGTGTGTGTGGGGGGGGGGGTCATGCCATCATGCATCCAGTGGTCATCTGGGCAGTTTGCTTAACTTTTGGATCCTTATGCACTTTTAAAATAGGTCTACATGATACCCTGGATGTATTCAAAAAGCATTCATTATCCATGCAAGACATCCAAGTTCAACGGCCACCCTGATCCCATCCAAAATATGCACCTAACACCCTCTTCCCCCCTTCCCCCACCTCAAGATTTAGATGTACTGGAGAGAAATTGACCTGCAAGACATCTAAAAAAAAATCTGTTTTAGAAATCAGTACTTGGACGTTTTGCCAATTAAAATGTCCAAGTGACACTTTATGTTATTTTCTGGATGTCTTTCTGTTTTGAAAAGGAGTCCCCATATTCTCAGTAATTCTTTCCATTGTAGATTTTTGGAAAGGATTTCAAATCTTTGTTATTTTCTTCAATTTCTTATTTTCATTTTAGAAAACAATTGAGAACTTATTTGTTTTCAAAATATTTGGGCTCTTAATTTCTTTATTCATCTCTTGTTGTATTCTTAGTTAATCTTTTGTAAACCGCATATAAGGTAATGCGGTTAAGAAATTGATTTATGTTTACGTGTGTGTCGATGTTAAATGATTATTCTGGTTGTGTATGTGAAAAAAAAGATGTATAGGGGATGCCTTTGATGGTACAGTATATTTATGTATAGCTGGGAATGTGTGCATGCTTTAGGTAGCTCACAGATTGTATAGATGGGAATTGTGTAGGAGAATGTGGAATGTATGTTTTTTGGGGAGATTTGATATGTTGTAGGAAAGGAATACAGTTGTGAGAAAGGGTGTGAGTACTCAGTTTTAGTCCTCAAGGTCCACAGGCAGGCCATGATTTCAGGATATCCACAATGAATATACATAAGAGAGATTTACGTGCACTGTCTACTTGGTATGCAAATTTCTCTCATGCATATTCATTATATCCTGAAAACCTGTCCTGCCTGTTGACCTCAAGGAGTAGAACTGAGTAGCCATAGTGTAGAGGGCTTTTGGGGAATATACAGGTAGGTATTGTAGTGGTGGCTGATAGGGTGAGATATGATTGAGGAAAATGAGTGCATGCCAGGGCTGCATGCATATAGGGAGCTATGGGAGTTGAGAAATTGTGAGAAACATCTTGCAAGATATGTGTACAAATCCAAATTAGCACCAATTAACATTAGTGATTGATTGCTAGCACCTAATTATTGATATCACTTGGTTCATTACCCTATTTATTTGCACGTGCATCTCAGGGTCTCGGTGACGGGACTAAATCGCGCGAGACAACGGCGCGCCGACAACTGAGCGCAGACAACTGAGCGCAAGGTTGACGGCGCGCCGAAAAAAAGCACTATTTTAAAGGGCTCTGACGGGGGGTGTGGGGGGGAACCCCCCCCCCCACTTTACTTAACAGACATTGCACTGCCGTTGTAGGGGGTTTGGGGGGATGTAACCTCCCACATTATACTTAAAACTGAACTTTTTCCCTAAAAAACAGGCAAAAAGTTCAGTTTCAAGAATAATGAGGGGGGTTACAACCTCCCTAACCCCCCACAATGCCAGCGTGATGTCTGTTAAGTAAAATAGGGGGGTTCCCCACCCAACACCCCCCGTCGGAACCCTTTAAAATAGTGCTTTTCTTCGGCGCGCCGTCAACCTTGCGCTCAGTTGTCTGCGTTCAGTTGTCGGCGCGCCGTTGTCTCGCACGATTTTGTCTATGAACCCAGGGTCTCACCCAAATTTGGGCATGCAAAATTTGAGCGCCCTTTATAGAATCCAAGGGAATGTCTCAGAAAGAGTCATTGGCGAATCCCAGAGGCAAAAGGCAAGAACATAAATGCAAAAAAAAAATCTTTACTAATGCCATTTGTATCCTTTTTTACAAGCTATGCATGTCCTAATTAGGTGGTCCTTGTTATTTTATTCTATTTTCACTCGCATTTGCAAACATAAGTCATAAAAGAACACTTTATAGAAGTAAACTTTTGCATAGTATGTATTTGCAAGAGGTGTGGCCTAGTGGTTAGAGCTGCTGCCTTAGCACCCTGAAGTTGCAAGTTCAATTCCAGCCTACTCATTGTGACTCTGGGTACGTCGCTTAACCCTCCATTGCCCCAGATATCACACTTTGATTGTGAGCCTTCTGATACAGATAGGGAAAATGCTTAAGACCTGATTACTATTCAATTAATTGTAAACTGCTTTGGGCGATTCACTTCATGAAAAGGCAGTTAATAAATCCAAATAAATAACACACGGGCAAGACTTATGCATGTCACTTTCAGAATATTGTAATATGCGTCGTTGCCACATTTATGCATTCACACACAAGCTCTATGGCTGTCATAAGTGCGGTGCCTAGACAGATTCACCAATTACTAGGCCACCCTAGTATTCCTAAACAGAACCTAGGAGCCTTGGATCCATCATAGAATAGACTCCTATTGCACAATTTTTTTTTGGGGGGGGGGTCTAGGACAATTTAGCACAGCCGTTTCAGCACAGGACAGTTCAGCATGGCCATTTCGGCCAGCCTGTTTCAATATGGCCGTTTAACTGCAGCTGTATCATCGTGGCTGTTGTAATGGTGAGTGCTTACCTTTTTGAAGCTGTAAGATTTGAAAGAGAGGGGGGGAATAATTCCCCTCACCCCACTGGTGCTTCTTTCATTTTCCTCCACCCACATGTGGTCTTCTCCTGCCTCCACATCATCTGATGACTTCAAGGTTTGAAAGGGGTGGGCATGGGCATTATCACAGATCAATCAGGCACCTTGTAAGGTTTCCCATTATATTGGAACAGAAAGTTGTTCAGAGGGAAGACTTCCGGGGTAAAAGGTTGACTTTAAGAGGGCATCTTATATTAAGAGATGAAACAGCCCACACTGAAAGGGCCGTGATGAACTGTCCCATGCTGAAAGGACCGCTCTGAAAAGGCCATTCACTGAACTAGCCGCTCTGAAACAATCGTGCTGAATTCCCATTTTTGGGTTCTTAAATAATAATAATAAAAAAAAGTTTATATACCGCAGGACCGTAAAGTTCTATTCGGTTTACAATAATTAAAAATGCTACAGATTAAATAAAACTGACAAAGCTAAAAGCTCATAACTAAAACCTTAAAGATCAATCATTGTATAAATTTTTGAAATCAGCTACCTAGGTGCTTAAGGAACAAATATGTTTTTAGGTGTCTCCTAAATTCCTCATAAATATTAGTATGCAAAAGCAGTTTTTCCAAATCTTTACCCTATAATGTTGCCTGATACGAAAAAAAGATGTTGATATTTTTTAAGTTTGTATCCTCTAACCCAGGGGTGTCAAAGTCCCTCCTTGAGGGCCACAATCCAGTCGGGTTTTCAGAATTTCCCCCAATGAATATGCATGAGATCTATTTGCATGCACTGCTTTCATTGTATGCTTATAGATCTCATGCAATTCATTGGGGAAATCCTGAAAACCCAACTGGATTGTGCCCTCAAGGAGGGACTTTGACACCCCTGCTATAACCGATGAGGAGGCAAAGTTCAAGTGTGCGCTTCTCTTATGTCTATTGGTTGAAAAAGAAAAAAAGTCAGTTATATATTTAGGAGCTAACCCAAATAAAACCTTAAAACAGAAACAGCCAAACTTAAATTTCACACGCGCCTCCATCGGCAGCCAATGCAGAATTCAATGGTGGCATCTTCTTATAGAATCATCTCCTAAATGTTTCAGCAGACTATTTCATTATTACTGTACCATAGCTTGAAATCATTATAGTTTTAGAGATTTTGTTCTATCTTTGTTCAATGACTCCCTGCCATCCATCTGCTGAAATATCCTTCTTGCAATCACTTCCATTCTTCGATTCTCAAAGCCAGATAGAGTGAAGTTTTTCATAGCTTATACTGTCTAACTGTTAAGCAAAAATTATCTGACTTTCCATCTGAACATTTTCAGGGAGGTCATAGTTCTGTTGGTGCCAGAACAGCTCTTTTTCAGTTTGTTGATTAACTGAAGAATAATCCAAATACATTTTGAATGATAAATCTTTCATGATTTGGCGGATTTTATACAAATGTTCTTTTGACAATGCTAATTTAAAGTAAATATCAAGCTTGATTAAACATTGTCCAAATAAGAAGGCTAAATGATTGAATTGGTTTATGGATCTAACCACTACCAGCATAATATCAACAGAACTATTTAGATATTTTCCATTAATTTTTCAAAAAAACAATCTTGGGAAACAGTCGAGGAAGAATAAAGAAGTAGGCTAAACTATATGCACAAGGCATTTGTCTTCTTTACCATATAAATAGTCATGTACTTATTAAAATATGTTTTTCATTATTAATGAAATTAGACATTCACTGAGCTTTGATTTTAAACAGGAATTACTGAAATGTGTAATGGCTAATACAGTAACCAAGGCTATAATTGTTTCCTAAATCCTCTTTCTAATTGTTTGCCAAGCATATAACTACTAGGCCACTCCTCTACTCAATCATGCAAGTTCAATAGTGCACTTAAAAAGTACAGTTTTTTAAAAAAAAGTGCTACTAGTGACAGCTGCTCATTTCCAACAAATATTCTCATTGACAGATACTTGAAACTGGTACACTAAGGTTGTCTTTCACCAGGTAGAGTAGATGTCTTGTACATGGTCTTATGTCAAAGAAAGAGATGCCAATAGATCTTTTATCTTTCTAAAACAAATCTTGTCAAATGATGTTCAATTTATCAAATTGTACTGGATTAAAGGGGAAAATAAGCTCAAAATATCATGTAGCTAGTATTTCATTTATGATGGATCCAAGTACCATCTTTCAGGTTTTTCAGCACTGTACACTGACAATGTATTCTTTTAAGGAGCTTCATAACAGCTTTTGCAGCTTAACCTTTTCAGCATCAAAATATCCTGATAGCATGAGACTGAAATAATCAGAAGAGACCCATTTCCTTGGGATTGCTATACAAAGCAGACTATGAAGTAATCAGTTCCAGAGTCATGATCGGCAGACAAAATTACTTTCCTACCAAGCAGCTCACTTCAGTCAGGAACTACTCCCTATTATCGGGTCTTCGTCATACTTGCAATTCAGGCAAGGATTAAAAACATACTTGTTCAGCAAATTCCTAGTAGAACATTAAACCCTGTGCCCTCTCTGCATGTCTCACATGCTCCTCAAGATGATGGAAAAAGCTCTATGCACAGACTCATTCAACTCTAGACCATGACCTCTCTCACCTCCTTATTTTGGGACTCTGTAGCTATATCCATTCCAATATTCGATAGCTGTTCATCTACTTCAGCTCTTCGTTTATTAGCTTACAATAATTGTACTTGACTCTGACCTTGGCATGATCCTATGTTACTTGTACTTATTTCCTCTCCAAGAGTTTTTGAATTACCTTATCATTACTGTATTTGACTCTGACCTTGTCATGTTCCTATTTTACTTATACTTGTATCCTCACCTCTTATGTACGGTCTGTTAACCGCATCGAATTTCATGGTGTATTGCGATATAGAAATAAAATTTTATGTTATGCTATCAATTTTCCCTTTCAGAGTACATTTGAACATTGCTGAAGAGTTAGAAGGAAAGGTATGCCTTTTTGCGGATAATACCAAGATTTGTAACAGAGTAAACACTGAGAAGGGAGTGGAAAACATGAAAAAGGATCTGCAAAAGTTAGAGGAATGGTCTAATATCTGGCAACTAAAATCCAATGTAAAGAAATTCAGAGTAATGCATTTGGGGATTAATAATTAGAAGGAACTGTATGTGCTGGAATGTGAGAGGCTGATATGCACGGATGGGGAGAGGGACCTTGGAGTGATAGTGTCTGAAGATCTAAAGGTGAAAAACAGTGTGACAAGGCGGTAGCTGTTGCCAGAAGGATGCTGGTCTGTATAAAGAGAGGCATAACCAGTAGAACCAGTGTTGATACCCCACAGGTCATTGGTGAGGCCCCACTTGGAGTATTGTGTTCAGTTTTGGAGACCATATCTGGTGAAGGACATAAGAAGATTTGAAGTGGACCAGAGGAGGGTGACAAAAATGATAGGAGGTTTGTGCCAAAAGACGTATGAGGAGAGACTGGAAGCCCTGAATATGTATACCTAGAGGAAAGGAGGGATAGGGGAGATATGATTCATACGTTCAAGTACTTGAAAGGTATTAACGTAGAACAAAATCTTTTCCAGAGAAAGGAAAATGGTAAAACTAGAGGGCATAATTTGAGGCTGAGGGGTGGTAGACTCAAGAGCAATGTAAGGAAATTCTTCTTTATGGAGAGGGTGGTGGATGCTTGGAATGCCATTCCAAGAGAGGTGGTGGAGAGGAAAACGGTGATGGAGTTCAAAAAAGCATGGGATGAACATTGAAGAACTATTGAATATTGAAGAACTAAGGCCAGTACTGCGCAGACTTGCACGGTCTGTGTCTGTATATGGCCATTTGGTTGAGGATGGGCTGGGGAGGGCTTCAATGGCTGGGGTGGTGTAGAGGGGCTAAAGTGAGCTATGATGGAGACTTCAGTAGTCAGAACCTAAGCACAGTACCAGGCAGAGCTTTGGATTCTTGCCCAGAAATAGCTAAGAAGATCAAGAAAAAAAAATTAAATTGAATGAGTTTGGGCAGACTGGATGGACCATTCGGGTCTTTATCTGCCATCATCAACTATGTTACTATGTTACTATATTCCAACAAAACTTTGAGATCATAGAGTGTTTATAGTAAGAAAAACAATGTTCTCTAATGCTTTTGTATTTTTACACCAATCATAGTATTTTCAAAGACAGACATAGGACAACACCGAGTCTGAGAGCTGGTGGGAGCAGAGCATTCAGTGTGGTGGCCTGCGCTAAAAACCACTATCGCGGATTTCTAATAGGGGGGATAAAGGAGAAGGGGAAATAGAGAGAGAGAACAATGTTCTCTCTACTTGTTCCTTTTTTGTTATCTTCCTTCCCTTCCCATTAAAATGGTCCAGAAGAGAAACTTGAGTCAGGTTTTAAATGCAACATAAGATGGTTTTAATCATAGTTCCATTGGGAGGGTGTGCCAAAGTTTAGGAGCAATGCAAGCAAATGTTGATTATCTGCTGGAATCTAAGTGGATCTGGGAAGGTGGAGAAAGGGTCAAAAATGAAGACAAAGGGGAATGGAGTGCCCAAGCTGGCATATGGGGTGTTAACAGATTACACAATATAGATTTATAGGGAGTAGCAATACTGAAAACTAGGCTATTCACAAAAATGTAATGCTCTCTTCCCCTTATACTCAACCTCCAACCCCTTTATGCTGTTCCTTCCTATATTAAGCTCTTGTAAACCGTGCCGAGCTCTATAATTATGGAGAGGGTGTGGTATATAAACTTAAGGTTTAGTTTAGTTTACTAATGTTACCATTAAATCAATGAAAAACTGCTGCCTAAAGCCAGATAGATTATTGATACCTTGCACTTCCACACTACTTTAATTATTATACAAAATGTTAACATATATCCAATTAAAGAAACGTGATGGAGAAAAAGGCTCAACTTACCACTGTAGTCTCAGTAATTCAACTCAATGCTGCTTTACCATTATCTGCTTGTTGGAGGACCATTGCTGCCTGCCATGTTTAAAAAGTAGTTCAACTAAAAAATATTTTGCCACACCCTGGAGCAATGTCGATGCACGAAACATGCATGTCGGCGTTGGCGCATGGCTGCTCCTGGTATCAGCTAAAGCTGAACTAGGACTTCAAAGATAAGTTCTTAATAATAATTTATTTTCAAGCTGGTTAGTGTTTTGAATAGAATACAAGTAGATATAATTGAAAATAATACAATATACATGTTGGGAATTAGATGAGCCGATGAGGAAGCATCAGCGGCAAATAACCTCATAAATTTATACTTTGTGTATTTGGGGTGCCGTTTCTGATGGCTCACTAAAACAACTGTTGAGTGATTTTTGAAAGTACAACTATTATTGAAAAGTGGTGTGAAGAATTCTATTAAATAACTGGGAGGATTTGCACATTTGGGTGAAAGTGGATATATTGCAAATCGGAAAATTTATGTCGGCTGGTTTAAGTGGGTTACCATTATCATAAGCATAAAAAAACTCCAACTGTACAAAATTCTAAACTGAAATATGTGGATACTTTTTGCCTTTTGTACACATGTTTCAGTTTAGAATTTTGTACAGATGGAGGGTTTTTTAATGCCTATGATAGTGGTAAAGCATCATTGAGTTGAATTACTGAGGCTACGGTGAAGAAGTTTTATGGCTGCAGATTGAATAAGTTGTAGCTGTCTAAGTGAGGTACAGGAAAGACCAGGAAATAATTAAATTAGACACTATTCTACAATTTTTGTGGACAATTTTGCACTCTAGTCACAAACTTTTGCACCCAACTTTATACGAGGGGGACGATGTCCTGTATCTGTGGATTCATTGAAAGCAGATAATCAAGGGTCATCCACAGGCTGCACACCTGAGAGTCTACTACAGTCTGTTATGTCCCCAGATGAATAACCTTTAGGGACCCTGAAGCTTGGTCCTATCTAGCACCATCAGCTATTACCTAGGTTGATGGCTAGTTGATATTACATTTATCATTAAAAAAATAAAGACAAAACATTAAAAAGATTTAACAATTGAAGATCAGATAGTAAATCCTGATCAATAAAACAATCCTAGTTTAGGCTGCTAAAAGCTTTGATAGTTTTCAACAATTTCCTGTATACAATATAATCACTCATAAGCCTTCAATCAAAAAAAGATAATGCAGAATATTTTTAGGGTGGGAGATGCTTGAACGAAACATCCCTAGTCCTTCGTTGTTGATGCTGTGTTTGGCAAAATACAGGTGGGGCCATGGTTCCTGTGACCCACCCCATTACACTGCTTGTGTAATGCATTCCATAGAGATATTTCCTAGACATTTCCATGTTATAGTTAATATACATGCCTCTTTTAATTATGGAGATAGAGCACTGATTCAGTAAGAGGTTTGGAGTTGGTTTGACCAATTATAGACTTTTACTGTATTTATACGGAGAACCCTTCACACTCCTGATGAAGACAATCTAGCCAAAACACAGGCCCTTGTCAAGTCTGGATAAACACTCTGATATACTTTTCAAGAAATGTATCGCAGTCTTATGGAAGCTTCGCACTATTAATAAATTTTTCGATGAACCTTCTTTTCGACTATTGGTACAAACATCCATTCTGAGTATTTTGGATTATTGTAATATTATATATCTAGGGGCTTATAAAAAATACTCAAAAAACTAAGACTAATCCAGAACACTGCGGTTCACCTTATCTTTGGTTTAAAGAAATGGGAACACATTACCCCTTACTATCAAAAACTTCACTGGTTGCCAGTGGAGTCTAGAATTCTGTTCAAGTTTTGCTGCATTAGTTTCAAAGCAGTTTTTGGAATGCTACCTGATTATCTTGCTTCCCAATTTCCGTCGGTGTGACAGTTTTGGATAAGTATTGTTTATTTTTGGATATGTTCTTCACTTTTTGGTATGGTTTTTGATTTCGTTGTGATTTTGTGCGTGCTTTTTGAGGGGGTTTGGCTGGCAGGGTTTGTGTGGGGGTCGCTCAGGTTGCTTGTGTTGTGTTGAGTTTTATTTACTCACTTTGATTGTTGATTGCTTTGATTCTTGCACACACAGGGCACTCGATGATGGTGTGTGGGTGGAGGCTTATTGCCTTGACCCAGAAGTGAAGTGTCGGAGCTGTGCTCCTATCACTGAGGGTTCACACTGAGAGCGCCCTACAACATTATACAGTGTGACATGCTTTTTTGACTTGTTACACTGTATTTGGCTTATAAGTTGTGAGACAAGTTTGGCACTGTGGGCTTCCCCCACGCAGACCTTGATGTGACTTGGTTGCCTTCCTTGTTTTTTCTATTATAGAATTGGTGCAAACCGCACTGCTTTTATTGCTCAAATTTGGGTGCCAATTTATAGAATTGCCACCTGTGGTAACAGGAGCAAGGATGGGCCCAAAGCCTGGACAAAGCAGAGTCATACAGCGGGTTCAGGGGAACATGAAGTAATATTTAATTAAACATGCCAGGTATGAGGGGGTCCTGCTAGCATCACAGGAAAGGGAGAAAACAACATAAACTAGTCCTATACAGCAAAGTCCTCCCATAGGGCAAAGCATGCATTATCGTCTCTTGTTACCAATTTTCACCAGCCTGCCTCAGCTGGGTCAAGAAGATAGTTCTTCAGGATCCAAAGTTAAACTTGGCTTACCTGGTTATTGTGGTTGCAGTTCAGATATGGGGTGGAGGCATACACATTGGCCTTCACTGCTTCACTCCTTAACCTAGCTGTGCACTGAGGGTTGGATTCTACAAACGGGGCTTTTGGCGGTCGCCTAAAAAATGGCTGCTGATCACGTGTCAATTACACAATGGTGCTGTTTATAGAATTGTGACTACCTCAAACATAAGCACTGGAAATATAGATCAGGGTTTTGAAGACCTACATTTCAAGGACCTATGTTTGATGTGAATCATGTCTACAGAGACACCTAAGAATGCCTAAGGTCATTTCTTGGGTTATCCATGCCTACTTTGACCTTAGGCATTCTAAGGTATCTCCATAGATGTGATGAAGGCACCGTTTTTGTAGGTGCCTACATTTTTTTATGATTTTTTAATCATTTTTAATGACTTTGCCAATTAAGTTAGGCACCTAACTTAAGGCTTCATTTATAGAATATGCCCCGGAGCTTTTATACTTCCTGGACCATGCTCTCCTGGCTCTAGCCTTCCCATGTCACTTCCCCAATGGTTAGGTCTATGAGTTTTAAGGTGGTTCTAGTTCTTTGAGGGAGTATCCTTAAGGAGAAGTGCAATGTCCTTTAGACTCCCTTATGCTTAACGTGACCATTTATTTTTTTTCATCAAAACGGGACATCTATTAATTTTCAGTCCTGCCCCCAATCCCACCCTAGCCCCGCCCCAATCCTGCCCTAGCCCCGCCCCAGCCCTGCCCCTAGTTTCTTCCATTCATTTTTCATGTACTCACAATATCTTATTTCATAATTCATAATGGTAACCATAAAATTTAAAAAAAAACACAAAACACACTATAAGCAGAGAAAATGTTAATTATCATTTATATTTGTTCTAGAATGTTGCCTGAGTAAGACCTGGGCTTCAGTGTCTCTTATATTTATAAGTTTTTAGTTCTATTTAGTTTTATTTTGTTGGTTTCTACTTTATTTTGTTCCTTTCATCTACCTTATTCATAGTTTTACAGGGTTCTTCTGTACTTCTTTCTTTTAATTTTCACTTGGGCGAGTCAGAAAACATCTTAGATAGGAGGAGTTTGACAGTTATAGAATCACAACATAACTGTCAACTAAACTAAAGGCCTGGAACGTTTCATTTTCAGCAGAGGCCCTTCCTACCTGTGTGTGGTGACTGGAGATCACTGTGGGAGATCGTTGCTGGAGGCGGGACCAGTGGAGGCATGGTTGATCACTGCTGGTGGTTGCCTAGGATGGGGCGGCGTCTGCTCTCTCATTGGGGAGGAGCTGGTGGTGTCTCCGGATCCGTGGAGTGGGACCATGCCATGGACCCCTCCCCCTGGTTGTCCAATGGAGGCAGAGTGCTGTATTCTTCGGGAGCTGCCCATGAGCATCCGCCGCCCACCGAGAGCAGTGCAGCTCGGCGCTGGATTGTTGTATCTCTATGCATCTTCTGCCTAGAAGCAACAAGTCAGTGCTGCAGCAGCTGGAAAGCCCAAGCTGATATCTGTCCCGTCTGGACTTCTGCCGTTGGGATTATTTAAAATATGGTGAGGCAACAGAGCTGCTTCAGGAAACTGGACTTCTGCCAGACTTATTTGATTTTGTTTTTCAATTTTTTCTTCCAGTTTATGAATTATTTTAAATTTTATTCCATTGTTTTTACCCCTGTTCTTTTTATTTTATTAACTGAATTCTGAATTCTATCGTTTAATGGTTCTTCCCTTCTATTCTTTTTTACATATTCCTTTAATTCATTTACATATCAATTACATAGATGGTGTTCCTATCTGAAAAGTTTGGAATTTCTATGAAATATTCTACATACTTCTCTCCTCTCCACTCCTTCCTGCCCTCCATAATCCTCCCTACCTTCTTCTAACCCCTTCTTCTGTAATATCTTTAATTTCTAATAATTGTTTTCTCAGATACTTTAGCTAAATTGTGAGCCTTTGGGACAGTTAGGGAAGTTCCAAGTACCTAATTTTATTTTTATTTTATTGTAACCCGTTCTGGGCTCCTGGGGAGAACAGGCTATAAAAATGAACAAATAAATAAATAAATTAAATAAATATTCAGGTTTTTTTCAAAGATGTCAAGGCAGATGACTTTAAAATATGCAATGTCACCTCAGTAACTATAGAAAAATAGACAAATTTAGTGCAAAATATAGTCAGCAGATATAAATTCTCAAAACTGGCACTTTTTGATCACTATATTGAAAATATAATAATTTTTCCTACCTTTGTTGTTTGGTGATTTCATAAGTCTCTGGTTGCACTTCCTTCTGACTGTGCATCCAATATTTCTTTCTCTTTCTCTTTCTTTCTTTCGCATCAAACATTTCTTTCACAATCCTGCCCCATCCCTTTGGGTCCAAGTCTCTCTCTCTTTTTCCTCTGTTACCCTCCCCAGATCCAGTGTCAGTTCTCCTTTGTACCTTTGTTTCAGGTCTCCCTCCTCTGTTATGATCTTGCATGTCTCTGTTCTTTTTCATGGTCTCTCCCCTTCTGTCTGCACCTCCCATAGTCCAGAATTTGCCTGCTGTCTTTCCCCTTTGGTCCAGGCCTTTCTTTCTCTAGTCTTTCTTCTGCTTACAAACCCTCCTTTCTCTCCTTCCTTCCTCCCTCCCTCCCTCCTTCCTATGTCCTCCTCACTGCCTTCCAGCCTTTGTCCCACCCCCCTCCCCCGAAGTCAGCCAGCCTGCCTGTTTCCCTCCCTCCCTGCCACATCAAAGCCAGCCTACCTGTCTGCCTCCCTTCAGCCTGGTCTACATCCTTCTTCTGCTTACAACCTTCCACCCCCCCCCATGTCCACCACTGCTGCTACATGCCACCCGTTGCTGTTTCCCGCCCGCTGCCACTGCAATTGCCGGAAGGGAAGGGCCAGGCCCGGCCCACAAGCCTTCCCCCAATGGCAATTCTGACATCGAAGAGAAGGTCCGAGCCAGCCAATCATTGCCTGGCTGGCCTGGAACTTCCTCTCCGATGTCAGAATTGATGTCGGGGAGAAGGCTTGTGGGCCGGCGCCTGGTCCTTCCTTTCCGGCAATTGCAGCGGCGGCGGGCAGTTAAGTTGGGAGAGATTGTGGGCTCCACGATCCCCTGTCCTGTTGTCCCCATGCACAGCTTCGGGACACTGTCTCTGAAAACAGGATATTTTGGCGTTCCGAAGCTGTGCGTGGGGATAACGGGACAGGGGATCTAAAAACAGAACGGTCCCGTTGAAAATGGGATGTATGGTCACATTACTTATATTGCCTTAGTGTATAGCCTATCCAGTGATGTTTTCAGATGCATGTTAAATTTGATGCAGACTAAAATATTCTCAGCATGAATTTTAGTACATAGGCCTCTAGTGAAACTGTAGTGAGAGTTTGAATATATCTTTAACTGTAATAAGTTATGTCCTTCTAAAATCAATAAAATACTTGTTCATGACATTCCAATGATCATATTCATAAAAATTCCGCATATGTATCAAAACATAATTAAAAATGCATAGAGAAGAGTTCCTTTTGCTTCATATATTCTGAATACCTTGCATTTCTTTTTTTCCATTTTGCTAAAGTTCCCCCAGATAGTTATATGTTTTAAAATATATTTTCCTTCAATTGTTTTACCATTTGCTTCAAGATTTTGATAACTTATTGCATTCATTTTTATAGTTTGACTAGGATCTCAATTGACAACTGTGACTTTTGTCTGATTTGTAGATTGTTTTGTCAATGTTAAAGCAGTAGTGACACTCCTACATTGAGAAGAGAGAGAGAGAAAGAAGAGAGTGCAGGCCAAACTCCAACATTAATTTGGCATGTACGTATATTGTAGCTGATTGTAATATTTCCATAGTAGTGAGAAATGAGACTATTAAAAGTTCTGTCCAGCCTGTAAATTGCTTGTATGAATGTATTCAGAAAACTTTTCTGAAAAACACAATATTAAATTCAGCCATAAAAAGTTTTGAGGGGATTTTTGATTGGATTTTTTTTAGCAACGAAACTTGTATTCTACATTTCAGAAGCACTACACTAGCTAGGCCCTGTGGATATAATCTACATATCCTATTTTCTTCTGGCAAGAAAATAAGCTGTGAAAAAGCCCTAGCCTCAGGCACACATGAAGTAAAGGGATATGCTAAAGTAGCCGAACCACTTAGGGCCCAATTCAGTAAGGGGTTTCCTTTTCCTAATTTATGCCTATGGCTACAAAAATCCTTATCAAAGCTTTCGCCGTGGGATAATTAGCAACTTGTTTGCATAAAATTCTTAAAACTGTGCAGCAACAGAGGGAAAAATTTGAAATGCATTTGGTAGTTCAACATGTGGGCATAGGGCTCCTTTTACAAAGCCACAGTAGAGGTTTTTACTGTGACTCAGCGAGGTAAATGCTCCGATGCTCAAAGGAATTCTATGGGCATCAGAGCATTTACCTCGCCGACAAAATATGAACAGAGGAAAAGCTGGCGTGAGGAGACCCTAGGATTTATTCCCATACCAGGTTTTTGCTCACCTGGCTGGCTGCAGTTGGGAATGCTGCTGAGACAGTGTTCATAGCCACTGCTAAGAAAGAAGTCCCAGGGCTCCAGGTAATTCTCCAAAGTTAGAGGGCATGTACGTGCGTTAAGGCTAGTGCTCTGGTCTTTACTTATGAATGTGAACATATATGCAAGCAAATGATAATAAAATGGATACACGCATACTTGCAGGTAGGTGCTCACATGGACAGAGTCTGCCATAGACTGGAGGTCCACAACACTTACATATGTGTATAATTTATACAACAGTAGTTCTTAAAATTTCCTGGGAGACCGCCTGTCAGTTGTGTTTTTAGGATATCCCTAATGAATGTACTATACAGTATATGAGAGGGATTTGCCTGTAGAACATAGAAAATGATGGCAGATGAAGGCAGGGTTACCATATGGCTCCAGAAAAAAGAGGACGGATTATCTGGGTTTTACTTCCATTGAAAGAAAGTAGAAAACTAGCGTATCTTGCTAGGTACTGTTCTTTAAAGATGGATGTATAAATTTTTTGATGTATTAAAATAACCCAATATTGTTTATGATGTTGTCTATGTAATATATACCATCAATCTACAATGGCATATAATAAACTAGCCAGTCCTACACATCTCCTTAGTAGACGCGGCCATCTGTCCGATCACCGGCAGCAGGGTGCCCATCCCCTCCTGCCAGAACGCCGCCCCCCCCCCCCCCCCCGATATTCCGAATCGCTGGCAGGAGGATGTCCAACCCCGCCTTCTGGAAAGCCGTACCCCCTACAGACCCCCACGCTAATGCCCTCCCCCCGTACTACCACCCCCCGATGACCCACCCTAACCTCCCCCAACTAACTTCTAAATCAGGGGTAGGGAACTCCAGTCCTCGAGAACCGTATTCCAGTCGGGTTTTCAGGATTTCCCTAATGAATATGCATTGAAAGCAGTGCATGCAAATAGATCTCATGCATGTTCATTGGGGAAATCCTGAAAACCCGAATGGAATATGACTCTCGAGGACCAGAGTTCCCTAACCCTGCTCTAAATTGTTGGATGGACGGACGGGTCTTGCTGCCATCTAGCCAGCAGGTCCGCCTCATCAAAATGAGGCAGGCACGCCCCCTTCCAGGCCCATTCCTGCTAAGCCCAAGACCTGATTGGCCCAGGCTCTAGAAGACTGGACCAATCAGACCTTAGGCATAGCAGGCACGCCCATCCCCACTAACCCAAAGGCTTGGGCCAATCAGGCCTTAGGCTTAGCGGGGGATGGGCCTATCTGAAGCCTAACTGAGGCCTAACTTAAGCCTAACTTAGGCCTAATTTAAGCCTAACTTATGCCTAACTGAAGCCTAACTTTTTTCATTGCTTCACCACATCCACTTGACATTAAATCACCCCTCTGTATCAATAACCTTAGTTACCCTATCCAGCCCTCCATAAAGATACTAGGTGTAACTCTGGATCAATGCCTAACCATGAAAGACCAAGTAGATTCCTTAATCAGAAAGGGATTTTTCACTCTCTGGAAACTCAGATCCCTTAAAGCTTATTTTGTTACATCGATTTTTAGAATCCTAGTCCAATCCCTCGTTCTAAGCCTGCTTGACTACTGTAACATCGCCTATTTGGCAATTTCCCAAAAAAATATGCGACGCCTACAACTGTTGCAGAATGCAGCAGTCAGACTAATCTTTGAACTAAAAAAATTTGACCACGTGACACCCTACTAACGGCAGCTACATTGGCTGCCGATGAAGGCACGCGTAAAGTTCAAATTTGCCTGTTTCTGCTTTAAAGCATTACACGGACTTGCCCCCAAATACATTACTGACCTTTTCTCCTTCTTAACCAACAGACACAACAGAAGTTCACATTCCAACTTCGTTTCCCCCCCAGTGAGAGGTTGCAAACTGAAAAAACACCATGAATTCCTTCTCTCACACCAAGCAGCATCATGGGGTAAAGACCTAGAACAATTACTTTCGCCCTCTACTTATGAGGAATTTAGGAAACGTCTAAAAACACACCTGTTCCTAAAACATCTTGACAACTGATCCACTTATCTCTTTCCTCTCAATAGCGACCTACTGTCCTTTTGATCACTTTTCTCCTCAACAATGAATTTCCTGTCTAATTACTTCTCTTTCTTCTTCCCCTCTTGAAGTCAGTCAATTTGTACCTTTCTAAACTGCATAGAACTTCACGGTATTGCGATATATAAGCTGTTATTATTATTATTATTAACTTAAGCCTACCATAGGTATTATCTGAAAAAAAGATCACTTAGAAATTAGGCACTTTGAAGTTTATTATATGCCATTGTGGATTGATGGTGTATAAATTTTTTGGGGTGCAACTGAAAAGGGGGTGTGGCCCTGTGCATTCACTAAAGAAATGTGCACTATTACAGAATTCGGAGAATCTGTGCCTAATTTACACCAAGTTTTAGTTGGTATAAATCCTCACACCCAGTGTTGGGCATGGTTCCCAATTCTATGCACTATTCTATAAATAAGAACATAAGAATTGCTGCTGCTGGGTCAGACCAGTGGTCCATCGTGCCCAGCAGTTCGCTTATGCGGCGACCCTGGGTCAAAGACCAGTGCTCTAAAATGAGTCCAGCCTCACCTGTTTAGCAGGAACTTGTCCAGCTTAGTCTTGAAATCTTGGAGGGTGTTTTCCCCTTCAACAGAACTTCCATATGTTTGTATGGAATCTATCTCTTTTCAACTTTAGAGAGTGCCCTCTTGTTCTCCCTACCTTGGAGAGTGTGAACAGTCCGTCTTTATCTACTAAGTCTATTCCCTTCAGTATTTTTAATGTTTCAATCATATCTCCTCTTTTCAAGGGAGAAAAGGCCCCGTTTCTCTAATCTCTCACTGTATGGCAACTCCTCCAGCCCCTTAACCATTTTAGTCACTCTTCTCTGGACCCTTTCGAGTAGTACCATGTCTTTCTTCATGTACGGTGACCAGTGCTGGACGCAGTACTCCAGGTGAGGACACACCATGGCCCGGTACAACGGCATGCTAACCTTCCCTGATCTGTTCGTGATCCCCTTCTTTATCATTTCTAACATTCTGTTTGCCCTTTTTGCCGCCGCAGCACATTGTGCAGACGGCTTCATCGACTTGTCGATCAAAACTCCAAAGTCTCTTTCCTGGGAGGTCTCTCCAAGTACTGTCCCGGACATCCTGTATTCGTGCATGAGATTTTTGTTACCGACATGCATCACTTTGCACTTATCCACGTTGAACCTCATTTGCCCTGTCGCTGCCCATTTCTCGAGCTTGATTATGTCTTTGTAGATCTTCGCAATCCCCCTGTGTCTTCACTACTCTGAATAACTTTGTATCGTCCGCAAACTTAATCACCTCACTCGTCATACCAATGTCAGAGCATCATTTATAAAATAGTGCTCAGCGCCCAAATTTGTATGTCATTTACTAAATTTACTCCAAAATGTTTAAATCCAGCCCTTTCTACAACATATATGCATGAGATAAACTTGCATATATCAGGTTTCCAATGTCTGCAAAATAATCTCATGCATATTCATAGTGGATCTGCTGAAAATCTAACTAGCTATGGAATTCTCAGCCAGTAGCGTAGTGAGGGGAGCGATCCGCCCCAGGTGCCATCCTCCTCTCTACCCCCACTCTTCCCCCCCCCACTACCGTGCGTGTACTGCTTCCCTTCCCTATACCTCGTTAACATTCGCAGCGCAAGCCTCAACTCCAACCTACTGCTCACAGTAGCGTCAGCTCTTCCTCTGATGTTACTTCCTGAACTCACGTCTAGGACGTGATATCAGAGGAAGAGCTGATACTGATGCAAGCAGCAGGTTGGGGATGCTGCTCACGCCGCAAACATTAATGAGATATGAGGGAAGGGAAGGGTGTGCGCATGCACGGCAGGAGGGGGCAGGGAAAGAGCGGATGGGGTGGGAAGATAGAGAAGAGGGCAGGGGAGAGGCACCACTGCCCTGGGTTCCTCTCAACCTCACTACGCCACTATTCCCAGGAGAGGTCTTGGGAGCCCTGCTCTAAGGTGCTCCTATAGTTAGCTTAAGAGCCTTTTTATTAAAATATGGGCTTAACACAGTGAATGGAGGATTAGCATAATTTTAGAAGCTGAGAGAATGGTTTGATTCATAATGCAATTCCTTGTAACCTTGGGCAAATCACTCAATCCTCTATTGCCCCAGGTATAAAACGTAGACTGTGAGCCCACTAGTGACATATACGAGGGTAAATCAAAAAGTAAAGGCAAAATACATTTAATGGCTTTAATAGAAGTAACTGTGAGCAATTGAACATACCACTTTTCCACGTAGACTTCATGCAAGACAACACATTTGTTGTATCATTCATCTAGTTTCTGCAATCCAGCAGAGGAGTTTTTCAGCTGCTCCCAGAGCCAGGTGAGCACTGTTTCCTGTACTTCATCATGCTTTGTCTTTTGCTCTTTGGGTCGCAGTGATGCACCCATGTCTCGCCGCCAGTGACAATTCTCTCCAGAATGCTCCGATTTTCTTCATATTGTCTCAGAAAATGGGTACCAACCTGCAGATCAGTAAGCTTTTTGGGAACCCACCATGCACAGACTCTCCTGTATCCCAAGTCATCATACATTATGGCAAATGCAGATCTATAGCCAATATCCATATTTGCAGCCAATTGAGACACCATGATCCGTCTGTCTTCTCTTATCAATGTACTCTTGTGTGCGTGATGTTGATGGGTGACCAGAATGACCTTCTTTGGTTACACTTGTTCTTCACACTTTAAATCTTGATTCATGGTGCTATGTTCATACTGAGTCAATATCTGATGGTTGATTTCCTCAAGTTTCACTCCCTCTTCCCAAAGAAAGTTCACAACTGCACATTGTTGTTCGATGGTGCAATCTTGCAGTGGAGCGTCATGTTCCTGACCTCATGGTTGCCACATGACTAAAGGCCAAGCATTGCACTATGGAATGGCATTTAGCACACTTCTATAAAAGATATGCACACTTTATAGAATTGCGCTAAGCACTAGTTCGCAGCATAACTTTTAGGCACACTCTTTTAGGCCAAGGAAAACTAGGCCTAAATAGCTGTTCCTAACTTGTGCATGCATTGTGTGTATTCTATAACAGTATGCATAAATTTTAGGACTGCCCATGAACCACCCATGGTCCTCTCCTGGCCATGCCACTGTCAGATGTATGGCTTATCCTTGTCCTTATCCTGCTGGCAGCATCCTCGCACTCATCGAATTTACTATCTAAGGGATCACACTACGTGCGAGTCTGAATGGGTCATATATGTCATCATATGCCCTTGTGGCCTGATTTATGTCGGGCGTACCAGCAGGAGTATCAGAACCCATCTTCGGGAACACAAGAGTAGGATTCACACTGCCACTCGGTCGGCTCCCCTGGTGCCTCATTGTTTGGAGGCTGGACATCAATTCACTGATTTGTCATGGCTTATTCTGGAACAACTACCCAGTGATTTTCGGGGTGACAAACAGGCTCATTTGAACCTTAGAGAACAATTTTGGATTTTCCAACTCCAAGCTGTTCATCCTAATGGGCTGAATGACAGTGTTGAATGGCATACCATTATTTAGTGGCCGTTTGTTTACTCCTTTGCTGATTGGTGGATGTGTGGATGACGTTGCTGGCTGTCTGCTCTTTAGCGCGTTTGTGCGCCGCTCTGGTTGCTCTGCCCACCCTCCAGCTGACTCAGACTCCCACTGTGTGATCATGGGTTCCTGAAGAAGGGTTTGGTCCCGAAACCAGGCTGGTCGAACCTGGTATCCTGTGAGGTCTTGGTCTTTGAGCCCCAAGGATGTTTCTATCCTTCAGCTAAGTCCACGTCATTTATTTTTGTTGGGGATTGGCTGGGGGGTTCAGTGAGTGCTCGCTCAGTGGTTTTCTACCTTACACACACTTTAATTAACTTTGTTATTTACTAAGTTGTGGTTTAGCACTTTTGATTTATTGCATACTTCTGGGTGCCCGATGATGGTGTGCGGGTGTGGGTATATTACCTTCACCTGGTGCTGTTGAGCGTTGGAGCCTTGTCTCCCGTTGCTGCCTCCCCACACTGAGGGCACCCTATACTCTATCTTCACTCAGTTTATATATGTTAGGTGTGCAGGTTTTCTACTCTGAGCGACCACTCTCTGAACCTTGAATATTCCTGCCTTTTTTGTAGTTTCTAGTATAGGTTTGTGGCAGTATTCTTGGAGTTTTTTGCCTCATCCTTTTAAGATTCAGGCACTAGAACTGGTGCACAGCACTTTATAGAATACACCTACCAAGTTGTGCATGTAACTTTTAATTAGTGCGAGAGGCACAACCTGTAAGCAGTCAGCCAGCACTTCTCCTCGGGCATCTTGCGGCACACCTGGAATATGCAGCAGCACCCTAGTGTGCAATAGCACACAGTTTGCTTTACACTGCATTAGCTGGATAATGCTGAAACACCCATGTCACACCCTTTCCAAAAAAAATACCAAAAAAACCCCATTTGGTTAGAATGCACAAATGGGCAAATTACTACAAAACATTTTAATGCATTTAGGGCATTGGGGCTTAACATCCTAGTAAAAGGGCCCTTAACATGCAAAGTATTTCAGACAGGCTGTTTGCTGGAGTTGGACATACAGCTCCTGAAAATCATGAATTGTATTGTATAGAAACACATGGGAAATCTGTGAGGTCCTAACACCATGCAAAATATTGTGTTTGGCAAAGAAACTCCTCTACATTTTCTTCATTTGCAGATCTGCTACTGAGAAGTTATTAATAATAATAACATTTTTGTAGTTAAATGGCCACAGGGGATATTTTCTTTTTATAAAAAAATATTAATGCTTAGGCCCAGGGCTCAATTAGCTGAAACGGCTTATGCATTTGTAAGTCAATTAATACATTGGACTTGTTAACAAGAGAAACTCCTGGACTATATGCTTTAATCCAGTGGTTGACATGGGGTGAAAAACAATTGATCCAAATTTGTCGACTTGTGGCAAAATGTATTTCAACATTGTGTGATTTTCATCACACTGGATATTGTCTACTAACAGCCGCTCAGATGCTATTAGCATCCAATCTGGCACAGGAGAATACTAACCTGCTTAGAAACCATCTGAAAGGGCAGAGGGTGGATCTGATGCCTTTGACCCAGTACCACTTCAGTGCCCAAATATGAGTTTGAAGGATATCCTTCTCAAAAACTGATGTGATTATTCAATTAAATTATGTTATTGTGCCATTACAACCAGGGAAGAAAACAGAACCAAAACAAAAGTCTTTAAGATAAACGAAAAGACACATTTGGAAGCAGGAGCCATAGGAAACAGAGGCAGATTAGTCAACTAAGGAACAAGAATGGCAATGAAAGAAATTAGAGAAGATTGGGAAGATAGCTGACATAATGGTCAACATGAGCATATCTCTTTCCTGTTGGGCAATACCTCTGGAAGATTCTGGAGTGTTCAAGATTCTGGAGTGTTCAAGATTTTGGATTAGAGAGAAGAGAGATTTATTATTATTCATCTAACAAAAGAAGTACACTTTGTGACCGGGTAAGACCTGGACTGGATTAGTCAGAGTCCTGACCTGTGATGAGGCTCTTTTGAACTTGGGCATGGCAGCCTATTAAAAATGGACAGATATGTGGTGGAATGGGCAAGCATGAAAAATAAAATAGCCATTATATTTTCCTTCCATAGCTCTGGATTTACTAGTCATGGTTTGATTTATAAGATAAGGACCTGATCCAAGGGCAGAGGAGGAAGGGTTATAATTGGCTATATAAAATTACAATTGGATAAGCCAGAACACAAACCAGGTAAGACAAATATGTGTTTTGTGCTGAGGTCACTGGAAACAGGAGTAGGCCTTCTCTCAGGTCACTAGAATTAATATATAAGCTCTGTTGAAGACCAGAGCAGATACACCCAGGCTGTAGCTTAGTTTTATGAAGTTCCATTGTTTTAATGTGTGCCCAACTCTGGTCTCCAAAGACCTGTGTGGCAGATAATGTTTGGCTTTTGACCTGGTTGCTTTAGAGATGGACTTTTCTTCTTACTACAGAGATTACATTCAGGGGAGGGGGGTTCTCTCTCCTTTTTGCAGGGTAAAGTTAGAAATGCTAATTGGATATACAAAATGCATATATGATTAATTAAATTTTAGTAAACTAACAACGTAGGAACTTTCCTATTCAAGGGTTCAGATTGAAATATAATAATCTCTAAAAATTGTACTGGAGGAGTCATATAGGAAAATGTAGGGTTTGTAGGAGTGGATTGGCCACTCTCCTTTTTCTTTCACTGAGAAACAGGAGTTTCAGTGCATGCTCTTAAGTGACTCAGTAACATGGGAGCAGCAGTTTGACTTTTAAGGAGAAATGATTTAAATCTGTGTGTATGGATAATTTTTTATTCTGTAAGTATATGGTAATACTTTTCTTGGTTTCCTCTGTACCTTTTCTTTATTAGATAAGCTAGTATTAAAATGTAACTTTTAGGAATTCTTGTGTGAGGGGGGACAAACACTCCCCTAATATGTATGCAAGCGCCTTATATGGTATCAAGTATTCTTGACCAATTATATGCAGGCAGTAAAATGTCGTCATGTATTAGGTATATTTAAGTGAACCTAGCAGAACAGAATTTTGAGGGCGTTATGTCAGGGAAGTTGCATTTACACTCTCTGACTTGTAATGTTCCTCCATTATACAAATGAATGCCTTGAAACAGGACTGTCTGTAAACTTTGAATAAAAAATATTTGTTGGGAAATATTGGTACAATTACCATCATTTCAGTGCACCTATGAGCAGGGTAGAACCAAAACTCTACGCACCAGGGTGATCCAAGCCTCAGCCGAGCAGTTGAATGAGGCATGGAGGATAGAGGGGTATCTGCATCAAATAAAAAGGACCAGCAAAGGTGTTTAGCGTGAATTTAGTATGTCTTTATTTTCTGGCTTATACCTTGGTGAAAGGAAAACAAAACACAAACTTGCCCTGGTGGCTAAACAGCTTGTTAGCCCAACCAGGCTCCATAGTTGTATAGTTCACAATCCGGCATTTTCCACCAAACATGTGCTTTCAACAGGCTATGCTCTGCCCATCCTTATTACAAAAACAAAAAACCCAAACTTTCAGTATCAAAGTTCTGGAACTGGCTGGGACTGCTAGCCCGGTTCTTTCACAGTGCTTCTGTGTTTGTTTAATTTCAGGACACAATTATTCCAACTCTTCTGTTAACTTCAATTTAATCAGAAGCAGGGATTCTTTCTGTTATTAGGGTTTGTGAGGAAATTCCACCTTCCCAGAAACAGCATATGATTTCCCCCAAGCTTTAATGGCTTCAGGCAAACAGGATTCTACAGGTTCCATTTCATAATCCCTTGTATACTTTTCTTCTGGCATTTCTACATCTAAAACAGTGTTACCTTCAGAAGAATGCTGAAAATCTCCCTGTTTCCTGTGGGAAATGCTGATTTCTGGCTGCTGTCCCCTGGATTGCACTGGTCTGCCTCTTTCCAAGGGTTCAGGCAGGCTGAAGGTTTATGGCTGCCTCTCTGGCCTAGAGACCACACCCTTTTCTCTAGCCTTGTGCTGATTGTCTCTAGAAATTGTCTCTAAAAATCAGAATAATGGTCCAACCCCTGTGGCGTACCCCAAGGATCTACCAACTATAATTGACTCACTACTTTTCCTTAAACAGAGATACCAATCACAATTTCCACTCAGTGCAAACTATTCTTATCCAATGGGAATTCTGATTCCACCTACTCAAACAGAGTCAGTGGTGATGGGATTCTTCATTATTCCCCACTATTGAATAGATACTATTATTATATTCTTATTTATTTTAAGCTTTAATAACTTATTTTATAACTTATTTATAATTTATTAAATAGATTTAAAAGTGCATCACTTATCTTAAATCCTTATCGGTTCCCCTTCCCGACGCGTTTCAAATCTCTTTTTCAAGGTCGGGGAACAAAAGATAAGGGTAATCCTAATCCATTTTCTACTGCCGCTGGCTATCAAAAAAGAACGTGAACTCGCAGGCCTTGAACATGCTCAGATGCTCAAGGCCCAGCAGACGAGGAGGCCGATCTTCAAGAGTGCCCAGATGAGGGTAAGAAGCGGCAGGGGGGTGCCCAATTGTGTCGAGGGGGGGTTGGATCGTGGCGGGGGGGTGCCCAATCGTGGTGGGGGGGTCGGATTGTGGCCAGGGGTGCCGGTTTGAGGCAGGGGGTGCCGGATCGCAGGGGGGGTGCCGGATTGCTGGGGGGGGGGGGTGTGCTCGTAAATCGAGCCATGCTCGGTTTCCGAGGCACCGATTTTGCAAATGTTTTGCTCGTCTTGCAAAACACTCGCAAACAGGTGCACTCGTAAACCGAGGTACCACTGTATTTAATAAATTATAAATAAGTTATAAAATAAGTTATAAAAGCTTAAAATAAATAAGAATATAATAATAGTATCTATCCAATAGTGGGGAATAATGAAGAATCCCATCACCACTGAATCTGTTTGAGTAGGTGGAATCAGAATTCCCATTGGATAAGAATAGTTTGCACTGAGTGGAAGTTGTGATTGGTACCCCAAGGATCGCCATTATCCCCAACTCTCTTCAATCTGGCATCCTTCAGCACCTGCCTAGACAAAATAGGCTTAACCTCCTATAGCTATGCAGACAACATCACCATTGTCCTTCCTTTTGATCTGCCAACACTCATCATGACAGACACACTACAGAGAACTCTAGAAACAGTGGCAACATTAATGAAAGACCACAAACTAAAACTGAACCCAGACAAAACAAAATTCATACTTCTCAAAAAAAAATAAAACCCCAACCATAACAAACCTAGTAATAAACTCAATCACATACCCCATTCAACCCACTCTAAAACTTCTGAGAATAACGATAGACAGATGCTGCACCATGCAACCACAAATCAACAAGACAATACAGAAATCATTCGCGGTCATGAGAAACCTAAGGCAAGTTCGAAAACTCTACGGCAGAAAACAATTCCAACTCATGGTTCAGTCCCTAGTCCTAGGTCTCCTTGACTACTGCAACATCCTCAATCTTCCCTGCCCCGCAACAATAATAAAACAACCAGAAACAGTACAAAACACAGCCCTGAGACTAATCTATTCACAAAGAAAACATGACCACGTCATCGAGGCATACCTTGACTCAGTGGCGTACCAAGGAGGGGCAGTCCGCCCTGGGTGCAAGCCATGAGGGGGGTGCTCCCAGCCTTGGAGTCATTGGTGTTCGGTTTCCCCCCTGGCGTCCGGTTCCCCCCCCCCCCCCGGTGTCTGGTTCTCCCTCCTGGCCTCCCGCACCATTTACCGTATAGAAGCAGCCTGCAGCAAGATCGCGATGCTAGCGATCTTTGCGCTGCTTCGGTGCTGTTTCCTCCACCGCGGTCCCACCCTTCCTCTGATGTCAGAGGAGGGGCGGGATTGTGGTGGAGGACACAGCACCAAAGCAGCGCAAAGATCGCTGGCATTGCGATCTTGCTGCAGGCTGCTTCTATACTGTAAATGGTGCGGGAGGCCAGGGGGGAAGCGAGACGCCAGGGGGGGAGAACCGTACATGAAGAACGACACAGTACTATTTGAAAGGGTCCAGAGAAAAGCAACTAAAATGGTAAAGGGGCTGGAGTTGCCATACAGTGAGAGATTAGAGAAACTGGGCCTCTTCTCCCTTGAAAATAGGAGACTGAGAGGGGACATGATCAAAATATTCAAGATAATGAAGGGACTAGACTTAGTAACATAACATTGTGTTTGTTAACCGTGTAACCATTAGTTCAACATGATTTACAAAAGATTACTAATAATGGTCATAATACATGGAATAAAGTGATTTAGTTAGTCAGATGCTTAGAGAATAGATAGGTTTTCAATTGTGTTCTAAAATCTTTATAAGAGTGAGCTGCGAGCAGTAAAATTCTAAATTCTTTATCATGAGAGGCAGCTCAAGATGCCAAAGTATGATTAAGAAATTTTATACTTTTGCAACGCTGGACTGAAGGAAAATTAAACAAAGGATGGGTTCTTCTACTATGTCTTCAGGAAGCCAAGGAAATTCTGTTATACAAATTATGGGGGGCTGTATCATAAAGAACCTTATAACAAAAACAGTAGATAAAGACAGGTTGTTCACCCTCTCCAAGGTAGAGAGAACGAGAGGGTACTCTCTAAAGTTAACAGGTGATAGATTCCGTACATACGTAAGGAAGTTCTTCACCCAGAGAGTAGTAGAAAACCTGAATGCTCTTCCAGAGGCTGTTATAGGGGAAAACACCCTCCAGGGATTCAAGACAAAGTTAGACAAGTTCCTGCTGAACCAGAATGTACACAAGTAAGACTAGTCTTAGTTAGGGCACTGGTCTTTGACCTAAGGGCCACCGCAGGAGCGGACTGCTGGGCACCATGGACCACTGGTCTGACCCAGCAGCGACAATTCTTATGTTCTTAAGTCTGATGCTGACAAATGGGGATAATTGATCAGGTGTTCCTGCAGCTGTAGAAAAATCCCAAATCAATCAAAAAACCTTCTTGGGCCTATCAGTCACTTATACTAATGTTGTAAAAAAAAAAAAAAAAAAATCAAATATACAACACCCTTATATCACAATTAACACACTCCTTAGATGGCAAACAAGACAAGAGTACTAAAAATATCAATCTCTGACAGAGCAATGCTCAAGGACGTAAAAATAAAGGCCAGAACAAAGGAAAAAGCCTCAGGACCCCCTCCCACACCAACCTAAGTTGAAAAAAGTGTGAGAATACAACCAGGGTGAGTTACCTCATTGGCATAAAAAATCTTCTAAACTGGGATATGTCAAAAAGAGCCTTGTGCAAAGCAGAGAGCAGTAGTTAACAACTGAACAAATCAATCATTTCTATATATGTCCAATGAAATGAGATAAAAGGAATACTTATCCCAATGTGGAGTTCTTCTCACATCAATGGTGGTTAGCATTTCGGCAAAAAAGGCTACCTCAGGATGTAAAAACTCCTGACATTTTGGTAGTGAAGACTTTCTCCTCTCCTTAGGAATGGGCTTCTCCTTGTCTCTCCAACCTACATGTGTGATGTCAAAAAAAATCTCCTTTTTACTTGAGAATCTCTTGTTTATTAAGAATGAAATGCTCTTTGTACTGTCAAGAACTCTTTTTTGATTTTGCTTTTCCCCTAAGTCTCTCATGCTTTTGTTCTTGTCTCGTCAAAAAGTGCACACCATCATGTTACCAATGGGCAGCTTTTTAGCCTCTAAGGATCTTTATTTGCTTTCCAGGGTTTAAGGAGTTAAAAGCCTTGTGAAAGGAAACATTTTATAAACTCTCCTGGTCTAAAAAGGATAATTCCTCATCCAGAGCTAATAACAAGTTCAAATAATCCAAAAGGACAGTAGGAATAATTAAACCCCAGCACCATGATACTTCTTTTACAGATGCAGGGCCTGATGCTCAAAATTTCATTGGCCAAGAAAGACTCTTGCCTGCTTAAATCACACTGAATGGGTCAGAAAGGGATATTCAGTAGTACTTACCTGGGCAGTACTGCAGTGCAGAATATCCCATCTGACCACTGTGGCACTCCACAGTAAGGCCCTGATTCTATAAAAAGCACATGCTACTAGGCACCTAGATCAGTACACCTAGACAATCAAGGCACCTAACTTAGATCCTTTATCAGGCCACATTAGGGTTTTTTTAATCACCGGCCGCTGCAGTTAAAGCTCTGACACTCATACAAATTCTATGAGAGTCAGAGCTTTTACAGGAGTGGTCGGCAATAAAAACCCTAACGATGCATGATAAAAGGGGGGCCTTAATTTTTTAATTGGTTCAATCGGCACTATTAATTGAACCGCTCCATTAAAAACCAATTAAAAATAATAATTTTCAGGTAGGCGCCAAACTCTGTAGGCACCATGTACATGTCTACACCAAGGTGCCTACCCAAAATGTAGGTGGAGTTAGGGACGGAGTTTGGATGTGGATTGATTTAGGCACCAGTATTTTAGGCCAAGAAAATACTAGCCTAATATACTGGCATCTAATATTATGACACCTACCGGTGGCTGAGTTTTGATCAACATTAACAATGAAATCACTTTGGGGCCCTTTTACTAAGCTGTGGTGAGCAATAATATGTGCTTATCACAGGTTAAAATACATTACTACATGGCACACTCAGGCAACCAGTGGCAGTTTTTGCACTGATGTGTGATATCCACAAACTGGAAAATACCATATTTTTTGCTCCATAAGACGCACTTTTTCCCCAAAAAAAGTGGGTGGAAAAAAGGGTGCGTCCTATGGAGCGAATACCCAAATTTCCCCCCTCCCATTACCTTGCAGGACCGCCACCGCCGCTGCTGGTAGAAGAAGGGAAAGGCCAGGCGGGTGCAGCGATTCCACGCCGCTGGCCCAGAAGCCTTACCCCCGACATCAATTTTGACATCGGCAAGAAGGTCTGGCCATTGGCTGGCCCGAACCTTCTCGCCGATGTCATAATTGACGTCAGGGGTAAGGCTTCTGGGCCAGTAGCATTCAATTGCTGCACCCACTTGGCCCTTCCAGGTGCCACGCTGCTGAGCCAGAGCCAGAGCCAGAAGTCTGTCCCCCCCTGCTGCTGCTGCTTTGGCGACATGTCCTCACAGCAGCAGCAATGGGAGGTAATTAAATCCAGCGGGCAGGCGGGTGGGCAGGGAGGCAGGCTTGGGGGACAGAGGCTGGAAGGCAGTGAGGGGAACAGGAGGGAAGGAGGAAGGGACAATTGTTGGGCCTGAGGAAGGAAAGAAAGAAATTTACCAGGCAATAAAGGTAGGAAAAATGATTTTATTTTCAATTTAGTGATCAAAATGTGTCAGTTTTGAGAATTTATATCTGCTGTCTATATTTTGCACTATATTTGTCTATTATTCTATAATTGTTACTGAGGTAACATTGCATATTTTAAAAAGTTATCTGCCTTGACATCTGTGCCCTGTTCCTGCCGCCCTGTCCCGGCCTACCACTAGACCAGAAGGGGGACAGGGTGCAGAGTCTGGCAAGGAGTGTGGGGTTGGGTGCAGAGCCCGGCAGAGAGAATTAGGTTCAGAATGTTTTTTTTCTTGTTTTCCTTCTCTAAATCTAGGGTATGTCTTATGGTCAGGTGCGTCTTACGGAGTGAAAAATATGGCAGTTTTTACTTTTGTAGAACTGGACAGTGAGTAAGCATGTTGGGCCTGATTCTATAAAAACTGCCTACTATTAGGCACCTAGATCCGCATGCCTAGCCAATCTAGGTGTCTAGCTTAACTTTTTAATTGGTCCAGTTGGCTCTGTTATTTGAATAGGATTAAAAAACAATTTTAAAAATTTTTTTATGGGGTTAAGCGCCTAACTAGGTAGGTGCCATGTAGGTGTCTATACATAGATCTTTTTGGACCCCTGTTAGGTTACAAAAGTTAGACAGTTCTAAATCTAATAGATGCTGGCACTGTCATCTACACTTTGAGACACTGGATCATCTGTTGTTCTATTGTTCTTTGATACTCAACTTTTGGAAGTCAATATGGGGACAGATTAATACCATACTAGAATCATCAATTCCATTGACATATGAGGTAGTCATATGTGGAACATTATTGCATATTAAGCCCCCCATGGACCGCTATAAATGCCGGCTTTTCCTAATTATGACAGGGATAGCTATGCAGATGGTAACTCGTAATTGGAAAAATTATGATCGGCTCAATTTTCCTTTTTGGTGGGCGAATTCATGCTCCAGCTATAGGTATGAAAAAATGAATGCTGACATATTGGGGCATAGTAATTTATTTAAACTGGTTTGGGGCCCGTTGACGTCTTTTATTACTTCATTACAGTTTCTTTTGTCTATAAATTTTTATATCCACACACATCCAGGGAAGGGTGTGTGTGTGGGGGCGCTATTTCTATCTTAATCATAGCCCTTTGAGTTTATACATCCATGGTGGGTTTACATTACTATTTTAAATAGGGAAAGGTTAGGGCACTGGTCTTTGACCAGAGGGCTGCTGCGTGAGTGGACTGCTGGGCACGATGGACCACAGCTCTAACCCAGCAGCGGCAATTCTTATGTTCTAATCTATGTATTTGTGTTTTTATTGATTAGTCATTGTGTGGGTGGGTGGGATAAAATGGTTGTTCATGTATGTCTTTAAGATGAATGTGCTTTTCTTGATTTATTATCTAATATAATAAAAGCCTAAGCCGCGCATGCGCACTATTAACTGCGTGCTCCCGTTTTTCATGCGCTGTAGGTCCCTGCAGGTAGGAGTGTGCATGCGCAACTTAGGGTTTTATTGGCTTCAGGTGGCGCAGAGGCTGTCGGCCGTGGCAGCTGTCGGCGTCTGCAAGCCGCGGCGGCTGTCGGCGCCTGCAGGCCGGGGCAGCTGTCGGCGGCTGCAGGCCACGGTGGCTGTCGGAATCTGCAGGCCATGGCCGCTGTCGGCGGAGGGCAGAAAGCACATGATGAACTGGGGTGGGGCCTAAGGCCCGCAGTTCATCAGAGGAGCAAGAGGGATTGAGCACCCCTCCTTCTCCCAATTTTTTGAGGTAAGGGGATGGGGAGGGGAGGGGAAGCGGGGGTCCGTGTGCAGTGGCAGGAGGGAGTGGGCATCCCTTCTGTGTTTTTTGGGGGAGGGAGAGGAAAGGAGTTGGCCCGATGGCTGGAGGAAGTCGGCATCCCTCCTGCCATATTTTAGAGCGCTGTGGGGGGGAGCGCTGATGGTTGGAGGGAGTCGGAATTCTATTTTTTGGGGTTCAGGGAGGGGGGAAGGGAGGGAGCGCTATGTCGGGAGAGGCTTTTTTTGGGAAGGGAGACTTACTACAGGACGGGGGAGCAGGAAAGAGGTGCTTATAGACAGGGGAAGAGACGAGGTGGGAGAAAAAGGAAGGGAGGCTTACTGCTGGACAGGGGGACAGGAAAGAGGTGCTGCTGGACAGGAGGGAGATTAAAAAAAGGGAGAAGGGCTGCTGCTGGATAAGGAGAGCAGTGAAGGAGTGGTGGTGGACATAGGGAAGGTAAAAGGAAGGGAGAATGGGTGGACAGCAGAGGAAAAAGAAAGACAGAAATAGAGAAAGCGGCTAAGGAGAGAGAGAGAGAGAAAGAAATAAAGACACACACACACATATATTCTAGCACCAGTTAATGTAACGGGCTATAAGACTAGTATGTTTATATACTTGTGTATTGCACTGTTAATATTTGAAAAATCAATAAAGAATTTTTTTTAAAAAAAGAGGTGCCTACCCAAAAAGTAGAAATGGTTAGGAGCAGTTTGGGGCATGGATAGTCTTAGGCGCTGGTAGGCATTGATATTAGGTGTTAGTAAATTAGGCCAAGAAAACCCTGGTCTAATAAACCGGCGCCTAACATTGTGATGTCTACCAGTGCCTAAGATGAGTTAGGCACCATTAGATGTGATGCTTTATAGAATCAGGGCCATTTTGTGCTAATCAGTTAGTGCAGCTACCATGCCATGGACTAACTGATTAGCACATGGTAGCATGTGAGCCTTTACCACCTAAAAAATAAGTGGCAGTAAGGGCTCACAAGCTAATGGACAGTCGCTAAATGGAAAATTAGCGCATGGTCATTACTGCCAAAATAGAAAAAAATTGCCCATTTCCCGGCAGTGCTATAAGTGGCCTTAGCACATGGAAAAGACCCATGCTGGAGACTGAGCAGGCTAATTGCACATAAGCGCACTCGTAAGCATTAAGCTGCTAGCTTTACTCTAGGTTTCTAAAAATGCACAAGAATAATGAAATGATGCAAATGTTTATCCAAAAGCAAAAATATTATTTATTCATTATCAGATATGATTATTCATAAGGTTAGTTGCATCATGAGAATTATTACATAAGCCAAAAGCTGGCCTTGCTAGTAACAAATTCCAACGTTTTACCAGTTACATATCCATACATATCCTAAATGACGACATTCCTTTGCTACAATTTAACTGGTCCAAATTTACTTCCATGTAAGGCTTGCTTCTATACCTTCATATGGGCATGTCAGAAAAGCATTCCTAAAAATTACATTCTTATACCTAAAAAAGTTACATTCTCATATTAAGCTTACATATTTTATAAAGAGGAAATACATAGACATATTGTAATGTACTTACCAAACTAATGCTCACATACAGCTTTTAAATCCCTTCCTGATACTCTCTCTATGCTGAGAAATTCATGTTTCTTTGTCTAACTGAAAATAGAGAGAGAAGGAGAGAAGGAGGGATTAACCCCCCAATCAGAGTTTCACAGAGTAGAAAAAGTTGCTTAAGGTCAGAGGTTAAATCCCAGATGTAGCCCTCTCAGAATTTCTTCAGATTTCAAATATATGAAATCAAAGTAAAATGTATTCTAATCTACACTTGTTACCTATAGCTACATAAGTAAATTCCTATTGTGTAGTTTTAATGACTTACTGACTTACTAAAACTTAATTCTGGATCTATACATACATTGATACACATGTGGATTCGATTTGTCTTTCTCACTGCAAAATCAGGGCCCCTTGGAATGTAGGAAACCAGGTCAGAGGCCAACTCCTGGCTGCCATAACTTCCCTGAGGACCAGCCTAGTCCAGGCTGGACACTCTTCAGAACAAAGAAACCTTATAAACCTTAAGCTTTGCCATCTGGGGTAAATTTGCTATGGTGCTTATCAATCACACTAAAGTCCCAGTCTGCCTTCCTGTTCCTTCAAGCACATAACACATGTGTGATATCAATATGTTAAGATTCCCATTTTTTGCTTTGCCTCTCTGATTATGATATTCTTGCTTATCCAATATTTTCTAGTTTCATATATTTATGTATAGCCACTAATACCATATTCTCACCTGTTCTTGGATTAGGCCCTATCTACCAACAGGTTTTTCTAACTAGTGAATCCTGGTGCAATGTGAAAAAGTGTAATGGCTGAATTTTTATTTCATGTTTGCTTATTTCACCACATCTACCTGTCCAGGTAAATAAGCTGGCCCTCCTCAGGCCTACTTAAGGCACAGGACAATCTCAAGATAGTACAGGCCATTTTGTAGTGCTGCTTAGTAAAAGGGGTCTCTTTAATAATACTTTCAAGCTGAACACAAGCTTCAGAAATAAAATCTATAAGCATCTGAAATGTTTCGGACCCTAAAACAGATGCTCTGTAGACCAATAATTGGCCCCAAACTCCCTTTTCTCCACCTTCATTAACAACCCTTCATAGATGATGAAAGCAGTGATGGAATTCAAAAAGCATGGGATGAACACATAGGATCTCCAATTAGAAAATGAATGGTATAAAACAAAGGCCGGTACTGGGCAATCCTGCACGGTTTGTGTCCCATATCTGGTGATTTGATTTAGGATGAGCTGAGGAGGGCTTTGATAGAAGCTCCAGTGCAGGATGGTTAGGATAGGATGCAGTGGAAACCTAAAGACAGTATCAGGTGGACTTCTATGGTCTATTGCCCAGAAATTTTAAAGAAAAGGCAATTTAACCATCAACGAATAATGAATGTGACTATTGGGCAGACTGTCATTTACTATGTTACTATGAGTAATTCAAAGTATAAACTTTCTAATTTCTGAGAAAAAAAGAGTCATCATCCTTCCACCCCTTTTTCTGTTTGCATATTCTGACAATAGAAAATCCAGCTGTACATGTCTGAATTAACATGACCCATTCCTTTTCTCTATTTTCAAATCATGTTTATCAATTTGATTTTTTACTAACTCATTTCCAAAACCATCTATAGCTATTATTCCTCCTATTTTCAACTATGGATCCAAGAAAACGGATTTCAAAATTTTTTCCTTCTACCCTACTAGTATTTCTGGGGTCAATATTCAAAGGGATTTAAAAGGTCCGGAAGGGCTACTAGCTATTTAAATTGCTTGTCGGGGACTACCTGATTATATTCTGTGGCACTTAACCAGATGGTTTCACTAAATATATCTGATTAGTACCTAAGCCAAAATTGACTATTTTATGGATGGTCTGGGGATGGAGTCCATTCAGCACTTAATCAAATAAGTTAATTGGACAAACAGGACAGCATAAAACACAGTCCTATCTTTATCTGGTTTAATTTATCTGGTTAAGTCCTGAATACAGTAGGAATGTATATACAAACATTTTCTATTTCTATTTTGTTCATTTAGATCTTTCCCCTGATTTTCTGGTGATATTTTGGTTTGTTTTATTCATTCATTTAAGGAGGGAGTTATCAATTTGGGGTACCCTTCAAATGGGTTATTTTATACACCATACTCCTCCCTCCCTTTTTTTTTTTTTTTTTTACAAAGGTACACTAGCGGCTGCCACACAACAATGGCCCCGAAGCCCTTTAAATCCATATGTGCTTTGGAGCCATTACCATAGCAGCCCATACTAATTGGCTTCGTAAAAGAGGCCCACTATTTTAATTCAGGGCCAAATTGCATAAAATGGAACCTGTGTTAAACAGCCTCTGAGCACTCAGCCTCAACCGGGAGTGACGCAGCCCAAAATAGATGCAGCGCCACTATTGAACCCTTGAGAAAGCCACTATAAGGTGAATATTTGCATCTATTTAAGATAAGTCATTCAGTTTCTTTGCTGGGTGGATGATAACCCGCCTATGTAGACTCTCACTGGCTTCCGATAAAAGCAAGAACTCAATTCAAACTCTACTGCTTACTTTTCAAAGTAACCCATGGTATGGCCCCCAATTACCTGAACAACCATCTTTGCCGCTACCGACTACCCAGATCAAGAAGAACTCAGAATCTTTTCACCTTCCCCCCTCATAATGGTACCCGACGTAAGAAACTTTACGACAGCCTTCTAGCAACTCAGGCAGCGAAAATTGACCCCACCATCACCAAACTGATGATCAAAACAACAGACATCAAAGTGTTTCAGAAAGAAATCAAAACATTTCTTTTCAAAAAACACGTCCTTACTTAATATTACCCTCCCCAATCGCACATGCACTCTCCCCAGCAAATAACACACTAGTCATCCCCTTGAACCTCATTTACGAAAAATATCCAAACTCCTAAATAAGCATCTCCCTTAGGTATCCATTTAACCTTCTCCTAAAAAAGCATCTCCCTTAGGTATCCACTTAACTGATTCCTTCAAAGTTAGATATCTTTCTTCAGTTGCCTATATTGTTTTCCCCACTGAACCTTGTAACTACTTGAACCCTGTCAAGTTATTCTATCGATAAATCCAGATATCTTATACTTGTATTTCTATACCACAACATGTAATTTACTTAAATCGTTGTAATGTAATTCTCTCGGTAATGTCCTGATCTCTTTTAACTGTAATCCGCTTAGAACCGCAAGGCACAGGCGGAATAGAAATCACAAATGTAATGTAATAAATGATTCAATGAGAATGAAAGATGATATATTTAGAATTTTCTTCAAGATAAAAATAAAATAAACATTTTACCTGAAACTAATACAGAGATTGAGGTTGAGTGAATATAGAAGTTCTTCTTTTTTTGCCTGATCTGAAGATTATTGAATAATTTATTTCCTGTTAATCTTTTTCTTATGATTTGGTGATACCAACAGAATAAGCAGCCCTCATATAATGTGGACTTGAAAAGATTTTCTTTTATGTTGAAGTATTTTCTTTGATTATTGTTTTCATGGAATTGTTATAAGTTGTAACAAATGAATAAATTTATTAAAACAAAAAAAAAAGATGATATATTTAGCATTGGAAGAATTTTTAAAGAAAAGAATAATAATTAATTTATAGTCCAGCAAGGGAGTTTTAAATTAAGGAGAAGGGACTGGGGTGTTGTTTATTTGGGGATTTTTTTTTTTTTTTGGGGGGGGGGAGAAACTTGAAAATGTTGTACTTGTTGAATCTTCCCGTATGATTTTCTTCTTTGTGTTATGTGGTTTGTTATTTGTTGTTCAACAATAAATAAACAATTTAAACTAAATTAAGGAGGGAGAGGTTTAGAGTATCAATGACTGAAATTTGGAACCTGTTAGTCTTGGCTTAGAGGTGTATTTACCAATGTCCAAGCTGATCTCAGAGAATCTCAGCCACCCTTTATAAACACTCTATGCTTTTGTTCATGGGATTTTGTTTACTCTGTAAAATAACACATCTTAACAGTAGCCTATGTTAATAATTCTCCCCTTAAATAGAAATTTTGGAATGGTTGATATGCAAAGGGGTGCTGAAAAGTTCTCAACCCAACCAACCAACTTCCTAAATTCTGAGCATTATTTTGCCACTGTAGCTGAAAAGAGTGTTATCTTATTTCATTAAGTGCCAATTTGCAGAAACAAAATTCTCTGGTTTGACATTGTTTCAGATCATTGATTAAACCATATCCATGTCATCCTCTCCTTGGTTGGGCTGAGAACTTTTCAGCGTCCCCTCCTATGTGATTCTTTTTGTAGAGCCAACCTCATCAGTGGCTTTATTGTCCCATACTTGACTCATTTTTATTACATGCGAGGGGGTACTGAAAAGTTCTCAGCCTAACTAACCAACTTCCTAAATTCTGAGTGTTATATTGTCACTGTAGCTGAAAAGAGTTATTTTGGGTTTTTTGGGGGGTTTTAAGTGCCAATTTGCAGAATCAAAATTCTCTGTTTTGACATTGTTTCAGATCATTGATGGAACCATATCCACACCATTCTCTCCTTGGTTGGGCTAAGAACTTTTCAACACCCCCTTGTAGCTTTTTAAAACACACTAGCAAGCAGTGAACAGCGCATGGACCTTTATCTTCAGTAGGGGAAGAAATGAAATGTGATTTTCAATAAGCAAACATGCATTTAACCCCATAAACCCCTTTCCATCTTCTTATGGTCCAGTTATGGTTTTTTTTTTTTTTGGGGGGGGGGGTTATTAATGAGATGTACAGTGAGTAGAGTGTCTGCACTGAATCCATTTGTCTATTCATTTGTTTTTTAATTAAAGTTTTTGTTTTGATAGCAAAAATAATTCACTCTTTTGCGAGTTGGTTGAATGTATAATTTGAACATCAAAGGAACCTTTCATTTAATTTAAACTGTAAGTCCTGTCTTTTCTTTTATTAACTTTTGATCAATAAACAAGTAGTATGGAAATGTAATCAGGAAATGCTTCCAATTGGTTGACAATGTATCAAAGCCAGTGCTTCAAGGCAACAGGGAGATGTAACAAGCAGTTTATTACCAGTAGCTGTTACTGACATTAGTCAAAACCAAGAAAGATAAAATGGAATAAGAAATGTAATGCTGCAGAAGCCTTGGGCACTGCGTTCTCTTCTTCCTTTTGAAAACTGTGGAAGCCTGTCTTTGATATGATAACAAAAATAAACTGTTTAAAACACCAAATGGAGAAAAAAAAAAACCCCTCAGACTAGCCCGTCATGGAGTTAATCCATTCTAGAGTGACATATACATAGCATTAACATCCAACAGATATATGTTTTGGCAATGCTGTGGATTGGATTTACATGTAGGAAGCAAATTGGAACTTTTGATTTTATGAGATATTGTAATGGGCATGTTCTCATATTAACTGGATGTAATCCTATTTGATGGTTTCAGCTTTCAATTGCTTTTGTATCTTGAAACTGCATAAAACTTCAAACACTTTACAGAAATGAGAATTTTATTTTGGGGCATTAATGCAAGAGAAGCCCTGCCGGGCAAAGACCATAGTACATTTATGACCTGGACAGAACATTTGACATAGCACACAGAAAGTACAAAAAGCTATGTTTTCAATTAATTAATACACATTTCATCAAGAGTTATACTCGAGGTATATCGAACTCCATGCACCAAGTGCTCATAGGAGTAGAGCAGTCATTCTCAAACCAGTCCATGGGACACACCTACTCCCATTGGGGTTTCAGGATTTCCACAATGAATATCAAAGTTAGATTTGCATGCAATTGAGGTAGTGCGTGCAAATCTATCTTATGCATATTCAATGTGGATATCCCAAAGACCCGATGTATTGGGAATAGATGGACTAACATTAACTCATCTATAAAAAATATAGATTGTATTAATGGTAAACAACTGGTCCCTTAAATCATATATACTTTACCAAAATTATATCTTAGGGTGTCTTGACAAGCACAAGGGTAGTACAGGATGATGGACAGACATATTTCCATTGCAACAGAAATGGGCAGATTCTATAAATGAAGCACAAATTTACATGTGCAAAATTGCATGCTATCCTGAGAATCACTTGCAACTAAACGGGCTAATGAGCCAATTAGCACCAGCAATTGGATGCTAACAATTATTGGTGTTTATTTGGAACATTTTGGATTTGCATGTTGTGACAAACCAAACACTCGTGCTGGATTTGCACCTAGAACTGCCAAGAAGATCCTGTGTAGAAGAGCTGACCAGATCAGCTCTGCTGAGCAACTTGAGTCTGACCTCCCTTGTCCATGTTATAAAAGCAGTGGTGATCTGGATCAGGAGGAGGCAAAATCACAGCATTTGCACCCTCTCAGTACATCAGCTAGGGCAGCTAAAACCAAGGTAGTTGTGCCTATGAGATTAATGCAGAACAGACAGGGGAGGTTGGAGCTTAGTCAGCCTATTGGGAAACCAAATCCCATCCCCCTCAGGCTGAAGGGGAGTGGCTTTGGTCTGGTTAAAGGCTGAAGCAAGCAGTAAGAGGAGTGGAGTGACTGGGCAGAGGCTCTCCAGGAGGATGAAGCAAGGCAGGAGTCCTGGAGAATACAGGCAGACTCTGAGGTGGTAGATTGGCCCATGTAGGAGGTAGAGGAAAGTTGTCTTACTCCTAACTTCCATGTTCCAGAGGATTTTATGGAAATGGAAATCCAGGAAGCAGACCCTACTTCAGAGGACCAAGCAGAGTTCATGGAACTTAACTGAAAACAGTGAGTAGCTGTGAGACAGCTGGTGTTTTTTTTTCCCTTTCAAAATATGCTTTGTATTTTGAGTTCCTTAGGTTTTTTTTTCAGCTGGATATTACAATCTGCTAACGGGATGTTTAATTTGGGCAATGAGGCATTGAGACAGAGCGAAAGTTTGAATGCTGAAACTCACTGTGTTTGCCATTTTGGAGAAGCAATCAGAGAATCTCGTTTCAGCTGAGCTGCCTACTGTGTGCTGCAGTGATTAGAAAGCCCCAAGGAAAGCTTATCTTCTGTTTGGAGCCTCAGTGAGTATACAAACTGTATGCTGCTGGGAATTATCACACTACTATATAGTATGCATAATGCTATGGATACCTTTTTCCTGCCTATAATAACTGCTACAGAAAGGAAGTATTTGTTTTGTTTTCTGGAAAGCAAATGTAATTTCAAGGCTGAACCAGAGTGGATGGTCTCAGGCAAAACAAATTGTATGTGTTTTCTTTTTATCTTTATTTTTGAAAAACTGGTTTTGTGAAAAGCTGAATGTGTTTTTCCTGTATGCTATACCTTTTGACCACTGAGGTCAGAATAAAGACCAGTCCTGACCTTTGAGAAATTCTGCCTGAGTTTGGTATTTTGCATGGTTGAATCCAGTACCTACCTTTGCTCCCAGTCCTATGCAGTTGCCTTGGGCCAACTAGAAATCCTGAAGATACCCCTGGTAGTAGGGGACACTTCAGATCACAGTTATTGTCACGTTTTAACTCCGCTTAGAGGAGTGTTTGTGACAGTGTATATCTTGCTAAGCACTATTCTATAAAGATTTGCGTGAAAATCTTATAGCAAGAATATCCTTACTGGGTCAGACCAATGGTCCATCAACCCAGTAGCTAGTTCTCATGGTGGCCAATCCAGGTCACTAGTACCCGGCCAAAGCCCAAGGAGTAGCAATATTCCATACTACCAATCCAGGGAAGCAGTGGCTTCCCCCCTGTCTTTGTCAATAACAGACTATGGACTTTTCCTCCAGGAACTTGTCCAAATCTTTCTTAAAACCAATTAAGCTATCCGCTCTTACCACAACCTTTGGCAGTGCATTCCAAAGCTTAACTATTCTCTGAGTGAAAAAAAAATGTCCTCTTGAGCCATGTGTACACAAAACGTCCTACCGGACAAACAAAAAAAAATGGAACCAATCCAGAACTTTAACCCCCAATGCCCAAAGATCTCAATCTTGACAATACAATCTTGACTTACTGTATCAAAAGCAAAAGATATGTCCTAAAAGATAATGCGTATAAAATCCAGCATAGATAACAGTAGTAATTCAGTAGAATGTCTAGGTCTAGAGAGAGTGGCCAAGATGGTGGCACTGACTGAGCATTGAGATCGAGCTCTCGTGGCTTTAAGCATTTCTTTTTCCTAGGAGCAGTTATGCCGCATAAACGAAAAGATTTGGTTAAGGTGCTTTCTTCCTCGACGTCAACACCACCTATTTGACAGCAGATGATAGAGCAATTATTGCCCAGTATCTGCATTAAGTCTGGCGAAACTAGCCCCGCATTGGGAATAGGTAAAGAAGGCCTTATCTCACAGGGGCATGAAATCTCCCTTTCGCCACCGCAAATGGAACCACCTCCTTGTCTGGCGGATATAAAGGCCCTGGAGGTGGGAGCTAGAAGTGTTGCCGAGGTTGCTCCTGGAGTTTCCTGCAGAGGAAGCAGCCAGGGCAGATGTGCTTCTGCCGATGGGAACCAGCATTGGGGAGAGAAACCCCTCCAACGAGGTGACTTTATCAACATTTTAGCAAATGCTCCAGAAGTTGGATAAAGCTGCAGTTAAAACATCAGAGGCTGCTTCAAATACATCGGAGGAGGTAAAAATTTTGGCTGGTAAAATCGATGATATTTCAAGAGCCTTGGAACATTCTAATGCAGAAATGAAAATCTCTATAGTAAATATGCAATCAGATGTTCAAGTTTTACAAGCCTTTAAAGCAGCTGCGATTAAAGATAATATTATGCTTCAAAGAAAAATAGAAAACATTGAGAATTTTAATCACTTCCCCAAAGTACCCAGGATTTCAGCATATGAAATGTTTAAGAGATATTTGGTGGAAGTATTAAAATATTCATTGGACCATATTCCTCCATTAAATAAAATATGTTACCTTCCACAGACGACTAGAGCTCGGGAAACATTGGAGGGAGGTAATCCAGATACTCCGCAATTGGAGGTTAATAACATATCTGCTATTTTGGAAGAGTCTATTTTTGACTCTTCATTGAGAATCACACTTCATTTATTTTTCAACAGGACTTGGATTCCTTTAAGAAACTTTATTTCCACTTATCAAAAGAACTGTTTTATGGTAAAAAGATATGGGTATTCCTGGATGTAACTAAGATTACCCAGGAAAAAAGGAAACAATTTTTGTCTTTGAGTTAGGAGACGAAGGCCCTGGGGCAACGTTTTTACTGGCGTACCCTTGTAAGTGCGTAGTAAAATTTGCTCAGGTTAAGTATATTTTTTTTCAGCCGGAGCAGCTAAGGTCATTTCTGGAGCTAAAGAAAATTGTTGTTGTTTAATGGAATTTAATATAAATGCAGAATATGTTATAGCCTTTCATTGATTAATTATTTTTCCTTTGTGTTTAACTTCTTAATGTTACCTGCCTTATACTCCCCCCTTTGATTTTCTGTGGTCTAAGGAAGCAAGACTTTTATTTCTACTTTCTTTTATATATATAAAAATGTGATGTTTAGCATTTATTCCTGCTGTATTTCCTTAGCAAGAATGTTAGTTTCTTGTAATGTATTGAAAATTTCAATAAATAAATAATTTTTTTTTAAAAATGTCTAGGTCTAAACCCAAACTGAAACTCATCCAAAAATGCTATATTTATCAAGAAAGTCCTGAAACTGAACAAGTGGCCTTAGGACAGTGATTCTCAACCCTCTCCTGAGGACCCCCCAGCCAGTCGGGTTTTCAAGTTATACCTAATGAATATGCATGAGAGAGATTTGCATACCTGTCACTTCCATTATATGCTAATTTCTTTCATGCTGAACTCTCCATGACGAACACAATATACCAAACACTAAAATCAATAGCAACCTGGATGAAAGATCACAAACTGAAATTGAACCCAGATAAAACAAAATTCATCCTCCTAGAAAACAACAAAATACCAACCATAACCAACATTGAAATCAACGCAATCAACTTCCCCATACAAACCACCCTAAAACTGCTAGGAATAACTATCGACAGATGTTGCACCATGCAACCGCAAATCAATAAAACAATACAAAAGTCATTCTTAGTCATGAGAAACTTAAGACAAGTTTGGAAATTCTTCGAGAAAACTCAATTCCAGCTCATAGTTCAGTCCTTAATACTAGGCCTACTTGACTACTGTAATATCCTCTACCTCCCATGCCCTACAACCATAACAAAACAACTACAAACTATCCAAAACACAGCACTAAGACTCATCTACTCATTAAAGAAACATGATCACATTACAGAAGCATATCTCCAATCGCACTGGCTTCCGATCCCAGCAAGAATACAATTTAAATTCTACTGCCTACTCTTTAAGACTTTATACGGAGACAGTCCAAACTACCTGAATAACCGCCTCATCCACAACACCGCAAACAGACATAGGAAAACTCACACCCCATTCTCATACCCCCCCAATTAAGGAGGTCAAACGGAAAAAAACTATATGATGGCCTTCTGGCCACTCAAGCAGCCAAACTAGACAACCAAATCGCCAATCTACTGATGGCATCCCTCGACTACAAGACTTTTAGAAAAGAAATAAAGACCATACTCTTCAAGAAAACTCTGAAAAAAGAAATAATACTGCAAGTCTCAAACTCCACCTCTCACTAAAGCCAACTACCCCAAACAAATAACCTTACCCATTTCTCACTCTTTTTGAAAATGAACAATTTTTTTTTTTTTTTTGTAAGTTCTTGTTGTAATACATCTTGGATAATTCTTTTGTAATCCGCCTTGAACTGCAAGGTAATGGCGGAATAGAAATCCCTAATGTAATGTAATATAGAGTAAATTAGTTGGGGTTTTTTTTCCCGTTTGTTTTGAAAGTTGTTACACATAGTTATTTATTTAGCATGCTTGTTAGTGAAATCATCACCAATACAAATAGCAAGGATGATAGTGAATCTCTTTGAAACATTCCTTGTCCAGAGCTTAATATCAAGAGTAATGGCCTCTGTTCCAACCACTTCGTTTCAGACTCCAGAGCTTCAGGGCTGATGCACTCCAGCCCTTCCTTTTAAAGCAGCCTGCAGGGTTTAGAAGGTCTGCCTGAAGTAGAGCAGAAAGCAGAGGACAGTCACTCTACACTCTAATCCAGTGACTCTTCTCCTCTTGATCCTGCCCTGCCTCTTGATGGCTTGCAATCTTCACTCCTCGTCTTTACTACTCGAAGTTATTCAGAGTAGTAAAGATGCAGGGGGATTGTGAAGATCTGCAATGTGACATAATCAAGCTCGAGGAATGGGCATCGACATGGCAGATGAGGTTCAACGTGGATAAGTGTAAAGTGATGCATGTCAGTAACAAAAATCTCATGCACGAATATAGGATGTCCGGGGAGGTACTTGGAGAGACCTCCCAGGAAAGGGACTTGGGAATTCTGATTGACAAGTCGATGAAGCCATCCACACAATGTGCGGCGGCAGCAAAAAGGGCAAAAAGAATGCTAGGAATGATAAAGAATCACAAACAGATCAGAGAAGGTTATCATGCCGCTGTACCGGGCCATGATACACCCTCAACTGGAGTACTGCGTCCAGCACTGATCACCGTACATGAAGAAGGACATGGTACTACTCGAAAGGGTCCAGAGAAGAGTGAATAAGATGGTTAAGGGGCTGGAGGAGCTGCCGTATAGCAAAAGATTAGAGAAACTGGGCCTCTTCTCCCTCGAACAGAGGAGATTGAGAGGGGACATGATCGAAACATCCAAGGTACTGAAGGGGATAGTCTTAGTAGATAAGGACAGGTTGTTCACCCTCTCCAAGGTAGGAAGAACAAGAGGGCACTCTCTAAAGTTGAAAGGGATAGATTCCGTACAAACGTAAGGAAGTTCTTCTTCATCCAGAGAGTGGTAGAAAGCTGAACGCTCTTCCAGAGGCTGTTATAAGGAAAAACACTCTCCAAGGATTCAAGACAAAGTTAGACAAGTTTCTGCTGAACAAGAACGTGCACTGGTAGGGCTAGTCTCAGTTAGGGTGCTGGTCTTAGACCAAAGGGCTGCCGCGTGAGCAGACTGCTGGGCATGATGGACCACTGGTCTGACTCAGCAGTAGCAATTCTTATGTTCTTTATCATTCATCTTCCCTTTTGTCTACAAAATAATCCTTGCCTTTGCCTGATCTTCACTTCATTTTATTTAATACCAGATTTGTCTTCTAGGAGGTCATCAGTATTTTTAAAAATTCTCTGATACTTTTACTCACTCAAATAATTGCTAGATTTGCTGTGACCCATCTATGAAGGAGTAAATCAAATGTCTTTTTGTAGTTTATTCTAAGCCATGAAAAGTCTTGCTATCTTCTTTTTGATTTTTTTCAAAATCATCTTGTGAATCAGCAATTGGTCTTTTGTCCTTCTTTAATTTTTTTGAAAGTTCCTTTATTTTTCTTTGGGAAAAAGAGTTTTCCTTCAAAAAAGTATATACCAAGGGGCTCATTTCAAAAAAGAAAGACATCCATAAGACAGCATAAACTGGTACTTGGATGACATAATCACCGGGAAGTCCAACTGCCAATTTTCAAAACCAACTTTCTGGATGTCTTTCTAGGCTTCTTAAAAGCTGTGCGTCCAAAGTTCATGGGAGCATGTTATGGGCAGGCTTTGGGCGGTCCTAACACTTGGATGTCTTGCGGTGATAATCGAAGCTTAGGCGTCTGAGGCTAGACCTGTTTTAAAAGTGTCTAAATGCCCAAAACGTACCCAAACTGACCAGATGACCACTCGAGTGATTATGTAATGACCTCCCACACTCCCCCCAGTGGTCACTAACTCCCCTCTCACCCCACAAAGATCTGAATGAAACAGTGCATACCTGTCTCTAGAATAGCAGCACCTAAATATGGGAGCATTTTGAGTGCCATTATTTTTCATTTGCAATCTTCCAGACTAGACATTGCTTTCCATTGGAGTGATTATGCTATCTGCTGAAAGTTGGTTGTGAGAAGAAAATTTAAAAGATTACTTTTCTTGCTCCCAATAAAGTCTCAATGGACAGGGGTGTGAAGTGACATGGGCCAAGATGTCTGATGCAATAACCCAATACTACACCTAATTATCATGGGCCCAATATTCAAAAGTGCTTTTCTGCATGGTGACAACCAAATATTATTAATATACTGCCTGTAAGCCCACAAACATTTGAAGTAATACACATCTGAAAAATGGTAATAAAACAAAACAAAACAAGATAGTTGTTTTGCAATTTTGAAATGGGCATGTTTGGTAATGGATTTGTATGTGTTTTCCGCAAAACGTCTAAACTTGGATATAGAGGTCATATTGACAATGCCCCTTGAAATATCAGTTGTATATGATTAACATCAGCTGTATTCAAAAACCTGAATATTCAGAGCTGGAGCCCTAAGTCCAGCACTAGCGAGTGACAGACATTATGTGTTAGAATATTGGTGCAATATTAAGCACATAAGGGCTCATATATCCACTAGCAGTGCTTATAAATATCCACTAAATAACAAAAAGGCAGGGTAAACTGTGAGTGCAACAGCAGTTTCTGACAAGATGAATCATTCTGTCACGCTTAAATCAGTACTACACATGGTATATCAGATATCTTTAGTTCATCATAAATATCCAAAATGGTCATTAAATCAGTGTGTTGGCTTCTGAGCATTTGATTTATTTTTTTCCTACTTGTACATTTAACAAATAATATCGGTGATTAGAATGCATTTTCATTATACATAAAAGGAAAAAAAAAAATCTAAAGTTCTTCCCTTCATCATTGCAAGAAATGTGACAGATAATACCAAATGAATTTCATACTCTAGGAGCTGAACCATTTGCTAAAGTTCAACTTACCGTGCAAAGGCAATATCCAGAATAAATCTATTGCAAACAAATGCCTATTCAGTAACCTGCTATTACTGTCTCACAATGTGCCTTCTCAAAAATTAGTGAGGGTATCTGATAAGTAAGCATTATTTTCCTATGCAAAAGAATCTCTCTAAATCATGGTTTCTAATAACATAACATAACATTTGTATACCACATTACCCTTCAGATCTATGCAGTTTAACAAAAATAAAATACTGCTACAACACAGAATGAAATACATTTTCAATCTTTCAAACATTTTCCAAATAAACCTTTAATAGTTTCCTAAAATTTTTATATGATGTAGGTGTAAGAAACAATTGATGAAAATCAATATCCCAAAGTAGCTACTTGAAATGACAGTGGTCGATTATGATATCTTTTATAGCGTCAACCTTTGGGCGATGGAATATCAAAAATGGAAGTTATCCGAGTAGAATGCCTATGATGAGAAAATATCAATTGATCAACTAAATAGGCTGGAGCGAAACACAGGCAACCAAACTTGTACTGCACTCTAGCTTCCATGGGGAGCCAATACAGCTCCCTGTAATAAGGTGTTATGTGGTCTGATTTTCTTAATTAAAAAAATCAGAAGAAATGCTATATTCTGCCTTAATTGAAGTTTTTTTTTTTTATTAATTGAAGTTGAGCCAGGTTTTTTTTAGCTGACTGCAATTTTTTATAAATTATTTCCTCCAACTGCCTAAAAAAATAGTTCAAACTTTGCTCTGCAAACGTATTTCCATTTGGACAAAAGAACGACATATGTAATAAAGCAACTTTTGTACAATATGCCTGACAATTTTTGATAAGAAATAATCCAGCCTTGAACATCTTCAGGGGATCTCTACAGATCCATTTGCTGTAAAATACATGGACTGTTTTATTACTTGGGATCTAGCTAAATACTTGGGACCTGGGTTGGCCACAATTTGAAACAGGATGCTGGGCTTGATGGACCTTAAGTCTATCCTAGTATGGAAATTTTTGGGTTCTTATGTTCCTAGACTAGCTAAAAGGGAGGGAGGAATTGTTTTACACCCGTTTAAACCATTGTGATGAACCAACAGAACCACTCTATGTATGTTAATGTAGATAATAAATCAGTTGTTAACCTAACTGTATATTTAGCATGGCTCCCTATGTATTCTAATCTAAAATGATCAAACTATACTGTACACATGTAAATTTATAACCCATTTGTCTATGTATTATGTAGGTCAACCTGTAACCCATTCTGAGCTTATTGGGGAGGACGGGATATAAAACGAACCAAATAAATAAATATTCACAACCTTCTATCTCATTCACCAGTTCATGTTGTCACATTTTTTGAGCAACAAAAGGTCTTATTCCAGAAAAACTACATAGGAACGTATAAATCCAAAAGTCTGCATGGCCAGATTGATATGCAGATAGGCTTATATAAACAATTTCTGGATTATTACACAAGGCAACAAAAAAAATTTTTTTGAATCATCTGACAACACAGCACATTTTACTAAATCAGTTTTTCACACCAATTTCAGATGTATTAGTTTTTTTTAGTCACGTTAGTTATGACTAATGTTAGTTTATAACGTTTTAGCATATAGAGTTTTAAGAATTGCAGCATCAACTTAAAGAAATGTTGCAGTATATTCGGTCACAAGTCAAATAAGCACACAGCATTGCATAATTATACTGGACTGTGTCACTTAGCAACCAATATTTCTTCAAAAATGCATGGAGGGGCATAATCGAAAGGGACGTCTAAGTCCATTTACGTCCAACTCGCAAGTCGTCCAAAGTAAAAAACAGCCTAGGACACATTTTCAAAAAATACATCCAAAATTTTTTACTTTCGAAAATCATCTAATTATACGTCCTGAAGATCTGACCATCCAAGTCGCTAAATCGTCCATCTTTATACCACATTTTCGTCTAACTTTTTGTCCAAGTCCAAAATGCCTAGAACAAGCCCTGTTGGACGTGGGAGCGGTTTGCAAAGTGATGGACTGAACACCCAGACATGCCACCTAAATAGTGGGCTACCTTACAGGGTACTGCTGTGAACTTCACAAAAAGAGTTTATAGGGGAGTGCACATGTTTAAGTATCAATGCAGTGATTACAGGGGCTTATGGGCATGGGTCCTCCTTTCTTTTTTTTGTTTGAAATAATTTTTATTGAACAGAAAAGCACTGAACAGCCAAAGAAAATAGAACAATACAGTCATTGCAAGGAAATAATAAAATAACAAATCATTCAGAGGAGCTCCCCCCCAAGGGTGGAGAGCCAAACCCCCCGAGGCCCCTCAGAGGACAAACCAAAGATCAACTCAGTCCACATAGGAAGGCAGCCCAGGATGCAAATAAGCTAGGCAGTACAGTACAATTCAACATTTTCAATAAACAAGTACATCAAAAAACAAATAGGGATACCCCCCACATCCATCCAACACCCCCACCCCAGCATCCACACCCCATTCGTACCGATTCACACTCACATTCACCATCAACCCTCCAAGCCACCCCCTCCCCCCCAGTCCAGTGGAAGTAAGTAGGGGCAAGGCGCGCATAGTCACAGTGCGCCAACCTCCAATATGGTAGCATCCCAAAGAGATCGATACAGGCGTCGAGACGCCGACATCGGTTCCGGGCAAGCGCGAAGCTCCCAGCGAGCTACTTCAAGTAAGGAGCGCTTCCAGCCTAGCACCTCAGGCGCACTGGCATCCATCCAAAGACGGAGCACCCCGCGCTTGGCCACCAGCAGTGCAGTATATAAGAAGCGCCAATGTTCCAGGCTCAGGCCCTGATCTATGACCTCTCCCTCGCACCCCAGTAGAAGAAGTAAATAGGACCATTGAAAGGGCAGTTGCACAACCCGAGCCAAAAATTCTAACACCCCAGTCCAGTAAGTTCCCAGCTGCGGGCAATCAAGTAGCATATGCACAAGGGTACCGCGCATACGCTTGCATTTAACACAGATATCAGATTCCCAGAGGCCCGCCCTCCTGCCCCTCACCCTGGTGAAATAAGTGCGGTGTAGTATTTTAAATTGTATTTCCTGTAGCGCGACATTCCGGGCTCCTCTGGGAACGCTAGAAAAGCAGGCCACCAGCATCTCAACCCCGACCGGCTCCCCCAACTCCTCAGCCCATTGAGAAGCTAAGCCAAGGAGCTGAGGGTCCGGTCGTTCCACCCGGGCCATCCTATACCAAGTAGAGAGAGAATTCGAAGAGGCAGGGAGAGAAAGAAAGATGTGGTCAACCTTCAGGAAACGGTATCCAGCTGGGGCACTCCTCCGAGATGCCTCGTAAAAGTGACGCAGCTGCAAATAAGCAAAGAAAGGCATATCAGGGAGAGACCAGTGACGGCGGAGGTCAGGAAGGGGGGGGAAAGTCCCATCCGCAGATGCCGGTAAGCTAACGTGCCCCAAACAGAGACCAGTGCCAAAGCTGGCTTCCAAGCCACGCGCTCTGCCCACACCCGGCGGGAACGCGGGGTTACCCCGAACAAATTGAAAGGCCCAATGGTCTCGCGTTCCCCCACCTATCCGACGTCGCCACCAGAGCAGCGCACGCCCGGGGGCGCCTCCACCTAGGCACATCAAGACAGGCCAGTGCACTATGCGGGGCCACCCAGGAATCAATCATGCCTGTGGGAGCAAATCGGTAGCCGAGCGTGTGAAGCTCGTGTACCCAGCGCAACAGAGCCGCCACATTATATAACCGGAGATCCGGAAGCGCTAAGCCGCCCCGCTCTCTACCCTGCGTGAGTCTCCAGAACCCTATGCGGGCCCTCCTGTTCCGCCAGATAAATGAACCAATAAAAGACCTATAGGCCCTCTCCTCAGTCCCCCTCAGCCATAAAGGTATCATCTGCAAAGGATACAGAATCTTGGGCAACATAACCATTTTAACGAGGGCGATACGGCCGAAGAGCGACAGAGGGAGGTCTCCCCAACGATGACAAGTATCCCGAAGCTGAGCAAGGCGATTTGTAATGTTGCTGCGATAAACCGTGGCCCAGTCCGCGCTGAGGAAGATCCCAAGGTATTTAAGCTCCCCCGTAGCCCATCGAAAAGGGAAATTAGGCAAGGCCCGCGATGCACAAGGCGAAGTGACAGGGAGCGCCTCCGACTTACTGAAATTAATACACAGTCCCGAGAAGGACCCAAAGGAGTCAATAAAGGAAGTTATACAGGGGATGGAGACCCGGGCATTGCCTACAAAGAGCAGCATATCATCCGCAAACATGGTGATCTTACAGAGCTCTGCACCCACCCGGATACCCACCACTCCCGGGGCGTCTCGGATCTTAGCCGCCAGCGGTTCAAGCGAAAGTATGAATAAAAGCGGCGACAAGGGACATCCCTGTCGGGTCCCTCTTCGCAAAGGAAAGGAAGTCGTGCGCTGACGATTAATGAGCAGTTGAGCGGTAGGGGCCGTGTATAATCGGACCACCCAATCACGAAACGGGCCGGTGATACCAAAGCGCCGCAAGACCCAGAAAAGGTAAGGCCAGACAACCTTATCAAAGGCCTTTTCGGCGTCCAGACTGGCCAGTAAATCATCCCCCGGGCGTCCCCTGCCCTCCCGCAGAGCCACCAGTGCCTTGAGAATGTTGGCCGAAGAAAAACGTCCAGGCACAAAGCCCACCTGGTCAGGATGCACCAGCGAAGGGACAACCTGAGCCAGTCGCTTAGCCAGAATAGCCATAAGAAGTTTCATGTCTTGATTAAGCAAGGATATGGGTCTATAAGAGCCTACCAAGGTGGGATCCTTGCCCGGTTTAGGAAGCACCACGACGTGAGCATGGTTCTGCTCCGGGAGAATTCTATCCGAAATCTGCATATCCTCAAACATAGCGCATAAGGCAGGGCCCACATGATGTTGTAATATCTTATAAAACTCGGGTCCCATGCCATCCGGTCCCGCAGCCTTAGCGAGTTTCAAACGGCCTATCGCCATAGTAATCTCCTGACAAGTGATAGGGGCGTTGAGTATACCACTGTGCGCCTCAGAAACGCACGGGAGAGTCAAGTCCCGGAAGAAAAGATCACGAGCCTCAGTGTCGTACGCACCCGCGCTGTACAGGTCGCTATAAAAGCGCACAAATTGGGACTGGATAGCCGCCTCCGTCTGGTGCGACACATTAGAGGAGTCCCGAATATGAGATATGCGCGCCGTACGTCGAAATGGCCGAACCAGGTTGGCCAGAAGCTTCCCCGCCCGATTACCCCATCGATAAAGTTTAAACTTGTAAACATCAATATGGGTTAAGGCCCGCGCAGAAAGAATGGCATCAATCTGTTTACGCAAGCGAAAGTACGACTGTCGAGCTTCCTCTGAGCTATGCCGCAGGTGATAAAGCTGGCATTCCCTCATTTGTTTTGCTAACGAGGTTAGTTCAGCCTCCCGCAACTTTCTCTTGCGAATAGAGTAGGCTATAATACATCCCCGCAGATAGGCCTTCGCCGCTTCCCAGAACATGGTATCCGAGACAACAGTCCCCTCATTCGTCTGCTTATACTTAGACCATTCCTCTATAAGGTAGGTATGAAATTCTGCGTCAAGATACAGGGAGGGATTGAAACGCCAAATGCGATCACCATTGGATCCGCTCCCCCACTTGAGGGACAATGATACAGCAGCATGATCACTGAAAGGAACATCCAATATATGGGTACGCACTGTCCGGCCAATTGAACGAGAGGGGAGTAAAAAATAGTCCAGACGGGAGTGGCAGTGATGAACCCCCGAAAAAAAAGTAAAATCCACCTCCCCAGGATGGTAGACCCTCCACACATCCTGGAGGTCCAGTTCCCTCATCAGGAAATTCACCCCCCTACTCTCATTGTCCGCCGCCACTGGTCTCGGGGGCTTACAATCAATAGAAGGGTCACTAGTGATATTGAAATCCCCACCCAGCAGGAGCTCGTAATTCGGTAACGCTATCAAGTGGGCCAAGAGAGTAGAGAAGAAGGAAGGAGTGTAAACATTTGGAGCGTAGACATTACAAAGCACCACATGTCTATCAGACAAAGTCCCCGCCCAAATAACAAAATGGCCCTGAGGATCCTGGATAACCCTGTGGGTGACTGCAATAACCGCCTTGTGAATGAGAATAGCCACCCCCCTCTGCCTAGAAGAAAAAGAGGATGCAACCACTTCCCCTACCCAGTCACGCTGTAGCTTTTGATGTTCACAGGCCGTGAGGTGAGTCTCCTGTAGAAAAGCCACCGAGACTTTTTCCTTCTTTAGGAACGACATGACCTTGGTGCGCTTCACAGGCGAGTTGATGCCTGCCACATTTAGCGTAAGGCACATCAAGTCAGCCATAGCCATGGGAAGTACCCATCACCAATGTCCAGTCCCAATAAAGCAGTGTACAGTCCCTGAGAGTCTCCCAGCCAGACCCCCAAGAACGGGCAGTATAGCTCCCACCCCTCCACTGAACCAGAGAACCTCCCCCCCGCAGCCGGACCCCCCCACCCCACCCCAGATCACACCCAAAACCACCCCATACAAACATACCCCAGCCCAACAGACATACAAGCCCCCACTCATGCATCCCCCCACTCCTCCCTCCCGACCCCAACCAACAGCCCCTCCATCCCCTCCCCCCCCACAGTAAAAACATAGTATGGAAAGCCCCCCCCAATCCTCTCACGCAAAGACCCAAAAGATCTCAGAAAGAGAGCCACCCCACCCCCAGCATCAAACCCCCCGAGACAAACATGCCCAGGGGCCGCAAGCTCACCAGTTGGCCAAAGGGAGGAGAAGAAACAGGATAAACAAACACGGGGCACAGGCTAAAATGTCAAGCCCCAAAAGTCCCCAAAATTCCGGGTCCCTGCAATCACAAAGGGAACATCATCGCGGTCCAGAAACCCATGAGGAAAAGTTCTGGTCAGGGGTCAAAACGAAAGGGGCATCAAGCATAACAGGATAGGTCTCCCTGAATCACCCCCCAAGGAGGGCCAGGAACAGCAGCCCAGGAGACAAAAAGGCAGTCCGGACCCCACCTGGAAGCACAGGCGGCCCCAGCAACAGCCAGCAGGATAGCCAGTAAAATGGCGAAAAGGCCAGGTTGGCCCTAGAGCCCTAAAGCCCCCCCCACACCGGTGCAGAGGGCAAAAGCTCAAGACATTCCAACCCCCTGTCCAGGTGTAAAGTCTCCAGGGGGGTCCCAATCTTAGGAGAATCGCAGTGAGAACCAAGCAGATCTTCTTAGGGCACCGGAGGCACAGGCACCAGAGAACTTATATAGGCCTGTAACGCCGCAACGTCCTCGCAGGTCTTCGGTCCCCCGGCCTCAAAGACCCGGACCCGGGCAGGGTATTGCACCACGAAGCGGATGCCTCTGTTTCGCAGCTCGGTGCAGTAAGGTGCCAGGGCGCGCCTGCGAGCCGCCACTTCGACTGAGTAATCATTGAAGAGCAGGATCTTTGTGCCCGCATGCTCCAGCGCGCCCTTTTTTCTATACAGGGCCATGACCTGGGCCTTATCAGCGAAGTTGAGGTACCTGGCAATAACGGGTCGGGGCCGGCCCGCGCCCTCCCGTCGCGGACCCAGGCGATGCACCCTCTCCACCACGGTGCGCGACCCTTCCGGGGCAAAGCCCACCGCTCCAGGAAGCCACAGCTCCACCAGCTCCCGCAGCTCAGCGTCACGAATAGACTCCGCCAGACCCACCAGTCGGATGTTGTTTCGACGTCCGCGGTTCTCTTGATCTTCAAGTCGCTCATGGAGGGTCGCGCACTGAGCCTGCAGGGCCTGAATCCGCGTCTCCAGCACCACAGCATGATCCTCCTGGGCAGATATGCGGGACTCCGCAGTCTGGAGACGCTGCCCATGTCGCTCCAGGCAATCCCTTACATCTTCAACTGTTGCTTGTAGCTTAGTGAGCCGTTCGTCGATTGCTGCTGAAATTGTCCGGGTCAGTTCTTTCACCGCGTCATCTTGCAGCAGAACCCTCGGCGGGGTGGCCGAGCCAGACGCCATTTTGAGTGCCCCGTGCACACGCTGAGCCCGATTCGGCCGCGGGGTCTTAATGGGCATAACTTGCCGAAAATTCGCTGCAGAGAGCCGCCGATGCAGCCGCTAGATCCCCGCAGCGTTCCGCTCCACCCCACTCCAAAGGAATATGAGATGCAAGGCAGAATGGCTGTAGATAGCGAAGATTAAGGCGCGAGAGGGTCGGAGCACGAGCAGGGAGCCGCCGTTCAGCTCAACGTCATCACGTGACCCCGGGTCCTCCTTTCTATGGGTCCCTAACACACCCCCAAGACTACTGAAGCTGCCTCTGTGCTGGACGACTAGACTTTCCTATGTCAGGCGGCCAGATGATGATGGTCTAGAGGCTGAATTTTAAAGATGTGATTAATAATTTTATGGGGATGGAGGGGACAGGAATCACTGGGGTAGTGTGTGGGGGTCTATTTTAAGTGGCTTGCCCAGGGTCACAATGAGCAATGTGGGATTTGAACCCACAATCTCAGGGTGCTGATGATGTGGCTCTAACCCTGTACCACACACTCCCCACACCAAGTAGCCTACTAGGAGACAGGTGGTTTACAATAAATCACAATAAGGAAATAGAACTCCATAAAATGAAAGAAAAAGACCTAATACCAAAAGAACAAGTGGGGTAGACAATCTTTATTTATGCAAATCAACTTACAATTATAATTATAATACATATAAAATCACATGAAAAGTCCAAGTATAAAAGTCCTGTGAGCAATGACCCCAAAAAGTCCTGTAACCAAAGACCTAACACGGTCCGTGTTTCGGCCTCCAAAAGGAGGCCTGCCTCAGGGGTATAATATGTCGGTCTAAAATAAATGCATTGTACATATGACCAGTAAGAAGAAAGTATACTTTAAAAATATCTGAATCCATTAAATCACAAACATGCATAAAGATAATACATTTAAAAGTGTTAATCAAACCAATAGCCTATAAATAAATTGCATATGTCAGTCACATGATGGCTGGATCCTGTACAGATCTCCATGTGTGAACCTCATGCTACCCTCCCAATTTCCTTCACTTTAATATGCTTGTGTCCTGCCTATTTACTCTTTGAAGGAGCTTTCTGCTTCCCTAGCTGCCGAGCCATGTGCAAGTTTTTGGCTTGTTCTGAGGTGCGGATCCACTGGCATGCTGGTGAAGACACTGTGGCCTGGCCAAGAGAAGGTTGCTCTATCCCGCGCAAAAATGTCAATGGCTCAAACTGATGAGACTGCTTCTGGTTCCTCTGAGGACGTCTTGAAAGTGTCTTTGAGGTACATGCTTGCCAAACTCTTCATCTCCATGGTCACGCCACTCAAATCCAGAAGCTTGAGGAGCGCATTTCTGTGCATAAAGATCGAGAGGCAGCGACTGAGGGGTGCCTTCAGATGGTGGAGGAACAAGTGAAAATGCTCATGGAGTGCATGGAAGACCACAAGAACCTCAGTCGATGGAAAAATATTAGGATTGTGGGCCTCCCGGAGAGTGTGTCCGATGATGCTTTGCTTCAGTTTGCAGAGATATGATTACCCCAGGCCTTGGGTCTGCCAGGGATGGTGGGGCCCATTGTAGAGGTACCATTGCTTCAGTATGGTGGCGTGTGTTCGACAGACTTGGTACTCTTCATGTGCCTAGTGTAGAATCTTTCATACGCTGAGAGATTGGAAAAACTGGGACTTTTTTCCCTGGAGAAGAGAAGACTTAGAGGGGATATGATAGAGACTTACAAGATCATGAAGGGCATAGAGAGAGTAGAGAGGGACAGATTCTTCACACTTTCAAAAAATAAAAGAATAAGAGGGCATTCAGAAAAGTTGAAAGGGGACAGATTCAGAACGAATGCTAGGAAGTTCTTCTTTACCCAGCGTGTGGTGGACACCTGGAATGCGCTTCCAGAGGGCGTGATAGGGCAGAGTACGGTACTGGGGTTCAAGAGGGAATTGGACAACTTTCTGCTGGAAAAGGGAATAGAGGGGTATAGATAGAGGATTACTGCACAGGTCCTGGACCTGTTGGGCCACCGCGTGAGCGGACTGCTGGGCACGATGGACCTCAGGTCTGACCCAGTAGAGGCATTTCTTATGTTCTTATGTTCTTAAGCTCTTGCTGTGCATTGTTGGCACTTTGGTAGGTTTTTCTTTTCTTTTTCTGCTGTATTTTTCCTTTTTCCTTTGTTCCTTGTTTTATATTTTTTCTTCCTTGTTGAGCCTGCGCTACCCTGGCTATGCCTTTATGCCTTGTACTGTATTTCTGTCTGTGGGCCCCAGAGGTACCTCCTCTGCTGACACTTATATTGGTCCTTTGAATGTGGACCAGTTCTGGGATCTTCAAGTGGTTAGGCCCCGCCGTGTGTACAGTGGAGCTGGAGTGTACATGATGGCGGGCCTCCGTCCTACATTTTGGTGCCGCGAACGGACTACTTACTGCCTATACTGGTTGTTTTGGGACTTATGGAACTAGGAGTGTTGTTGTTACTCTTTTGCTTTATATTTTTCATTGTGTTGTGGGGTTTTCTTGTGTTACTAGCACTTTTTGGAGGCGATTTGGGGGATCAGGGGTATGCGTGGCTCTGAACGGGGGTGTTGACTGTGGTATGGCAGCTGTTGTGTATTGTGTATGAATGGGGGGTTACTGTACGGATTGCTGGTTTGACGGAAGGGGGAGATTTTGGGAATGGCAGCTGAGAGGGGGTGGGTGCTGGGGAGTTGACGGAAGGTGATAGGGGGTGGGGTGCGGGAGGGCTGGGGGGGTTGAGGTGGGGTAGGTGTAACAAGGGTCGGGTGGGAGGGGAGATTTCAGTTTGCTTGTGTGGAGGCCATACCCTGTGTGATTCCCTATGCTCTTCTCTGTTGCTTCTGCTTTTTTGGTATGCCTGGCCAGGATAGTCTACACATTGCAACACTGAATATCAATGATATGCAATTGCCCGTCAAGCGCTCAAAAGTGCTGCCCTACTGTAAATGCTTGAAGGTTGACATTCTGCTGATGCAAGAGATCCATCTTAGGCAGGCTGAGCACCTTAAATTGAAAGTTGGTTGGGTAGGAGATATGGTGTCTTCTTCTTTCACAGGAAGGCAGCGTAGGATGGCCTTGTTGTTTCACAGAGTGACCCTCAGAGTGCTCCATGATCCGGAGGGGAGGCACATAATGTGGTGGGAGAGATTTTGGGAAAAAATTTGCAGTGTGTTCTAATTATGCCCCTAACCTTTACTCTCACCAGTTCTTCTACAACTTAGTAGCCAAACTAACTGGGGGGCCAGATTATCAACTAATTGTAGGGGGTGATTTCAATGTAACATCTGACCCCATGGTTGACTGTAACCCTCCCAGGCCATGCTCCAAGGGGTATGTTGAGAAAGGCATGAATTTTTTGATGTATGAACTTGAACTGCTTGACATTTGGAGGGTCCTTCATCCGGAGGAACGTAACTATACCCATTTTTCCCATGTGCATAGAGTTCATGCTCATTTAGACTTGCTTTGCCTGCCCAAGTTAGAGCCACTGATATTGATGACGATGTGGTTTCAGACCATGGCCTGGCCTGGGTGGACTTGGGGGTGGTAGCGAGCACTACCATGCGGACCTGGAGAAAGAACCCCATGCTTTACATGGACAAGGACTTTCATACTTTTCTCCAGGAGGCCTGGCTCCAATTCTTGTCTGAAAACCTTACTGAGGATATTCATCTGGTCACTTATTGGAAAGCCGCCAAGGCTGTCATGAAAGGTCGGATATTAGATTATTTTACACTGCGCGAACTCGCAGTGCGCGTGACACTGAGCTAGTATCTTTTTCTCAGCAGCTACATTCTTTCGCAGGTCATACTTGCGACGTCCCTTACCTTGCGACAGTGTGGAAACATATTAATGAGCTACTGGATCAGCGGGCTCAACGGGACATTCAGCTCTATAAGTATCGTCTTCACCGTTGGGGCAACCAAGCCGGTAAGCTCCTGGCGCGTCTTACAAGCCTAAATCCTCCAAACAATACATCTCTCGTCTGAAATCCTCTTCTGGTGACATCATGGCAGATACCCCCGCCATCCAGGCGGCTTTCCTAAAGTTTTACCAATCTTTATATGATGAAGTCAGCTGTGCTGTAGAGGTGAGGAGCCAATTTTTTCGAGGTCTTTCTCTGCCTTCCTTGATGGTCGAGCAAATGGAAGCCCTGAATGGGCCATGACAGGGCCAGAAATTCAACAGGCGCTGAAAAGACTAAAACTGGCAAAGGCGCCTGGTCTGGATGATTTGGGCCTGGAATTTTACGAAATTTTGAGGGTACACATGATGGGGCCCTTCCGGGATCTCTGTGGGACCTTGTATATGCCGGATCAGGATGTCGGTTGGATGACTCATGCTACGATAGTGGTTTTGCCAAAGCTGGGCCGGGACCCTGGGTTCTTATTGTTCTATATCGCTGCCAAACCAGGATATCAAACTCTTTGCTAGCATCATGGCCCAGTGGTATTTAGAATGGTGTTTTTGAGACAGTGAACATTCACAGGCTCCTAGCTCCTCATGGGTTCAGGTAGGCTTCCTTTTGGACTGGAAATCCATGTAGAGTACCTGGGTCTATGAGCACACACTGACTCAGGCCTTACTTTAGATAAGAGGGGAGGCAGGGGAAGGTAGTAGGTAAGAGATGAGAGAAGGGTAGGTACCTGCTGTTTTGATTTCATCATCATCTGGGAGTCACATATATTTTCAGTTGTCGCATTGGATAAAAGTTTGATACTGATTTGATACCAATAGTGATACTGATTTGATACTGATTAATCAGGTGTCAATAAGGACTCATGTGCTAATTGTCATGCATTAAATGGTTTTGTGTTGGTTTTTAATCTTACTGGTTTAAATCTTTATTAAATTTTCAGATCTTACAAAAAGTGCATCATAACATAAATGTCATAACCATAATAATTAAGCACTTATAAACATTCAGAATCAGTTTATCAATAAACAAAAATACCCCCCTCCCTTCCCACCCATCAAAGAAAAGAACAAGGAATCTTATAAAGATATACCCACCCTCCCACCCTTGGATGTGCAAATACTATATCAGCAAAAATAAAATTACAACAATTCTACATATTCGGTGTATGTTAATACTCAACTCAAAAGGGAATTCTTTAATTTGGAGCAAATGATTAAAGATTTAGAATCAAAGTTAGCTGTGAAATGGAACAAAATACTTTTCAGACCTTCTTAAAAGCTAAATATAAATACAATGAGATTTCTTCTAAATGGGCTAGGAAAGAGTTGTTCTCTCAACAGGCTTTGTACTATCGAAACTCAAGTAAAGCAGGAAGATTGTTAGATAATTATGTAAAAGCAACAAAATAAAATAAAAATAAAGATTGTGGCTATCACTGATGAAAATGGGGAAACTCATTCTCAAATTGGTAATATATTAAAACAGTTTTTGAAATGTTATAAGGCCTTGTATTCTTCTAAGTTTTATTCAAATAAAGAACTTGAGGGTTTAGAATTATTGAAGTTAATTAAGGGACCTAAAATTCCAGAGCATATAAAAGGATCTCTTGATGCACCCATTTCACTGACAAAGATTCAGACAGCATTGAAGTCCCTTAGAGTTGTATCCGCTCCAGGAAGTGATGGTTACACTGTGGAGTTTTATAAATCATTTCAAACTACCTTATTGCCTCATCTATTAAATTTATATCAGGTTCAACTGACTAAAGGTTGTATTTCAGGTACTATGGCAGAATCTTTGACTATAGTTTTGCCGAAGCCAAAGAAAGACCCTTTGTTGATTTCAAATTTCAGGCCGATTTCTTTGATTAATGTTGATGGAAAACTTCTGGCTAAGTTATTGGCTTTACACTTGGCTAAGGCTCTCCCTTATATTATTGGTATGCACCAAACAGGGTTCGTTGCTCAAAGACATTCTTCAAATAACACCAGGTTGCTTCTTCACATGTTATCTTTAACAAAAGCCATGGATGATCCGGCCTTCTTTGTATCTTTGGATGCAGAGAAGGCCTTTGATCGGGTAGAATGGAGCTTTATGTATCAAGCAATGGATTGGTTTGGTGTGGGATCTGGATTTATTCAAATGATTCAGACCTTGTATAGCTCCCCTTCTGCCAGATTATATATAAATAATACTTTTTCTGACTTTTTGTCTGGAGAAGGGAGTTAGGCAAGGGTGTCCATTATCTCCTTTGCTATTTGATATTGTACCACAAGTACAAGGGGGCACTCGGAGAAATTGAAAGGGGACAGGTTTAGAACAAACGCTAGGAAGTTCTTTTTCACCCAGAGGGTGGTGGATACATGGAATGTGCTTCCAGAGGCTGTGGTAGACAGGAGCACATTACAAGGCTTCAAAGAAGGTTTGGATAGGTTCCTAGAGGACAAAGGTATTGAGGGGTATAGATAGGTGTAGAGGTAGGTTATAGGGATAGGAATAGAGGTAAGTTATAGGAATAGGAGTAGAGATAGGTTATAGAGCTAGTCAGGGACCACTGCTCAGGCAATGGGCCTGATGGGCCGCCGCGGGAGCAGACCGCTGGGCGAGATGGACCTCTGGTCTGCCTCAGCGGAGGCAACTTCTTATGTTCTTATGTAACCCTTGTATTGGCTATTTAACAAGCAGAGGAGATTCAAGGTATTCCTTATGCAGGTCAGGAATACAAAGTCTCTGCATATGCAGATGATATTTTGCTTCATTTGAGAAATCCTGAAACAAGCATTCCACCTTTACTAGAGTTGATTGAAAGATTTGGAAAATTTTCAGGTTATAAAATAAATTGGAATAAATCAGAAATTCTTCCACTAAATATACATTGCCAAAAGGGAATGTTTGATTCATTCCCCTTTCTTTGGAAGGAAGAGGGGATAAAACACTGGAAGAGATGATGAAAGTAAATGAAAAATCTCTATTGCTGAAGGTTACAGAAATATGTGGGCAATGGAACCCACTACATCTGTCTTGGTGGGGGACAGTCCAAACAGTTAAGATGATGATTTTGCCTGTGGTTTGCTACCAAATGAGTATGTTGCCAATTTATTTTCAGGGGTCCTTTTACAAGAAATTGAATAGCATTCTTACAAAATTTATTTGGCTGGGTAAAACTGCCAGAATTGCTTTAGTATCTCTACAAAAACCAATTGTGGAGGGTGGGGTAAATTTCCCAAATTTTTATAGGTATCATCAGGTCTATATTCTGCATCAGGGTATGTATTGGATCCTGCCCGAGCTCATGGAACATCTTCCAGATTGGCTATATTTGGAATGGAAAATTATTTCCCCAATGTGACTGTCTCATGTACTGGGTATTAGGTTACCTAGTTATGTTAAGGACAATAATATTATTTTGGATACTTGGAAGATATGGAGCAGTCCTATGGGGCAAAGACCTCCTAGACCAACTGCTTTCGCCCACTACATACGGGGAATTCAGGAAACGCCTAAAAACATACCTGTTCCAGAAATACCTAAACAATTGACCCGCTCTCCCTCTCCCTCCCCCCTCCCTATTCCACCTGAACTTACAGCACTGTTATAAATATAATCTGTTATCTTCATCTTATCGTAACTTTACGTTGCTATTTATCCCCAACAGGTCCTGTTGGACATTACCTACTAAAATGTACCCATATTACATTTTCGCTCAGCAAATTGTATTTCTATACTATTGCCTCCTGAGGTCTCTGATCTCTGTATTTCCTCTGAATATCTACTTATTGTATTTCGCTGAATGTCCAGCACTCTTGATTGTAAACCACCTAGAAGTCGCAAGATTGTGGCGGTATAGAAGAATAAAGTTATTATTATTATTATTATTATTACTAATAAGTTAACTGAAATTCCTATGAGAAATCCATGTGTCAATCCTTGTGGCTAAACTCCAAGATTCAAATTGGCGAGTCTAAAATTGCCTGGAAGGAGTGGATGCAGGCAGGTATACGAACATTACGGTTGCAACAATCTTCTGGTATTTCAAAATCTCAATTTTACAAATGGTTGCAGCTGAAGCAGGCCATTCAGAAAGGGTTCCCTGATTGGCGAAATTTTAAAAATCATTACAATTTGCAGATCCTCTGTTTCCAGACAGATTTGCTAGGGCATCAGGCCGCCAGGTGGTATAAATTAATATCTGAACTTTTGAATAAGAAACCCAAAAACGCTCTTAGAGACATTTGGAGCATTGAGATTAAGCAATATATTTCTGCATCTCGATGGCCACATATTTGGTCTTGGAGGTTGAGATGTACAGCGTCAGCATCTATGAGACAAACATGTTTTTTTCTGTTGCACCATTCTTTTTGGACCCCGGTTAGGATGAATAAGTTGGATAGTTCTAAGTCTAATAGATGCTGGCACTGTCATCTAGATATTGCAACACTGGATCATTTACTGTTTTATTGTCCTATGATATTGAGTTTTTGGAAGTCAATTTGGGGACATAGTAATAATATTTTGGAATCTGCGATCCCTCTGACGTATGAGGTAGTGGTTTGTGGAACTGTGCTGCAGGTGGAAGATGATATCTTCTTTCTCAGGGGACCCTCTGCCACTAGAGGCCATCCGCTCAAACTCAGAGGCGGGAAATTTCATGGCGACATCAGGAAGTATTTCTTCACAGAAAGAGTGGTTGACCGTTGGAATGAGCTTCCAGCGCAGGTGATCAAGGCCAGCAGCGTGCTGGAGTTTAAGAATAAATGGGATACCTATGTGGGATCCTTACGAGGGTCGAACTGGAATATCGGTCGCTAGGTATAGACTTAAGAGGATGGGTCAGTAGGGTGGGCAGACTTGATGGGCTATAGCCCTTTTCTGCCGTCATCTTCTATGTTTCTATGTTAAGCCCCCGTTGGATAGATATAAAGGTCGACTCTTCTTAATTATGACAGGAACAGCTATGCAGTAACTGGAAAAATTGGGGCTGTCTCAATTTCACTTTCTGGTGGGCAAATCTATGTTTAGTGTACAAAATGAATGCTGATTTGTCAGGGAACACAAAAATATTCAAATTAGTGTGGGGTCCATTGGTGTCTTTTGTAGAATTGTTGTAATTTTATTTTTGCTGATATAGTATTTTATTTTATTTTTGTTGTTGTTGGTTTTTAATCTTAATATTGGCCTCCTGACTCCCCTTACACTTTTTTTTTTTAAACCTAGTAGTTGGGTGAGAGGGTTAGATTGTCAGTAATGCTATTTTTCAATTGCCACTATAACTAGCTGAAAGACAATGTTCCTTCATGCAACCTCTGTCATTGCCCGTGAGAAAAAAAAAATCAGATGCAGGAATCCACGACTCTTTCACCTCCATAAGTGCCAGGGCTGGCCAGCTCAGTTCAAGCCAGTCATTTTTCAAAAACACGAACAAAAGAGAATAATCCTCAACAACACTCAGGCTACAGAAGTCAAAATTTCAAACCAAAGTCTGCTGCCTCTTTCTTTTGTATCTTTGATTCAGTACACCTTTCCAGCTCATTATTACAAATCATTTGAATTCCAGCACACAGTGTCACCTGCACTGTAATCTGATTATTTTATGGAAGAATTAGTATGTATATTTAATGCAGAAGGGTTTTAATCTTGATGAAAATAATCCTAAAGAACTGTGATAGGGTTGCTCATATTGCTGGCAGATATGGCAGTAACATGCTAATAAATGACAGCTGATTTATGTATCTGGATTCTTTTATTTATAAAAATAGCAAGTGGACTGATTTTTGATATTAATAATACAAGTGAATCCACTTTGATTAGACTTCTGTGAAGAGCTGTGCATATACGGCATTACAATTAAATCTTATGATGTGGAATGGGAATGACATGCTAATGAAGCCAGCCAGTGAGCCTGAACCAAGAATGTCCAATATCATTATGGGATATCTTAGATGAAGAGTAATTATAAGAGGAACATTGAAATGTCATTAAAAAAAAAATCTTTAGTAAGAGATTTAACCTACTATTTCATACAGATACTGGATTTTTATAACATAACTGAACACAAAGTTCCTTTTCAGACTTTACACCAAAAGGCTATTTTTTAAATAGGTTTGGATTTCAAAAAAAAAAGAATGATACAATCTAGTTCTAATTTAATTTGGCACATCAAAATTCAATGGTGGTATGTAATTGAAATCGCTTTTTAATAATTTCAGATGAATTAGCAATTAGGGCTAGATCTGGTTTCCATAAAATGTATTAGAATTGAGAGTTGAGGCCCTTGAAATTGTTTTTATACTTTTCCCTCCATTAGCACAATGCATCCAGTCTAAGTGACTCTGTCAGCTCGTACCATACATTCCTTGTTTATTTATGAGAATTCGTTTCATAGAAGTTCAAAAGAGGTAACCTTATGCATATTCATAGTCAACAGTCAATACATGATTCTAGAAAAGCTTTCACAGATTCAGCCCTTTTTTATTTCTGGCCACGTGTACTAACTGATTTTAGCAATATAAAAGATATACGGAATTGAGCATTAGTACAATTTAGCACTGGCTTTCATTAAAGAAATGGCTCACTAGGGTTCTCTTTGAATAGGAGGTCAGTGAAGTAGCTGAATGCCAGTCACTTTGATCTCCAAAGTCCAATATGATGTTTAGTTCTTGAAGTGAATCAATAGTCCCAAACAGTTTATAGTTTGTTTATTCATTTAGGGGGAAATTCTATAACCAGCGTCGGTAGGCGTCCTGCCAATGCCTAAGAAATTCTATACATTTAGGTATCGATAGGCACCCTGCCAATGCCTAAGTAATTGAAAAATGCAGTCAAAAATGACAGGGTTGAAGCACATACCGATGCCTAAATAAAATGCGGCTGAAATGGCCAATGGAATAACAGCTAGGTAGCCGCTGTAGGCTGTGGAATGCCAAAGTAGGTGTGGCCAACGCCGGAAGTGCCTTTAGGTGGGCTAAAGCGGCTACCCAGCCATGAATCATTCCAAGATGTGCGGCTGAAATGTAGGCCTAGAAAACATTTCAATGTTTCAGTACATTGGATATAAAACAGAAATCTGAAGATTCTTATCGCTGGGGTAAATGAAGTAGAAGATTGATTAATACTGTGGAACTTGGAGACAAGACTGGAATCTGGAGTTGTCTCCATTGGATGGGAGTGGCATGCTATCAATAATTAAAGATAAGATGTGCTTCGGAAGAGGGCGATGAATACAGATTTCCTCTTCTGGGTTATAGTGATATATTATTCTTTACCGCAATACTAAGGAACTTTGATGGTTATTTAAGTTGATGTTTTATGTGTTGTATATTATGAGTTATATTTCCTTTCAGTTGCTTCTTAATGAGTTATTATTATCTTATGTTTTCCATTTAGTTTTGTGTATTTTATTTTACACGTTTAAATTGAGGTTTTTTGTTTGGTTTTTTTGTCCATTGAATTGGAATTAAATTTTTATTAATCACATCTGTATATATAAAGGATGAATTGGATAACTTTGGTTAAATGATTCAGATGGGTCTAGTTATTGGGGGATGGTATAGTTATAAAAGAGTTAACTGGAATTTAGGGGGGTAGTATAGGAGAACAGCTGATTGTACTTACAAGAGTACTGTGGAATTGTTTGCATTAACTATAATCTAAAGAATTCATTAAATATTAGGTGAAGTTTTATATGGAATGAATTTAAATTATTCATAAGTATATATATTCATGTTCAGGCTATATTACGATATGTTTTTTGAGGTTTTGAATTTATTCTATGTATCACTTCCAGGAATTATAATTATAAGGGAATATGTCATTAATTTTTTTTCTGTGTGCTTTGCAGGAATTTATCTTAATTTCTAAATGGGGGTTATTTAATATGTACAATATGACACAAGTAATATTTAAAATCAATTAAGGAATTAACAAACGGATGGACAGAGGAGATCCCATAGACATCATATATCTAGATTTCCAAAAAGCCTTTGACAAGGTACCCCATGAACGCCTACTTCAGAAACTGAAGAACCATGGGGTGAAAGGGGACGTACATAGATGGATCAGAAACTGGTTGGCGGGCAGGAAACAGAGGGTAGGAGTAAAGGGCCACTACTCAGACTGGAGGAGGGTCACGAGTGGTGTCCCGCAGGGCTTGGTGCTCGGGCCACTGCTATTTAATATATTTATAAATGATCTAGAAACAGGAACGAAGTGTGAGATAATAAAATTTGCGGACAACACCAAACTATTTAGTGGAGCTCGGACTAAAGAGGACTGCGAAGAATTGCAAAGGGACTTGAACAAACTAGGGGAATGGGTGATGAGATGGCAGATGAAGTTCAACGTCAGAGAGAAGGCTTCCGACGCAGACGCAGATCGCGTGAGGAGCGGACGCCCACAGCTTTCAGCAGGGGAGCCGGCTAGATATGCTGGGCAGGAAAGGGAGGAGGGTAGACATGCTGGGCAGGGAAGGAGGGAGGGTAGAAATGCTACACAGGGAATGGGGAAGGGTAGAAATGCACAGGGAATGGAGGAGGGTAGAAATACTACACAGGCAAGGGGGGGAGACATGCTGCTGCTGCAGCACCCAATAGGGGAGGGAGAAGGGAGAGGAACCAGAGATGCCAAGTTCATGGGAGGGAGGGGAAGGAAAAAAGGAAAGGAGATACCAAACCATGGAGGGGGCGGAAGAGATGCCATGGCATGAGGAAAGGGAAGGAGATAGAGATACCATACCATGGTGTAGAGTGGGAATGAAGGAAGGAAAGGAGAAGAGAAAGAGATAGATGCCAAAGCATAGGGGAGGGGGTGGAGACAGAAAAATGGAGAGGGGTAAAGCTGAAATGAATCATGTGCAAAGGAGAGAAGGGACTCCAGATATACAGTTTATTGAAGGGACATAGAAAGAGGGAAGATGCCATGTGGAAGAGAGAGAGGGTGGACAGTAGATGGAAGGGGCAGAGAGAGAGGACAGAAGCTGGGTGGAAGGGGCAAAGAGAGGGCAGATGTTGCATGGAAGGGAGAGAGGACAAATGCTGACTTGAAAGAAGAGAGCAAAGAAGATAATTAAAGCAGAAACGACAAAAGGTAGAAATATTTTTTTGTTGCTTTACTTAGAATCAAGTAGTATTGTAACTGTATTGCTAAAAGTTTATAAATAGGAAATGGAAATAAGGCATTTTTTTGGACTAAACCCCTTTCCTCAGGCCAGGATACCATAACAGCAGTATACTGTACTGTTCTGAAGAAAGATTTGTCCTCTGAAAGCTAACTGAAAAATGGATTAGTCCAATTAAATGATATTTACTTATTTCTCATTATTTGTTTTATTTTTATTTATTAATTTGTAAAGTGGTGATTGTTATATATCAGTTTTTTCAAATTTACATCTACTATCTTTATATTTTGCACAGTATTAGGGGACATGTGTCACTGTTTTTGTGGTGTTGTGGTGTTACATTGTATGCAGAGTCTGGTTTCATGGCGGTTCAGTTTAACTTTTGTCTACATATTTCTATTTTTAGTTTGTGATTATTCCATATTAGGTGAGGGTGTATCTCTGTTCTGTGTGTATGAAAAGAACATAATTTTCATTTGGCATTGACTGCAGGATCAATTGACTGCGCGGGATCTAGCTTGTTTAGTTTTACAATGTATGTGTTGGTGTTCTAGTGCTCACTGCAGTGTTTAAGATGCTGCCTTTTACTAGGTACACTCTTGTTGTGTGATATGTGGATTGTTATTAAAAATCATATTTTTGATATAGTTGGGGGGGTGTCAAAAAATGATGGACCCCAGGTGTCACATATGCTAGGTATGCCACTGCAGCAGCCGATTGCAGCAGGGGAATTTTCCCCTACTCCATCAGCTGAGTGGCAGAGATGCCCCAATGCCGCGATTCTGTAACCGGCACCCAAGTCAGATTGCCTGTCAATCATTCAAGGGCACCGGTTACAGAATTGCGGCTTTGGGGAGTCCCTGCCACTCAGCTGTTGGGGGAGGGGAATAATTCTCTTGCTGCGATTGGCTACTGAGGTCTAGCGGCAAAGATAAGTGGCTGAAATGTAGGCCAGGGTTTTCCAGGCCTATATTTCAGCCACCTTGAATAATTGACAGGTAATCGGTGGCCACTTTTAAGGTGCCAACCGACTTGGGCGCCAGTTACAGAATCCAGCCCTTATAGTCCACCTTTAACGAAGTGGGTTACAAAGTTACACACATAATGTCCATGCTGCCAACTGTTTTGGAGGCAGAAAGGGGGAAATTCTATAAGAGGCACCTAAAAATAAACACCTGACTTAAATTGTAAATTGGCTTCAATTATGAGCTTTAACAAGCTCATAAAAAATCCTTCACTTCATTTAAATTTTCTACTGCTTCTTTGAAACTTTAAATCAAGATAAATTGCATTTAACAAAAGTTTTAAATTGCATTAGTGCTTGTCTGAGGCAAGGTAAGATCCCTCGATGGTGGCCATCGTTTTGCAGCACAACAACCTCTTCCTTGCTCTCCCACTCCAGCAGCACCTCTTCCCTGCTCCCCTGGTCCAGCAGCACCTCTTCCCTGCTCCCCTGGCCCAGCAGCACCTGTTCTCTACTCCCCCTGTCCATCAGCACCCCTTCCCTGCTCCCCCTGTACCTCTTCTCTGCTTCCCTGGTCCAGCAGCACCTCTTCCCTGCTCCCTCTCACTGCCTTCCATACTTTGTCCCTCCCGCACCCTCCAAAGCCAACATGCCTGCCAGCCATCCCCCTGTGCAGTAGAACCCTCTCTCCCCCGCCACTATTGCCGCCGTGCAGCCAACCCCACTGACCCTCCCACTGCGAGATGACCGTCAAACCTACTGGCTCCAGCAGCGGCCGCATCACACTAAAGACGCTGCTTTGCGGACTTCCCATGCTCTGATTTCCTCTGCCACGTCTCTGATGACATCATCAGAGACGCCAGCAGAGGAAATCAGAGCATGGGAAGACCGTGAAGCAGCGTCTTTAGTGTGATGCGGCCGCTGCTGGAGCTGGAAGGTTTGTGCTTCTCGCGGTGGGAGGGTCAATGGGGGTTCATGTGCGCCGGGAAAGAGTGCACGGGGGGAGGGGGCGACGATGGCGGCGAACTTACAGTGAGGGAGGGAGTCGAAGCACGCATGCACACTGTTGCCTGCCGGGGACCTACAGCTCACGGAAAACGGAACCACGCAGGTAAGAGTGCGCATGCACGCTTAGGGTTTTATTATATTAGATGATATGGATAGGCAGACTAGATAGGCCATATAGTCTTTATCTGCCTTCATTTTTCTCTGTTTCTATATTTTAACCTATCTCTGAGCCCAAATGGACTGGCTTCCACCCCCTGAGCCAGGTTTGGTCAAGTGAGGGATGCGCTCGAGGCCCAAAAGAGACCTTGAGAGAGCAGAACTTTCTTCCCATATTGTGGAAACAGCCTCAAGACAGCTTTTGATGGTTGAGAAGGAATGAGAGAAGTTGCTGCTAAAGGAAAATCTGAGTGCTGACTCTCCGGAGAGGCAAGTTGGTAAACTTCCCTTGGCTCCATTAGTTAAACCAATGTCACCTTGGGTTCTATTTGGGATGCTGTGGCATATTTGGAAAATATTTTTTGTTTTTTGTTTTTTGTAAATAAGTAGGATATAGGCATTTCTTTACAAGACTCAATTAGTCACTCATGAAGCAAGAAGTTTTGAAATAGAAAATTAGAGGACTTTCAATGTAATATAGTGGATATTCATTTAAAGGGGCTAACATCTGGGCAAAGTCCTACTAGCTTGTCTAATAAGACAGAAAAGTTGGAAAAATTATGCTAAAAGTTTAAATCTACGCTTTGTCAGTTTTCTTAAATCAGTGAATATAGCTCCTGTAGAGCTGTTTAAAATATATCTGTTGGAAGTTCTAGATGTTCCAAAAGAAGCTTTACCAACGACTTCTTGAGTGTACTTCCTGCTAGAAATAAAGCATCCAGATATTTGATGGGAGGAGTTGTACAAGGACAGTTTAAATGTTAGAAAGATCTATTGAAAAGGAGTGTTAGATCAACTCTTTTGCCCCCTCCTTTACAAAGCTGCGCTAACGTTTTTAGCACCAGCCACTTCGGTAACAGCTCATACGAGGGCCGTTCAAAAAGTAGCAGACCTTAATTTTTCTTGCGTAGACAATTAACTAGGGAGGCATGGTTTGGTGCACGTACGTAGGCAACCCTAATGCGCATGTTTGAATTTTTTCCCGCCTACAGAAGATGTCAGTTACTGGCAGACTGCCAATGAGTGAGGAAGTGTAAGTGAGCACCGTCGGATTTTCATTTTTGGCAAAATGACAGAAAAAGTTTAGCAACACTACTGCATTAAATTTTGTGTAAAGCTTGATAATTCCCAAGTGGAAACAATCTGCAAGATTAAATAGGCCTTCGAGGACGAAGCAATGGGCACCACACAGATAAAGGAGTGGTACAACCACTTCAGAGATGGCCGCACATCAGGGTAGGCCCTCAACATCCAGAAATGAAATCGTCATTGACCAAGTGAGGACTCTGGTGATACAGAATCGTTGAATCATGATCAGAGAACTTGCAGATGAGGCGAGCATCAGCGTTAGATCCGTTCATTCCATTTTGACTGAGGACTTGAGCTTCAGGAGAATTTCAGCTAAGTTTGTGCCAAAGCTGCTAACAATCAAGCAGAAGCAACTCCATTTGGAGATCGCACAGGACATGCTGGAGACTGTGAACAGTGATCCCAAATTCCTCAGCACAGTGATCACTGGCGATGAGTCCTGGGTTTATGGGTACGACCCAGAAACCAAGTTGATGTCATCACAATGGAAGCATTCAACATCACCGATGCCAAAAAAAAGCATGGCAGGTCCACAGCAATGTCAAAGTCATGCTGACCATCTTCTTTGACTCCAGTGGCGTGGTTCATCACGAGTACGCACCACACGGCACAACCATTACCAAGGGGTACTACCAAGATGTTCTGCATCACCTTCGTAACACTGTGAGATTCCAATGGCCGGACCTGTGGGCAGTGGGAAATTGGCAGCTCTATCAAGATAATGCACCTGCCCATTCTTCACATTTAATATGGTGTTTCCTGGCCAAACACAACACACCTGTGGTTCCTCAAGCTCCTTACTTTCCCAACATGGCTCCATGTGACTTCTGGCTTTTCCCCAAGCTGAAAATGCCCCTGAAAGGGACCAGATTTCAGTCAAGAGAAGACATCATGCATAATGCGATGGACCAGTTGCGAGCAATCTCAGAAGAGGTGTTCCAACACTGCTTCCGACAGTGGCAGAACTGTTGGAAGAAGTGTGTTTCAGCCCAAGGGGACTACTTTGAAGGAGATTACTATAAGATTGTTGAATCTGAATACGAGCATTTTTTTTATGAAAAAAAGTCTTATACTTGTTGAACGGCCTTCATAGAATTCCTATGAGCGTTTGAGCTGTTACTGCCCTGGCTGGCACTAAAAACGCTAGTGTGGCTATATAAAGGAGGAGGTTAGTGACATTTGTACTTGAGACGGACAAAGACTGCTAAGACAGGTGCTAAGAGTCTATGGGCCCCTTTTACAAAGAAAGCCACAGTATCCATGCTGTCGCAGCTTCATAAAAGGGGCCCTATGTCAGGATCTGGGACAAGTTGTCTTTGGGAGGGAAGGTTTGTTTTTTTTTCCTGATATCTGTGTGAAGACACAGGAGAAAGGCAAACTTGTTTCGTCAAAGAAACCAGAGATGATATCTCTCGGTACATTTCTTCTTATGTTTTTCATGTAAATGTTTAATTCAATTAGATTCAACTATGTACCTTTTCTATGGTATTTTGTTCAGCTTCCCACAAGTTTGGAGGTATTTAAGTAACAGGGGTTGTTATTGTTTAGAAGTCAACTATTAGAATTATTATCATTCTGGATGATTTTTTTTTTCTACTATATTAGACATCAGTCTGTTTTCTTTATGGGATTCTCTCTGTAACTAGTGGACTTATAGAAAAAGCTTATTTAGTTTCTTATTCTGATCAGAGAAGATTGAGATTTTTCTCTTTAATTTTTTTGTATTCTCATTGCATTTGACTTTATTCCTTATGCATATGTACAAATGCAACTAAATGAAAAAAGAATATTTGTACAACAGAAATATAAATATCATCAGAATAAAAATGATATATCTTAATAACTAGAATGGAAGAACATTCATATAATACATATAGGGCTCCTTTTACGAAGGTGCGCTAGCATTTTTAGCGCATGCACCGGATTAGCGCGCACTAAAGTGTGTGCTAGCCAAAAACCTACCGCCTGCTCAAGAGGAGGCGGTAGCGGCTAGCACGTGCGGCATTTTAGCGCACGCTATTCCGCACATTAAGGCCCTAAACCGCCATCATAAAAGGAGCCCATAGGGTAGATGGTCATGGATTTGATACACCACCTTTCAGTGGCACAGAGTGGCTTAAGTTTATTATATACAGGTAATTTCTCTGTACCTAGTGGGCTCACAATCTAATATTTTTTATACACCATTTATATATAAAAAAAAAAAAATTTGCCTTTCCTCATGTACCTTCCATTCATGGCTTCTTCTTTTCTTTTAAAAATGAAAATCATTAACTTTGCAACTTTCTCCCTTTTTTCCTTACGTTTTCAAGTTTGTTTATATGTCTGTCCGTCTAACCCATTTTAAGTTGTACATTAAATTGTATGTTTATTTTATATTTTATTGTAACTCGCTTAGTAAATTATATATAAGCGATTATCAAATTTAAATAAAACTTAAAACTACAGAGGACAATGGAAAGTTAAGTGACTTGCCAAGGGTCACAGGGAGCCACAATGGGAACTGAACCCAGATTCTCTAGGTCTTCAATCCACTGCACTAGCCATTAGGCTATTCTGTTTGTAGTTTAATCTAAAATTGTTCTCCCATCTTTTGCCTGTCACAAAATTCTTTAATAAATTTTGCCACGTCAATTTATAACTCCAAAAACTCATATTTCTTCCTCCTCCATATAATATTAGTAAGGATTTTCATCTCACCAGAATTATTTGTACAAGACTAAAGAAAACTTCTGTTTGGGCTAAGTTTTTATCCCTGCTTGGAATATATATGCTAGCTGAAATGCTTCCCATTCCCAGGACAAAAGGCATAAAAATCAATCCACAGGGACTAAATGTTAGCAGAAATGAAGTGAAATCACTCAGTACCAATGCCTGTTGAAAAACACAGCTGCCAAACATAACTGAAGGTTTTTCACAAAAGCTCTTCTGTAGCAATCTACCATGTGCTCACCAGTCACTGCATACAGAGCACACCCACACCCTGAAAAAATATGGCCCATGAAAAACCATGAATAAACATGGCATCCTTTATATTTTAACCATATCCACACATTACTCTGGAAAAATGGAGTCTAATGGCAAAAACAGACACACTAAAAATCTCCACTAGTATGACTGTAGAAAGCTGTAAATGTGTCCTCAAAAAAGGTTTGCTTAAAGGAAGGAAAAAACCTCAGACTTCCTGACAATGATAATTAGACACTGACACACATCTGATTATTTTTGTCATTTCTTTCCACAGGGAAGTGGTGGACATTGAAAATGTAATAATTGCACAGTCTGTGAGAATGCTTTGGAATGGGTCTCCTGGATGGTCAGTCCTAAAACCAAGATCATTACCAACTACAATATGATACGACCTGTGCTATTCATTTTGTAACTTATTTTAATCATTTTGCCCTGCCCCAAAATGATGGGCCTGATATTCAGCTGGCAGCACTTTTGCTGTATGCTGCCAGTGTCAAGGCTGGATATTCAATGCCGAGTCATTTCCAGCGACCAGCATTAAATATCCGGTTTTATTTTTGGCCGCCGCAACTTAACAGGTTATGCTGATATTCTGCGCTAATCAGTTAAATGCGTTAGTGTTTAAAGATAAATCTGTTATTTATGCGGCCTATTTTAGCTGCTAAATATAGCTGGTTTAGCATTGCATAGTCATGCCTAGCTATTTATGTTGTGCAATATAGCCACTTACCCTCAAATTCTAAAAAGGGGGCCTAAAGTTAAGCGCCTACATCAGCATACTTAAACAATGTAGGCACCTAACTTAATTGAATAATAGGCTAATACTGCACTGTTACTCAGCAGTCAACACCTCTTAATTGAAGGTTAGGTGCCTAAATTGGTAAGAGTGATTCTACAACAGGCGCATAGTGCAAAACACATACAGTGGAACCTTGGTTTACCAGCATAATTCGATCGAGAAGCATGCTCATAAACCAAATTATTCGTATATCAAAGCGAGTTTCCCCATAGGAAGTAAGGGAAACTCACTTGATTGGTTCTATTTCCTCCCCCCACACCTCCCCCGCGGCTACTGGCACTACTCCACCCCACCCCACCCCATCCCCAAAAGATCCCCCACCCCCGAGGCCACTGGTGCGTTTCCACATCCCCCCCACCCACGAACCGGCATCGTCCCTCCCCCCCCCCCGCTCGCAAACACCGCCCCCCACACATGAATACCCGCCCTCCCAAAATGAAGCCTTACCCCCATTGTGCCTCTATCTCTTCACTGGCGCAATCAGCCACTCCAACTTGCTGCTTATACCAGCGTCGGCTCTCCCTCGGATGTCACGTCTGGGTCCCGTGTCTAGGAAGTGAGAGCTGATGCTGATGCGGGCAGAGAGTTGGTGATGCTGCTCGTACCGGGGATGTTAAAAGAGGTACAGGGTAGGGAAGGGGAAGGGAAAGTGAATGGGGATTTGCATACCGCCTTTTTGTCACTTTGGCATTTCAAAGCTGACACTGGAGGATTAAGTGACTTGCCCAGGGTCACAAGGAGCAGCACCGAGATTTGATCTCACAACCTCTGGGTGCAGAGGCAGCAGCTCAACCAATGAGCTACAGCGATTCATCGCGCACATGGTGGTAGGGGGGTGCCATCACCCTTGGCTCCTGTCACCCTTGCTATGCCACTGCGTATAAGTTAGGTATGAATCCTCAGTATTCAGTAAAACTATGTGCATCTTTAATGAACGTCCCTGATCTGTCCATGCCCCTCTCAAGTCTATACCCCTCCCCTCCCCCACCTTTTGAGTTGCATATTATAAGATTTGTGCATGGATCTTCATAGAATACCACTTAGCAAGATGCAAACACAAATCCAAAATACTGTCAATTAATGCCATTAATTGATTGTTTCCTTTAGAAGAAACAGGGAACAAAACTTCAATGCTGGAAGTCAGAAAATTATGTGAAATACATATAAATGAAACTGACTTCAATAAATTAAATGTCTACAGTGGGTAATCAACAAGAATTTTGGTACGCTCAGAGATATGAAACTCCAAAAAAGGGAGGGGTTAACCCCCTCAAGTTTACTGTCCAGTCATTGCAAACTTCATAATGTTAGATCACTCTCTGAGACAATGTATGTAGTTTGAATTATTTATGACTTTATTGAACTTCTTCTTGAGTAAATTTTTCTTTTCTTTTCTTTATAATAATAATTTATCTTGATTTGCATACAGACAGAGATATCACTAATTGTTTGAATAAATTCTTCACTTATCTTTAAGTACTCCTGAGGGTCCCAATGTGGCCCCATTTCGGAATTTGCTTCAGGAGACTCGAATGAAAAGTTCTCAATTGGTGTGAAAGTGTAACCTATCTCCGTGATAATGTGGTCGTATCTGCAACGCAAAAAAAATAGTTTGAAAAACGGCATCTGCTGTGTGGACACATATTCATGCCCACTCCTCAGAGCTAATTAAAGAATATCGTTGGCAAAGCATAAGATTTGAAAAAAGCATAACTCATTACATACCTTTGTAGAATGTACAGAATTATTTCAACCGACAAGAACGCTGTCATCTGATCCTTCTTTTAAAAGGAAAGGGGAGATGCACAACGTGTTTTTCATGTTGACGTCACTCTTGAATAGGTATGCATTCAAAAAAATGTACAATAAAGTTGAAACTTTCAACAGTGCTGACAGCATTGTTGTTAGGCGTATGGAACACACTCCTCAACAAAACTCATCAAAGAAAAGCTATCCACTCGATCTCATTATTGAGTCCATTTTGGTGAAGTGAATTTAGAGAATAAATCCATTTTTGTTCTTTTTTCCACAATGTATGTGCTACAACAAACTCCACTGGCTCCCACTAGAATCCAGAATCATATTCAAATTCGCCTGTTTTTGCTACAAAACAATATTTGGTTTATCCCCAAGCTACATCACCCCTCACTTTACCCTAAACCACAACTATAAGACCTCCCGCAAAATCCAACTCTTCGCCTACCCCTCCCTAAAACTATGCCACTCAAAAAAATTCCTTGACAAAACCTATGCCTTCCAAGCCGCCAAACTAAACCCTTGGCTGGCCCAAATGGTCCTCAAAGCCCATAACTACCTCGACTTCAGAAAAACACTTAAAACCCACCTATTCCGATAGCAAGACCCTTAAAGTCCCTAATGCCCCTTCCTTCAATCCTCCTCCTCCCTCCTACCGAAACTTCTCCCCCCCATCTCCCTCCTCTCCCCCCTTCTCCCTCCTTGTAGTTTATAATTCTATGATCAATTTGGAATGTAACCACTTGTAACTACTTTCTCCTTGCTATTCACAACTCTATGACCAATTTGGTATGTACCCATTTGTAACTTCTTTCTCCTTGCTGTTCGCAACTCTATGATCAATTTGGCATGTAACCTCTTGTAATTTGTTCTAACCAATGTGAACCGCCTAGAACTCTTCTGGGTATGGCGGTATACAAAAATAAAGTTATTATTATTATTATTACATCTCCAGTGGGGCTTCTTGTACACCGGAGGGAATTCTATTTATGTGCTCCCCTATCCTTAATTTAATACTTCGGGTCGTGCACCCCACATATAATAGACCACACAGACATTGTATAAGGTAGACCACTTGTTGGGAATTGCAATCTGTTGCTTGACGGGTCATTCGATATACATATGTATCAGTGAGATGCATCTGTCTTAAGCTTACACTATGTTGACACATTTTACAATGTCCGCAAGGACTGTGTTCTCCTGTGTTTGATAATGGATGACTTCTCAAGAACTGAGAATGAACCACCCGCTGACTGGACGGTAAACTCATACTGAGAGAAGGGGTTAACCCCCTCCCTTTTTGGAGTTTCATATCTCTGAGCGTACCAAAATTCTTGTTGATCACCCATTGTAGACATTTGGGTCTCCTTTTACGAAGCTGCGGTAGTGGTTTAACGCGCATAATAGCGCACGCTAAATCGCTAGATGCACTAGCCGCTACCGCCGCCTCTTGAGCAGGCGGTAGTTTTTCGGCTAGTGCGGGGGTTAGCGTGTGATTAAAAGTCACGCACATTAAAGCCGCCACTGCGGCTTCCTAAAAGGAGCCCTTAATATATTGAAGTCAGTTTCATTTATATGTATTAATTGATTGTTGGCACCAATTATTGGCCCTAATTGGTTCATTAACTAATTTAGTTGCAGGTGCATCTCATGATAGTGTGCAATTTTGCATGTGGAAATTTGTCATTATTTATAGAATCTGGGGATTTATGTGCAAATATTTTTTTAGTGCATAGGATGAGTTATGCAGTAAAAAATCTTGCTAATTTTTGAATCAGAAATATGTAACTGAAGCTTATAAGCATTTTGATAGGAATCTGAAACTTAACAAATTCTACTTACCAATGTCATCACAGAATAGAGATTCAGGAGATATGAGTATGGTTTAGACAAGCTAGTAAGATGGTAATAAAATTAAAATCAAAATGCATTACATTAGATTACTTTGTGCTAATTTTTACTCTTAGCTTATTTGTAATGCAATCACATTTTCAGCAAAGCAGAAAATATTTTTGAAAAGCTATTGTAACATCGTTGCTACAGTAAGTCATTTCTGTATATTACAGGTCATTTGATTTACATATATTAGGAAATACTAATCTTTGAGTACTGTAGAAAGGATGGGTTGGCTTGAAAGCGCAATGGGAGAATCTTGTCTGACTTTAACTCAAACTGCTCTCAGTGTAGAATTTCAGGCACAAGAGGCAGCCCTGAAGTTTGAGATTGGTAGAAAAAAATGAGCAGAGAGTATACTGAATCTTGAGATCTTTGAGAGATGGGCAAACTCACATGTCTGCTTTGTGAAATCATCTATTTTACAACTGGTGAATGAATAACTTTACTGATTCTGGTTTAAAACTAAGAAGAGCATTTTCAATAGGACCTCTAAGTCTGAGATTGGACGTAATGGGCAAGACATTCACAAACCCAGCAGAAAAAAAATATCCATTTTCAAAACTGCCAGACATCTATCTTTTATTTTTTGAAAATGACCTATATATAAGTTTTGGTCCTTAGGATGTCTATCTTTTTTGAACATTTTCACAAATAAAATGACTACATGAAAAATGCACAAAAGCAAGTTTTGAAGACGTACCCAACTACATTGTCTGATTGTGGCAGAGTCAGTTGAGCCAGTTTTGGGGATTACTGCTGGCTCAGCTGATGGGAATTTCCCCTGCTAGGATCAGCTGAGCTGCAGAGCCCTACATCCCTCCCCTGACATCCCCTAATATCCCCCTGACATCTCTGGAACTCCTCTCCCACACACACACACACACACCAAAATCCCTGGATTCACAGACATCCCACAATATTTCTGGAGCCCCCCTTCCACATCCACAGACCCCCTCAAACCTTCCAAAAACAAATCATCAGGAGGGAAGCCAACTCCCTCCTGCCTACAGGGCCACGTGCTGATAATGATGGGCCTTTCCCTCCCAAGGGAGGGGCCTAAGTCCCTGATTGGCTCAAAATGGCAATTTTGAGCCAATCAGGGCCTTAGGCCCCTCCCACTATATCCCAAGATGCATTGGGAGAGGGAAGGTTCATCATTTTCAGCATGCGGCCCTTTAGGCAGGAGGGAGTGGGCTTCCCTCCTGCTGATTTTAATTTTGGAAGGTACAGGGGATCTGGGGATGAGGGGCCAGAAATGTTGGGGGATGTAGGGGGGAGGGTCCAGGGATGTCAGGGATCCAGAAATATTGGGGGGATGTGGGGAATGCAGGGATGGTCCAGGATTTCAGGGGGGATGTTGGGGGGAGGTGTGTAGGGATCCATAGCTGATTTGGGCAGGGGGAATCCCCATCACTGAGCTGGCAGAGATCCCCGAGATTGTCTCAGCTGATGGATATTCCTCAGCCATGATCAGCTGATGGCAAGCTCTCAATGTGCTGTTTTTCCCCCCCATTTCTGGATGGTGGGAATGGGTCATGACCACTGGGGGAGTAAGGAGGGGTCATGCCTTAAACCCTCCAGTGGTCATCTTATCAGTTTGGTCACCTTTGGGGCACTTAGACCTATTTTACTTTGGTCTAAGTCCCAGCGTGTAAGTTCTGTCTAGGATGTCCTAGAAAAGTTTTGATTATTGCTTCAGGACGTCCAGGTAGAAGTCTGCCGGATTCCCAACCATAACACACCTCCCAACATGCCCCTTTGAGCTCTAGAGTAGAGAATGACATGGTGACAAAATTCATCACCGTTCCCATCCCCGCGGATAACCGCGGGAAATAATCCCATGTAATTTTCTAGTGTCTATTTCAACCTCGGTCCTTCTACACCAGCATTCTTCAAAGCAAAGCTTGCGAGTCAGTGGTTGCACCCAATTATACTCTGATTCTTCCCTCTCTCCTTAAAATTCTTCCCTCTCTCCTTAAAAAATGTCATGAAGATGGTTTCCCGCAGTTATCCGCGGGGACGGGAACAGTAATGAATTTTGTCACCGTGTCATTCTCTACTCTAGAGCACAGCAGCTTAGAAGTGCTGCTGAACTTGCTGAAAGTTTGTTTTTATTATCGGAACTTGGACATCCCTGCTATTAGGATGTCCAAATGCCAACTTAGGCAGGTTTTTGATTATGTCCCTCTAAGCATAGCTAGAAGTCAAGGGGGTATTTTCAGACTGTCCATATCAGGACAAAGTTCATAGGAATTTATTTTCAGGAGAGAATAATGGCAATACTAGAACATATAAGAAAATCATAAAAATATTCCAATGAATCTGAAGGGAAAAGGTAGGGAAGAGCAATCAGATGGTGACAAGCAGTAAAATTCTATTTCTTATACTTGTAATAAGTTAGAAAATCCAGATCTTTGTTAAGTCCTTTCTTGTTATTTGCAAAGCATCTGATCATTTTATCTTCAAAAGTCTTGTATTACTGGATTGTTTTATAGTTCCCTTTTAATATCCTGATCATACAATCATTGATACTATTCTCTGGTGCTGAAAAATGCTTCCCCACAGATGTATCATCTTAGTCTGCTTTGCGCCATCTGATCTGGTATCTATAGGAATTGATTGAGTCTTTAACATCTAGTCTGTCTCCCCATCCAGGTGTGGCTAATCCTATCAGGGAATCAAGCATCCCCCAGTGAACCACTAATGCAAGCAATACTGACCTTGCAAAGGTACAGTGGTTTGTGGGCCAGCAGTATGGGAATAGCTGCCAGTCCCTTAGCCCCCATACCTTTAAGAGGGAAGACTCAGAAGGGACTTACTGCTGCTGAACTTTGTTTACAAACAGTTCATATACAGCTAGATTCACTTACCTGACTCTCTGTGCCCGATCCGTGCAGGCCCGGCCAATTCACAAAACAATAAAATTAAAATGAGGGCGATCGGAGGAACACCCTCTCCAACTGCACAGATCACTAGTGTGCAATCCTGACGCATGCGCAGACCATCTGCTTTCCCTGTGGATGGTCTGCGCATGCGTTCGGTGTTTGTTTTTGCTGGGGGGGAGGGGTTCTTTACTGGCCCTGAGTCTCTTGCTGATCCCCAGCATTTTAAAACAGGTAATTTTTTACTCTCCTGCTCTCTGTTGCCCTTCCCCGCAGTGCAGCCCCGCTTTAAACCACAGGCTCGCACTGCGGGGAAGGGCGGCAGAGAGCAGGAGAGTCCAGGCGGCAAGAGCAGGGCTCGGCTGGAAGGGGCAGAGAGCAGAGCGGCTTCATTCTCAGCTGTGAATTACCAAAAGGCCTAAAAACACTGAAGAAGTTAGGGAGAGAGAAGCAGCAGAGAGCAGGAGAGTCGGGGGAGGCAGAGAGAGTCGGGGCAGGCAGAGAGCAGGAGAGTCAGGGGAGCCAGAGAGAGCAGGAGAGCCAGTGAGCCAGAGAGAGAAGAGTCGGGGCAGGCAGTACTCCGAGTGGAGCCTCACCAAAAACAGAATCAGGACAGAGAGCATTTTTTTACACAAGCAACTGGTCCTCACCAGTCGCTTGTTCTTCATTGGCCAACCAGTCGGTGTGTCAGGAAAAAAGTGTAGTGAATCGTGTCCTTCCTACTTTGCATGCTGATTCCCCTCATTTGCATGCACGGATCGGGATCGCATCGCTACACAGGTTAGTGAATCGGGTCGGAGGGAAATCAGGTCGCAAAGAGCTCGCAAACCAATCGGTTTGCTTAGTGAATCTAGCCCATAGTGATGAGGTCCAAGCAAGAAGCAATAACAGTAAAAGCCTGAAGCCAAACAGGATGTGTCATCAAGTTTAGGTCAGAAAGGGGGAAGAGAAAAGCTGAGGGAAGAGGGGGTGTACTTGAGTGTAAAAAACCGCTTAGATAACTTTGATAGGCGGTATATAAAAACTTGAAATAGGCATAGTGTAGGGAAAGGATTCTCAAGCAAGAGGCAGGCAGTATAGCCACAGTTCATCCCTGTCCCCAGATTAGCATTTTTGTTAACTTTTTCTGTATTAAGGAGCATGAATAGGGTCTCCTTTTATGAGAGTGTGGTGCAGTGCTTAAAGCCAAGACAAAGAATCGCAGCTTCTTCAGCAGTGACACGCCTCAACAGACATCGTATCTCATAGATCAGGCAAAATTGTTGCGAGCATATTTTTTAACCACCATCTCAGGGACCCCTGAAGAAGACATATTGATCGAAACACGGACCGTGTCGGGTCCCTTTACCTGTCAAAGGGTAGTCTATTTGAGCGCAACAAATTGCTGATTGTAATAAACACTGCCTGCATCTTGGACTGTGGTCTGCAGTTTTCTTTTTTAGTCTTGGATTCACTGTGCCTTCACTGCAGACTTGTCAGATTTTGTTTCTTTGTTCGAGCAGTGGTTAAAACTACAGTCTCAGCACCTTGAAGTTGTGGGCAGAGAATGACACCGGGCCAAATTTTTCCCCCTCCCATCCCCGCAAGTTTTGTTGCTCTCTCTACCCCATTCCTGTAAGCACAAGCCTCGAATAGTTATGATTTTATATTGAACTTATTGTATTAAAGTATAAAAAGAAACATTATTCTGTATAATTGTCATTTTATAAAAACAAATGATGCAGAGCAAGGATCAACAAAAGCCCTGTCTCCCTTCCCCTTCACAAATATCTCCTCTACTTTCAAGAAAACCAAATAAGCCAAAATACTACAGAAAAACCATGCTAACAGAATACCGCACAAAAACAAAGAGAACTGCAGAGACACGTACAATGATGCAGGCTAAATTTATTTGTATAAAATAATTGAGTGCAGTTAATAATACCACCTTAAAAACAAACCTAGGGACCCAACACAGTCCGTGTTTCGGTTAACATGCCTTCATCAGGGGTCCCAGGTCAATAAGGGATCAAATAAAACCACAAAACAAGAAAACTGTAAAAATAACCCGTAGCCTGATAACAAAAACCGGGAACAGTCCGTGGAGATTGGAAACACAAGGCCGTAGCCTGTAAATAGCATCCGTCAGGAGACAATCCAAATGGAAACTCCTTGCTCTGCAGCTGTCACAGACGCTGGTATGTACTGTTTCTTTCACATTTTTAGAGGGTGGGAAGGGGGCAGTGACCACAGGAGGAATGAGGGGGGTCAAGATTTCATCCCTCCAGTGGTCATCTGGTCAGTTTGGGTACATGTTTGCCACTTAGAAGCTTTGAAAACAGGTCTAACTCCAAACGTCCAAATGTCATCCTGGACATCTTGAATTAAAGGTTTGATTATCCATGCAAGATGTCCAAGTGCTAAGCCTACCCCAGACATACATTTTATATTCCCCCTTTAACATTTTGATGGCCTGGAGGGTGAATACCCTGCAAGATGTCTGAAAACTTAGTTTTGAAAATCGGTACTTGGACATTTTTGCAAATAAAACGTCCAAGTGCTTTTATGCTGGTATGATGTTGTTGTTTTTTTGGGACGTCTGCATTTTTTTTTTTTTTAAATGAGCCTCAACATAAAGGATGCTCTCAGCCTTGTCTGGGCATATAACATGGCCAAGCTGACTTCCACAAGAAAGGGAAGAAGGGGAGGAAGAGTATGTAGAAAGGTTAAGGTAGGAGGTATTAATGAGAGATATAGAACTGGATAATGGCAAGGCGGAAGGGTTTAGATCAGGGGTGTCCAACTTTTTGGCTTCCCTGGGCCATATTGGCCCAAAAAAATTTTTCTGGGGCCGCACAAATGCACAAACACTTCAGCAAGAAAGAGGAGGGAGCCAGCAAGACGGTAAACACCCGGGGGCAGCAGAGAAAAACACTGCATCGCCCTCAAACGGAGCTGCACAAAATACTTCACAGGGCTGCCTGCAGCCCTCAGTCCGCAGGTTAGACACCCCTGGTTTAGATGTTGGGTTGTTTTTTGGAGTTTTTGTCAGACTTTAAACATTTTTGGGTGGGAGGTGAGGGAAGGAGTTCATGTAATTTTCCCACCCTGCCCTCTCCATAATTTAGGTGATCTCAGAAGCATTGGGTAGGCATCGTGGTTCGAGCATTTTGGGTGAGAGGGTAGAATGGATGGCGGTCACAGCTGGTGGAGGCAAAGAAAAGGAGTGATTTGATCCTAGACACAGCAATTAAATCTTTATTGGAACTAAGAAAGACATTGGATGAAAGTTTTTGTAAGATACCACCGCAAGTAGGAAAAAGAACCTGGTGTCATTGTTGACCTTTGGAGGGCATGGGCAGTTGGGTTATTACCAACTAGTTGTATCTATAAGAATTGAGTGAAACTAGATATTAAAAAGGTCACTCTGGGAGAAGAATATGAATCTGACACAGATTGTAAATATTCTTAGTTTGGACATGTATATTTCAATAAAGCTGTAGCCAATGTTGTGTCACATTAATATGTCCAATGTTGTCATGGATCTATTTATAATTTTATATGGAGTGTGGAAGTGGTGCAAGTGCCAGTGTTAAAGAAAACAAAGCCTTGATGAACTGGACCATTTAAAGACCATGCAAAAAAATAAAGGGATTCTCCCATCAAGATCTTCCAAATAAAATCTATCCTGCTGGCTAACATGTGACCTATAAACAGTTTTTCAGTTTTAAATTAAATTTAAAAATACCAACCAATTTTATATATATATATATATTTTTTTTTTTTTAAACCTTGCTGCATGTTTTCATTATATTCATTCAATTCAACAGCAGCTAAACTGATCTCCATTGTTTGCAGCTTATAAGGATACGAATGTACTAACTTTTCAATTTACAGATTTCTATCAGAGGAATGCAAAATATTTTTTCACCAGAGAATGAAGCTCTTGGAATACTCTTAAAGCTTAAACTGCTGAGTTAAACGTAAAATCCCATCAATAGACAGAATCTGTAGTTGATTATGGAGTACTTTGCAAGCCATTGTTGCATCATCCATCGAAAAATAACACCATTTGTTTAGCAGCAATTTATGAGTTGCTGTGTCAAAGGCGTCTAAAATCAATAAAAACACCTATGTTAATTAGATCTTTATCAAGAGAAAGAAAATGTCATTCATCACTTGGTTAATTGGTAATAGCACAAAGACTTAAGGCCTGAAAAATAGTACAAAGGTCTTCAGTTAAAGTAGATTCCTGAGGTTCCATAATAATAGATTACTGTGTATTTTGTGACATAGTCTATTAGATGAGAGTAGATTAGATTTCATCAGAAACAAAAGAATGTAACAATAGCTCCCAATAGAATTCAAATTACTTCTTCCATTTGTCTTCACTTATAAAGACATTAGAATAAGCAAAGTCTTAGTACATCACAGAGGTGACACTCAAAGTCAATGGAGTATATTTTATATTTCTAAAGGCAACTATGGGTAGTTGTTAACATAGAAACATAGAATATGACGGCAGAAAAGGGCCACGGCCCAACAAGTCTGCCCACTCTAATGACCCACTCCCCTAAGTTCTTCCTTGAAGTGATCCCTCATGCTTATCCCACTTTTTTTAAAATCAAGTACGCTGCTGGCCTCAATTACCTGCAGTGGAAGATCATTCCAATGATCAACCACCCTTTCGGTGAAGAAATACTTCCTAGTGTCGCTATGAAATCTCCCACCCCTGATTTTCAACGGATGCCCTCTTGTTGCCGTAGGTCCTTTAAGGAAAAAGATATCTTCTTCTACTTCAATACGGCCCGTGACATATTTGAACGTCTCAATCATGTCTCCCCTCTCTCTGCGTTCCTTGAGTGAGTATAGCTGCAACTTACCCAGCCGTTCCTCATACAGGAGATCCTTGAGTCCTGAGACCATCCTGGTGGCCATTCGCTGAACCGACTCAACTCTCAGCACATCTTTTTGATAATGTGGCCTCCAGAATGATAGGATAGTAAAACATATAGGGTTAACATAAGAGGAAAGACATTTAAATATTTGAAAGGTATTTATATAGAACCAAATCTTTTCCAGAGAAGGGAAAATGGTAAAACTTTAGTGCATAAATTGAGGTTGCAAGGAGGTAGATGTAGGAGTAATGTTTGCAAATTATTTTTCAAGAAAGGGTGATTGATGCCTGGAATGCCCTCCTGAAGGAGGTGGTAGAGATGAAAACGGTGATGGAATTTAAAAAAAGTGTGGGATGAACACAGAAGATCTCTAGTTAGAAAATGATTGGTATAAATCAAAGAGCTAAAGCCAGTACTGGGAAGACTTGCAAGGTTTGTGTCCCATATATAGTGATTCAGTTTAGGATGGATTGGAGAGGGTATCAATAAGAACTCCAGTAACTTGGAACATGAGGATGCATCTGGGTATATATATCCTGCAAATGATGAGATGGTTGGATAGGCCAGAGTGAGCTTCAACGGCAACTCCAGTGGTTGGAAACTAAGGACAGTACCAGGCAGAATCCTACAGTCTATGGCCCAGAAATATCAAAGAAAAAAGTCAATTTATTTTATCATGAATTTATAATGCAAGTAATTATTGGGCAGACTGGATGGACTGTTCATGTCTGTTTCTGTTGTCATTTACTATATGTTACTAAAGTATGTTACTGCTGTAGCAACAGCAAGAGTTCCCCCTCTCTAATATTTATATCAATATTTTAGCTTTAAACTACCTTGGAAGTGCTCAAAACCCTTAGGTGAAGGGTAGAGGACCCACAAGCGGGTTGAGTGGTAGGCATTTCTTCATTAGTTTCAGTGATGTCACAAACAGGAAATGCAGAATGGAAGATACCCTCCAGCAGCGCCATAGAAGCTGATTTAACAACTAACCGCAAGTAACATTCTCTTTAGTTACTAAAAGCTTTTTATGTATTTATTATAGGTAAAGAGGAATCTTCTTGGTCGCAGCAAGAAGTGGTTGGTTCTCTGAAGAAGCCCGCAAGGGTGAAAAGCTTCAGAACCCAACCAGTGGCATACCAAGGGGGGGTGCGGAGGGGGCGGTCTGCCCTGGGTACATGGCTTGGGGGGTGCACAGCTGGTCGGTCTGGGTCCTCCTGCCCTTCCTTTCCCCTGGCACCGCCGCTACAATCCTACCTCCCCCCGCCAACAAGAAGTCTTTCCAATGTCAATTCTGACTTCGGAGAGGACGTTCCGGGCCAGCCAGGCAGTGATTGGCTGGCCCGGAACGTCCTCTTCGACGTCAGAATTGACGTCGGAAAGACTTCTTGTCGGCGGGGGAGGTAGGATTGTAGCGGCGCAGCCGGGGGAAAGGAAGGGGAGATATGCTTTTTTTTTCCGCGGCAGGGAGGACAGGATGTAGGCAGGTAAGCTGGCTGGCTTTAGTGTGGCAGGGAGGGAGGGAGATAGGTAGACAGGCAGGCTGGCTTTAGGGGTGGCCAAAATCTGGAAGGTAGTGGGGAGACATAAGAAGGAGGCACTGGGGGCACTAAGGACATGGGAAGGAGGCACTAGAGGCACTATGGACATGGGAAGGAGACACTGGGGACACTATGGACACAGGACGTAGGCACTGGGGGCACTAAGGACACGGGAAGGAGGCACTGGGGGCACTAAGGACCTGGGAAGGAGGCACTGGGGGCACTCTGGACATGGGAAGGAGGCACTGGGGGCACTATGGCCACAGGACGGAGGCACTGGGGCACTAAGGACACGGGAAGGAGACACTGGGGGCACTATGGACACAGGACGGAGGCACTGGGGGCACTAAGGACACGGGAAGGAGACACTGGGGGCACTATGGACACAGGACGGAGGCACTGGGGGCACTAAGGACACGGGAAGGAGGCACTGGGGCACTATGGACATAGGAAGGAGGCACTGGGGGCACTATGGACAGGAAGGAGGCACTGGGGGCACTATGGACATGGGACAGAGGCACTGGGGGCACTATGGACACGGGAAGGAGGCACTGGGGGCACAATGGACACGGGAAGGAGGCACTGGGGGCACTATGGACACAGGACAAAGGCACTAAGGACAGGAGAAAGAGGCACTAGGGGCACTAAGGACACGGGAAAGGGGCACTGGGGGCATTATGGACACAGGAAGAAAGCACTGGGGGCACTATGGACACAGGACAGAGGTACTGAGAGCACTAAGGACATGGGAAGGAAGGAGGGAGGGAATAGAAATGGACAATTGTTGGGTCTGAGTGCAGAAAGAAAGAAATGAAAGAAAGGATACACAGTCAATTAATAGATGTCCCTTTTGATGAAAAAAATAAATGGTCACGTTACCTCTGACTTACTTTCTCTGCAGCAGAGTCGGCAGCCATGCTGAGATGCAGGAAGGTCCCGCGCTGACTCGTCTGACAGCTCTGCTCTGGAAGAAGTAAGTTACATTGGAGGGGGTGGACCCAGCAGACGCAGTCATTGCGGGACTTTGCCACAACTCCCTGCGTCTGCTGGATCCACCCCCTCCAAAGTAACTTACTTCTTCTGGAGCAGAGTCAGCAGACGAGTCATCGCGGGACCTTCCAGCATGCGGCTGCTGAGTCCGCTCCAGAGCAAGTACGTTGGAGTGGGGTGGACTGGCAGCCGGCAGCTACAATCATCAAGGGACCTTGCTGCATGAAGAGAGAGAAAGGAGCAGGATTGCTGGAATGGAAGAGTGGTGGAGGGAAAGAAAGGGGGCAGGGTGGTAAGGAAGGGTGGTGCTGATAGAATTGATGTACAGAGAAAGGGGAGAGGCATAAGGGGGAAGGATATTGGAGGGAGAGAAAGGGGCAGATGCTGATTGAAGAGGGGTGGATGGTGAGAGAAAGGGCAGACATTGGATGGTAGTGGGGAGCCTATGCTGGATGGAAGTGTAGATGGGAGAGATAAGGGAGGAAGGAAATGGGAGGAGAGAAAGAGGGGAGCAGACACTGAATGGAAGTGGACAGAGAGAGGAGAAGGTACTAGATGGAAGGATTGGAGAAAGAGGATACATGATGGAAGGAGGGGATAAATAAAAGGAGGGCACATAATGGGTAGAAAAGGATTGAGTTAGGGAAACACTGGAGGGGTGAGGGAAAGAGGTGGCAAGCTTTAGGTAGATAGTAAAAAAGGACATTGATGAGAGGGTAGTAAGAACGTAATCTAGACAGATGCAGAAAATAAATTGAAAAGGAAAATGAGGGAAAAAAGGGAAAGGGATTGCAGAGGAGAGGTGTGGGAGAGGGAAGGAGAGGAGAGAGATGCCAGACCAATGGGGTGAAAGGAGAGATGGAAGGGGGAGGCATACAGTTTCTGGAAGGGGCATAGAAGAAGAGAAGATGCCATATAGGGGAAGAGAGACGGCAGACAGTGGATGGAAGGAAGAGAGTTACAAGAAGATGAGGAAAGCAGAAACCACAGAAGACAAAGGTAGAAAAAAATTTTCTATTTATTTATTGCTTTAGGAGACATGTGTCACTGTTTCTGTGATCCACTGTATGCAGAGTCCAGCTTCTTATTGGTTCAATTTAACCTTTGTCTATGTATTTCTATTTTATCTCCCCTTTTACAAAACTGTGGAGCGTTTTTTAGTGCCAACCTTGGTGGTAGCAGCTCTGATGCTCGGAATTCTTTGAGCGTCAGAGCTGTTACCACCATGGCTAAAATTCACACTACAGTTTTGTAAAATGGGGAGGGATTAGTTTGTGATGACATATTCCATACTAGATGAAGATGTTTTCTGTGTTCTGTGTGTTCGAAAGACATGGTTTTTTGTTAGGATTGACTGCAGGATTGATCTGTACTAGTCTGGCTTGTTTAGTTTTACAATGGGTGTATTGATGTTGTACTGCTCACTGCATATGTAAGATGCTGCCTTTTCCTAGGTACTCATATGTGACATGTGGCTTGTTACTAAAAATCATGTTTTTCGTACAGATGGGGGGTGTGTGTGTCAAAAAAATGATGGGCCCCGGGTGTTACGGCATCTACAAATTAGGCACCATTTACAGAATCAGGGCCTTTGTGGTTAAGGGCTGCTGAATATCCCTGGAGAGCCCTGCACAGGCTTTGAATATCGACCCCCTATTGACTAAATTCTTTGCATGGTGCCAAAGTAAAAAAAAAAAAATCAGCACCAAAAAAGCGTTATTCTATAAGCTATGTTTAGTTAGGTGCAGTTTATAAAATAGCACTTGAAATTGCCAGGGACTAAATTTAGGTGCAGCCATTTTCACCAAAGAAAACGTGTTACAAACGCCTGTGCCCCAAGGCTCTAATTCTGTAATTAGGCACGTAATTTAAAGGAACATCCTGATTTGTCCATATCTGCCCTCCCTTTTTTGACTCTTGTAAAATTTAGGCATGTAACCTTTAATTGAATCTAACACACACCAAAATGCCATGTATCATGGCTAATTAGCTTATTATTCAATTAAATTGTGCATGCACTTTTTGGTGCTTTTTATAGAGTTATAAGGTATATATAAATAACCCCTACTTTTAAAATCCACTCCTACTTGTTCTTTCTTCTTACTTTGGTAAAATCCATCTTTCTTCTACATAAGTTCTAAATGATACTCTCAATATTTACTAAAAATATGCAGCACCCACTGTTCTTTATCAATTAACTCACTTCATTTATGGACAATTAAGCCATTATTGAGTAAATTCCCAGGGTTGAAAATTGACTGTCATCCTCATCCTCCAAAGGCCTTCAGAGATTCTGCATTGCAGAGGGGTGAGTTAACCTCTCTCGTAGTCAGGATTTCTATAGCACCATTCTACTCCATAATATACTTGGCATCTAGGGAAAAGGGGTGGGTCAGAGGTCAGGGGTCAGTTTAGGGCAAGGAAGGAAAAGCATGCAGAGCACATGAATTTCCATTTTTGAATTCCTTGTGCGTTTTCACTGTGATAATTTTGCACTTACTATGAAGAAGGTACAAAGTTTCAGGTTTAATAAAATTTTGATATACTACCCTAGATCAAGAGTTTTCAGGACGGTTTACATAACATATATAAAACAGTATCAAATAAAATAGAGAAAATTAGCTTGAGTAAAAGAATGAATATAAGAGTAGAGGAAATTAGGAACTTCATTCAGTTCAGGACGGAATAGGAAAAGGTAGAGTTGGAATATTAGAGCAGGGTTTCTCAATGCATGGTACACGTACCCCAGGGGGTATGCAGGCCGCTCGTTGGGGATACGCAGGCTGCCCCCCCCCCAACCATCAGCTCGCTGCTCGCCACCCTCCGCTCACTTGCTACATGAAAAAGTCTAATCATTACTTTTTTCATTAACAAGTAATATAATGTAACATTACTTTATGTGGAGGGGCATTTTTTATATGATGTCTAAGTCCAAATTTGGATCTTTTGTGAACTACATCCAAAAATCAGGTAGAGAAAATGGTCATTTTCAAAACAGAAAAAGTCTTCCCCCCCCACCAAATAACCTTTCTAGACATGTTCACTCTTAGTACGTCTATCTTTTTTGACCATTTTCAAAAAAGAAAAATGTCCAAGCGAAAAATGCACAAAACAAGCCATTGGGATGTAGGAGGTATCGGCATTTTTAGTGGACTGGCCACACAGATATCCCAACAGAGCAGTGGGGCACCTTAGTGAACACTGTAGTGAACTTCAAATCAAAGGTCCCAAGTACACATCTCACCATAACCCCTTTATGGTGTATGGTGAGCCCTCCAAAGCCTACCCCAAACCTACTGGACTCAACTGTACACCAACCCCAATAGCCCTTATGCCTGCAGGTGTCACCTTTATCAGTGGTCCCAAACCCTGTCCTTGAGGACCACCAGGCCAATCAGGTTTTCAGGCTAGCCCTAATGAATATGCATGAGAGAGATTTGCATATAATGGAAGTAACAGGCATGCAAATCTGCTCCATGCATATTCATTAGGGCTATCCTGAAAATCTAATTGGCCTGGTGGTCCTCTAGGACAGGGTTGGGGACCACTGACCTATATGATGGAACAGTAGGTTTTGGGTGGGTTTTGGTGGGCTCACACTCTCCGTCAGAAGTCTACTTAGAGTTAGAGTAGGATAGGGGCCTGGCTCTTCTTCTCTGGAGTCCACTGCACTGCACTGCCGACCAGGCTACTCCAGAGATCTGATGGCTGCTTTCATGGGACTGGTTTTAACATCTACAGCTGTCAAATAGGCAAGTATGCACTGTTTCATTCACATCTTTGGGGGATGGGAGGGGGCCAGTAACCTCTGGAGGAATGTGTGTGTGTGTGTGTGTGTGTGTGTGTGTGTGTGTGGGAGGGGGGGGTCATGCTCTCATCTCTCCAGTGGTCATCTGGTCAGTTTGGGACCTTTTTGGCATCTATTCATTTTTAAAACAGATTAAGCCCCAAACATCCAAATTATGCCCTGGACATTTTTGAAAATGTTTGATTATAGCAGAAAAACGGCCAAGTCATAAACCCACCTAAGTCCTGCCCAAAACACACCTCTAACAAGCCCTCTTGAGATTTAAATGAACTGCATATAAATCCATCCAGAAAATAGGTTTCAAAAATAATGATTTGGACAGTTTGGCAAGAAAAACGTCCTATTGGCACTTTGCCACTTTTTGGACGTTTTTCTCTTTAGAAAATGAGCCCCATAGTCACTGTAACTTAACATTACTTTTATTAACTAGTAACTGAAATATATTACTTTCACAATGTAATTTGTGCAGCAGTGGAGATCTGTGAATACAAAAGGACTCTTTTACAAAGCCTATCAAGCGATAAAAAAGCCTAACATGGCTTAATAAAGGGAGCCAATATCGTACATAAGTTTCTGCTTTTATTAATGTAAGAAATTTTCCCTTTCCTGAGTTACAGTAAATTAAAACCATGAGTAAAAAATGTGATATTTGAAGATATTTGCAAGTAAACTGACTCGCTGGCATGGTTTTATCTGCCTGAAATGTAAATATGGCTTTGTTTCTTAATTGTATTATTTTACTCAAATCAGACAGCAGCAGATCTGTTTTAAAAATAACATAATAATAGTTGTGCAACTAATATACTGTATGTCTTTGAAGCATTCCTTGCTGTGACAAATGATCTAACTAACCTCCCATTAACCTATAAATACTCAGATATGAACAGCAAAAAAAAAAAAAAAAAAAAAGCACAGTCCTTATCTTTAAAAATAGACATATTCCTCACTATCAGGTGGACTAATTACTAAAATAATATACAGGACATCAGAGAACACTCAGCTTTTCCTATCAGCACCTGGCAAATATTTAGCTAGGTTATGGGGGAAAAAAATCAAGAGAAAATGGTTCACCAGTGAAATGTGTCTCTAGATATCAATAAACTCAGCAGGCTTGATTTACTCAGTTTTTTAGGCCTTGAGTACTTGAATAAATTCATTGAAATAAATAAAATAATTTGATAGTAATGTCTGCTTTGTTAAATAAATACATTTTATTTTCTTTTGTTATTCATTTTAGAAAATTATGAGAAAATATTCATTCTAGAAAATAACAGGAGTATATCACTGGTCTTCTATGCTTTCCTTTCTCATCATGCTTCTCTCCTCCTTCCTTTCCCCCTTCCCTGTTTTTTTCTTTTTTCCTTTTATTTTAGAATAGAATGCATAGGCTGAATATTTTAATCCCTAATTTAGGCACTGATTTGGATATAATGTGTACTCTTTTCAGCAGATAATAATAAAGGTGATGGTTGAGTTAACTGCTGAATATTAAATGTAAAAAAAATAATGCATAAGGTTTTCAACTCTCTTGTCTCTATATGTAATCATTTTAGTTAACTTAGGAGTCCTTTTACAAAGCTGCAGTAAGCACTAGCCCATGCTTACCACAACTTAGGGCTCCTTTTACTAAGCTGTGGTAGTGGTTTTAGAGCGCGCTTCGCATGCGCTACAATGCCACATGTGCTAGATGCTAACGCATCCATTGAGCTGGCGTTAGTGTTTCCGCATAGCGTGGGGGTTAGCGCTTACTAATTTGCAGCACGCACTAAAAACGCTACCGCAGCTTAGTAAAAGGAGCCCTTAATATGGCTACCACATGACGCAGTCGGGCATGTGGCAATAAGTTCCTAATCTGTGCACACTACCTTGTGTGCAAAAAATTTTTTTTAAATTTAAAAAGCATCTAGCCCGCTTAAATCCTAAGCAGGTTACAAAGTCACATACATAAAATACAAATGACATATAAAATACATAATAAACAACAGAAATAAAAACAGTAACATACTACCCTTACATCTTCCTCCAATATTAAACAAAAAATAAACATACTATTGCAACACCAGAATGAGGCTTGGAGTGCACAAGACTGCTGGAGCATCAGAGTGAGGTTTGAAAGGCTATTGGAGCATCAGAATGAGACTTAGGATACATTGAGATAGATTTCAACACTCAACCTGAGGGAAAAGATAGGAGGGAAGTTTGGCAGGTAAAATAAAACCATCAGGTTGGACACTTGGAAAAAAAAACCCACACAGTTCACAAACACAAAAGAGGGAGCCCCACAAACTGAGGAAAAACAGATAATGAGGTTGGGCACTTCATAAGTATACAGGAACATACACTATAGACCACGCCTTACTACTGAAAAGACTTCAACCTATAGGAATTAAAGGAATTGCTTTCAAATGGTTTCGATCTTACTTTTCTGATCGCTCATACCATGAAAGACTGCTGAGGAAGCTATGGAACCACGGGGTGCAAGGGGAGGTCCACCGATGGATCAAGAACTGGCTGGCGGACAGGAAACAGAGGGTTGGTATAAAGGGCCATTACTCAGACTGGCAATGGGTCACGAGCGGAGTTCCGCAGGGGTCGGTGCTGGGACCGCTCCTGTTCAATATATTTATTAACGACCTGGAAGCAGGAACAAAATGTGAGGTTATTAAATTTGTGGATGACACCAAATTATACAGCAGGGTTGAAAGCAAGGAGGACTGCAAAAATCTCCAAAAAGATCTGACAGCGCTGGAAGAGTGGGCCAAAAAGTGGCAAATGAGCTTCAACATAGGGAAATGCAAGGTCATGCATGTAGGGAAAAAGAACCCGATGTTCACTTACAAAATGGGGGGATCACCGCTAGGGGTGAGTAACCTTGAAAGAGACCTGGGAGTGATGGTAGACACATCATTGAAGGCGTCAGCGCAGTGCGCCACAGCCTCAAGGAAGGCAAACAGAATGTTGGGCATCATTAAGAAGGGCATCACGACCAGGACGAAGGATGTCATCCTGCCACTGTATCGTGCAATGGTGCGCCCGCACCTGGAGTACTGTGTCTAGTACTGGTTGCCGTACCTCAAGAAGGACATGGCGGTACTTGAGAGAGTCCAGAGAAGAGCAACTAAGCTAATAAAAGGTATGGAAGACCTCTCATATACTGACAGACTGAAGAAGCTGGGACTTTTCTCCCTGGAAAAGCGGAGACTTAGAGGAGACATGATAGAAACCTTCAAGATCATGAAAGGCATAGAAAGAGTAGACAGGGACAGATTTTTCAAATTGCGGGGAACCACAAGTACGAGGGGGAACTCAGAGAAATTAAAAGGGGAAAGGTTTAGAACAAACGCCAGGAAGTTCTTTTTCACTCAGAGGGTGGTGGATACATGGAACACGCTACCGGAGGATGTAATAAGCAAGAGCATGCTACAGGGCTTCAAAGAGGGTCTGGACAGGTACCTGGAGGACAAAGAGATTGAGGGGTACAGATAGGAGTAAAGGTAGGAAATAGGGATAAGATTAGAGGATTAGAGGCAGTTACAAAATTAGTCAGGGACACTGTTCAGGCAATTAGACCTGATGGGCCGCTGCGGGAGCGGACCGCTGGGCAGGATGGACCTCTGGTCTGCCTCAGCGGAGACAACTTCTTATGTTCTTATGTTCTTAACACGATTTCTGTCTCCTACACACAGGACTTTGGAGTCCCCCAAAACTCAATATTATCGCCACTTTTATTCAACCTCTTTCTTGCTCCTTTTCTGTCCCTCCCTCAGTCAATAGAATTCACAGTATTTGTTTACGCTGACAACATTCAACTCTTTTACCCCCTCCAACCACACAACTGCACAGAGATACAAGAAATCAATCTTAAATTGGATAGACTTAGCCAATGACTCATTTATAACAAGTTGTCATTGAACATAGTAAAACAAAGGCCCTCTAATTTCTCACTAAGGAAACAAAAGAACTTTTAGCTCCTATCTGTATATGATCGATCCCAATTAAATTGGACACAACCCTTAAACTGTTAGGCATAATTCTAGACAATAAACTAACTTTCCACCATCATATTAGTTCTGTTCAAAAATGTTTCTATATACTCAAGATGATTCATTTGATCTCTTTGCTTTTAGAACCTGCATCCCTCAATATTCTGATCCATGCTTGGTTAGCTCTCACTTGGATTATTGCAATTCCCTCTACTCTGGAATTACCTATAAAAGATCTGAAGGCTCCAAACCATCCAAAATATGGCAATAAAACTCATCTACAATACCAAGAAAAATTTGATCACATGGCTCTGATGAAAAAAGCTCACTGGCTACCAATTTCCAACAGTATTACATTTAAAATTCTAGTTCTTACATTTACAACAAAATCTGCCCATTCTCCCACCTTCATTGATAAACTGATCATACCATATTCTACTTCTAGATCACTATGCTCCACTAATCAATACTTCCTAACTGTTTCAAGTTTTTTCAAGTTTTATTTAAAATTTGATGAATCGCTTAATCTTAATACAAAGCGATTAACAAATCTAAACAAAATGATACATCACCAAGTTCAGGGAGTCAGTACAAGTAACATAGACAAATCACATAACATAAACAGGACCAAAAGGGAAGTGGGGGTAGAAATACAATATATAATAGTAAATGGGACGAGTAAGGGATATAACAATAGGGAGGGATTCCCTCTCTGCATGCCATTCTTTATGTCACCACTTATAAATCCATTTTTTCTGTTGCTCCAACTCTATGGAATGCTCTGCCTATTCACCTCAGACAACAAGATTCTCTTTCAAAATTTAGATTGGAATTAAAACTTTTTTCTATTTAAAGACTTTTATGGTTGTTAGGACTCAGCAGGACTTTGATTGGCAGTATTCTTTTTTTGCTTGTTTTTTAACCCTCCCTTTTTCCCTTTTGTTTTAGTAAAAAGTCTTTCTATGTATATAATATGTTCACTTGTACTGTTAAATTATTTTTAAACATTTTACTGTACACCACCTAGATTTTTTTTAAATAGGTAGTCTATCAAAACCTAATAAACTTGAAGTTCAATGCTTCTTTTACTGTAATATTTTTTTTATTTAAACATTCACCATATTTTTTATTTTATATATATATATATTTATTTATTTATTTATAATATAGACATACACACACAATATTAAAAAATATAGACATATACTTTGATGAAGGTTATCTATGTAACTTGAAATACTGGGATTTATAGAGTAGCTGTTGCTTACTCTTTGTTTTGTTTTTTTACCATTTTCATATGATATGGCCAGTAATTTTTTTATTGCTCACTTTATTATGGCTAAGGCTTATGATAAACAGGAATTTTTTTATTTTTATTTTGTAAATCTTTGAGCACAAGGACTTTCAGTTGCTGGCAGTAGAAACTTCTCCTGAAAACACAGCACTGCCATAGCTACTGGCAGCAGAAAGATGGTGGTGTAGCTGGAAGCTTTAATTTTTCTCACAGCCTTGCAAAATAAAAACCCAAAAGCTATAAGCATTACTCATGAGCAGCAGTACGCACAAAGGAGAGACCATTCCCTTCTCCAAAAGCACTAGGAAACATTATGACACTATTTGCAGAACAGAGATCTAATTATCCAAATTAAGATGGAAAGGAGTTAGATGACCAGGGAAAGTGTGATCATTTTGCTTAGGTACTGCAGCTATTCTCAAGCTCATATCAGATAGCTTTGTCAAGGCCAAGTTTAATCGAGATTTTTGGCTGCTGATCATGAAAATCACATTTAAAATTATGTATCACATACCATTTTAACAAAAAAGTACATTTTAATAATTTCTTGTTATATTTTTAGGCTAATGCAATTAATTCTTAGCCTAATTCTTAATATGGGCCTATTGCTCACATTGTACCTTGCTGGACATAGTGTGGGCATGTCCAGGCATACGTTCAGGGCAGGTTGCATAACGTCCATGGAAATGATGCAGTCTGGGTATGCCTGGGCATGCTTGTATATGGGCTTGTATGTGGATGCTGCCTGAAAAGGCTATATAAAAGCAGTTCACATACAGGGATAAACTTCATTGTGCGTCTTGTCAGTTCTGGTGTATTTTGATGCTTCAAGACATAGTATTGTCTATGTAAGTAACTTAATTAGTAAGCCAGTTAATTAATTGCTATAGGATGATTTGTGACAGCAGAAATGTCTTGTTGATGTCGCAATAGCTGTGATACATAATGCTACATTTGTGGTGAGTACACACTTAAGCCTCAAAGACGCACCATGACTTGACTTGTTAAGAAAGCATATGAGCTGTAGTTCGGTTGCAAGATTGGTGGTCAAGACAAACCATGGGCTTCTCACATTTGTTGTGCAAGATTTGCCATCGATCTTAGAGCTTGGCTCCAAGGTACTCAGAAGTCAATGGAATTTGCTATCCCAATGATAGTGCGAGAACAGAAGGATCACTTGACAAACTGTTACTTCTGTCTGACAAATATATCTGGTTTCTCTGGTAAAAATAAGAAATCAATTGAATACCCAAATCTTCCTTCAGCCATGAAACCAGTGTCTCATGATGACAGTCTTCCAGTAATGAAGTTACCAGAGAAAAGGAGCTTAAATGAAACTGATGAAGAATCTGCAATGCACCAGTGGCATTGATCCTGATTTTTAACCATGTATATCTGGTGAACCTTATAACATAGTCAAAATTAAATGACCTAGTTAGGAACTTAAGTTTGTCAAAAGTAAAAGCAGAATTATTGGGTTCAAGACTACAGGGATGGTGTGTGCTCTCACCAGGTACGAAAATATCTTTCGAAGCCACCAAGAAGATTTAACAAACTTCTTTGCACAGGTTGAAAACCTCTGTATCTGCACTGACATTGAAGGGTTGTTCACAGCTTTTGATTGTACTCATGACCCACAGAAGTGGACCCTTTTTATTGATTCGTCAGTGTTAAGCCTCAAGGCTGTTTTGTTACACAATGACAATGTCTACCCATCGACACCTATTGGCTATTCTGCACACATACATGAAAGAAACATATGAAAACATGGAACTGCTGTTAAAGCGTGTCTAATACACAAAGTTCAACTGGAACACCTGCAGTGATCTTAAAGTAGTAGTTCTGCTACTTGGAATGCAGCTTGTTGTTTTATTTGTGAATGGTACAACTGTGCTAAGGAGTTGCATTACATTCAAAAGAACTGACCACTCCGTAAGAATTTGGCTCCAGGAGAGAAAAATGTGGTATATGAACCACTTGTTGACCCGACAAAGATATTTTTGCCTCCTCTTCACTTAAAATCGCCTGGAAAGCATTCAAGGATGTTGTTGAGAATTTTCTTGGCAATTACAGAGCACCAAACTATATTCAACTGGTTGACAAACTTCTTAGAGCATACAAAACCATGAAGGGCAACATGTCACCAGTGGCGTACCAAGGGGGGGGGCGGGAGGGGCGGTCCGCCCCGGGTACCAAGCCCTGAGGGGGTGCTCCCGGTCCAGTCCAGTTCCCCCCCCCCCTGCGCCGGGTGTCGCGTCTGGAAACAGCCTGCAGCAAGATCGCGATGCCAGAGATCTTTGCCTGCTTCGACTGTTTCCTCCGCCACGGTCCTGCCCCTCCTCTGATGTCAGAGGAGGGGCGGGACCGCGGCGGAGGAAACAGCCGAAGCAGGCAAAGATCTCTGGCATCGCGCGATCTTGTTGCAGGCTGTTTCCCCAGGGCAGTAGCGTACCAAGGGGGGCGAGGGGGAGGTCCATCCCGGGTGCCGCCTTAGGGGGGGGGGTGCACAGCTGGCCCGGTCCCTATCGCGCTCCTACCCTCCCAGCGAAAGCAGCATCGGCGCCATTATCGAAAAAGGTAATGGCGCCAGGCCTTGGAGCACCAAGGCAGACCGCTTCTCCCCCCTCCCAGCCGAAACCCCGCTGACCATCCTATCTCTCCTCCCCCAAGTAAACCTTTCCGACCCTCCCAGCGAAAGCAGCAAACCTCCCTCCAGTAGCGTCGGCTTTATCCTCCCTCTGCCGCATCACTGATGACGTCATCAGTAACGCGGCAGAGGGAGGAGAAAGCCGCGAAGGAGGTTTGCTGCTCTCTGGGAAGGTCGGAAAGGTTCACGGGGGGGGGGGGGAGATAGGAGGGTCAGCGGGGGTTCGGCTGGGAGGGGGGAGAAGCGGACTGCCTCGGTGCTCCATTACCTTCTTCGGGCAGCAGCAGCGTTTACAATTCGCTGCTGTTGCCGGCTTCAGGCCTTGTTCTCTGCCTGGTCCTGCCTACTTCCAGTTTTCATGAAGACAGGACCCGACAGAGAGGAAGGCCTGAAGCGGGCAACAGCAGTGAATTGTGAATGCTGCTGCTGCCCGATGAAGTTCAGGACATCAGGACATCGGGGAAGGAGCAGGAAGAAATCGGCTGCTGGCTTGGGGGTGAGGGTAGGGAAAGAATCGTGGAAGTGGAGAAATCGGCACGATGGCTTTGTGCGGGCTAGGGGGAGAGAGAAAGAAAGGAAAAAATAAAGAGGGGGGGCCAGGGGGAGAGAGAAAGAAAGGCAGAAAGAAAGAGGGGGACCAAGGGGAGAGAAAGAAAGGCAGAAATAAAGAGGGGGTCAAGGGGGAGAGAAAGAAAGGCAGAAAGAAAGAGGAGGGCCAGGGGGAGAGAGAAAGAAAGGCAGAAAGAAAGAGGGGGACCAAGGGGAGAGAAAGAAAGGCAGAAATAAAGAGGGGGTCAAGGGGGAGAGAAAGAAAGGCAGAAAGAAAGAGGAGGGCCAGGGGGAGAGAGAAAGAAAGGCAGAAAGAAAGAGGGGGACCAAGGGGAGAGAAAGAAAGGCAGAAATAAAGAGGGGGGCCAGGAGGAGAGAGAAAGAAAGGCAGAAATAAAGAGGGGAGCCAGGGGGAGAGAGAAAGAAGAAGGACCAGAAGAAGGACCAGAGACTCATGAAATCACCAGACAAAAAAGTAGGAAAAATGATTTTATTTTCAACTTAGTGATCAAAATGTGTCCGTTTTGAAAATTTATATCTGCTGTCTATATTTTGCACTATGGCCCCCTTTTACTAAACCGCAATAGAGTTTTTTAGCGCAGGGAGCCTATGAGCGTCGAGAGCAGCGTGGGGCATTCAGCGCAGCTCCCTACGCTAAAAACCGCTATCGCAGTTTAGTAAAAAGGGAGGGGGAATATTTGTCTATTTTTGTATAGTTGTTACTGAGGTGACATTGCATAAAGTCATCTGCCTTGACCTCTTTGAAAACCCGCGGAATATAAATGATAATTAACATTTTCTCTGCGTACAGCGTGCTTTGTGTTTTTAAAATTTTATTGTTGGTAGATCATTTTGACTTGGCCACAAAGGTAAGGGGGAGGGAGGGAGGGGAACTGCTGAAAGACATCTAGTAATCCTTGCAGGCTTGACTGCAGGGAATTATTTTTGTAAAATCATGTTTTTGTTATGTGACTGGCATTATCTAGACTTTAATTTCTATGAATGAATAGAATGAAAATGATATAAAATTACTTGCTTGTTTTTATGTGCGTGCGCTGAAGGAAAGTGGAGAGAGAGTGGGCTGAGGATGCTGAAGGGAAATGGGGAAGAGAGTGGGGAGAAGACGCTGATTTATAAATTGACAATTGTACAGAATATTGTTTCTTTTTATACTTTAATATAAACAATTCAAGGCTTGTGTGGATGGAATCAGGTGGTTTGCGGGGATGGGGACCGAGCTTACGGGGATTAGTCCAATAAAATGGTATTTTTTTATTTCTCATTATTTGTTTTATTTTTATTTGTTAATTTATAAAGTGGTGATTGTTATGTATCAGTTTTTTTCAAATTTACATCTACTGTCTTTATATTTTGCACTGTATTAGAGGACATGTGTTACTGTTTTTTGTGGTGTTGCATTGTATCCAGGGTCTGGTTTCTTGGCGGATCAGTTTAACTTTTGTCTACATATTTCTATTTTTAGTTTGTGATTATTCCATTTTGGGGGAGGGTGTATCTCTGTTCTGTGTGTTCTGAAAAAGACATAGTTTTCAGTTGGCATTGACTACAGGACCAATTGACTGTGCGGGATCTGGCTTGTTTAGTTTTACAATGTATGTGTTGGTGTTCTAGTGCTCACTGCAATGTTTAAGATGCAGCCTTTTCCTAGGTACACTCTTGTGGTGCGATATGTAGATTGGTACTAAAAATCATATTTTTCATATAGATGGGGGGGGGGGGGGTGTCAAAAAATGATGGGCCCCGGGTGCCACATACCCTAGGTACGCCACTGCATGTCACTGAAGAAGCACTTTCTACGTTCACACTTGGACTTCTTTCCCGCAAATCTTGGTGCAGTCAGTGATGAACATGGCAAAAGGTTTCACTAGGACATTGCCTCTATGGAAAAAAGATAGGGCAATTGGAATCCATCAATGCTGGCTGACTATTGTTGGACACTGCAACTTGATGCACCGGACACTGAGTACAAATGAAAATCAGCAGGAAAACACTTTTAACCACAAAGAACTATCACAGCGTATCAGAAATTTTGGGCATTAAAATATGTTATAGTCAATTATAGTCAATTGTTTTTCAAAATTCCTACGAGATACAGTCAGTGGGAAATTATATTTGTGTTTATTTTGAAGTCATCTATCATAATCACCTTTGGAAAAATTTTCTGGCCAGTGCTATAGAATTATCCTTCATGTGTCCTCTGATAGTTCTTCATTCCTGAAAATATATAGGTTCATGGAGGAAGAGAGATGGGATATAAGGGTATGAGTGGTGCAGATTTCCTTTCATGCTGTCAAAGTTACATTTATCTATATCTCATTCTATAATGTTTCTATTTTTCTTTTCACTATAGTATTCTATCATATAATTGTTGTTTTAGTTTGGTTTATTTGCAAACTGCTTTGATGCTAAGTCATGATAGGTAGTGTTTCTAACATGACAATAAATAAATAAATACATTCAATGTATAGCAGGGGTGTCAAAGTCCCTCCTTGAGGGCCGCAATCCAGTCTGGTTTTCAGGATTTTCCCAATGAATATGCATGAGATCTATTAGCATACAATGAAAGCAGTGCATGCAAATAGATCTCATGCATATTCATTGGGGAAATCCTGAAAACCTGACTGGATTGCCGCCCTCGAGGAGGGACTTTGACACCCCTGATGTATAGCGTACAGAGTACACCTCAGATTGAATGTGTGAGAAAGGGAGAGAGTAACGATATGAAGAAATAGAGTTAAAGATAAATCAAATGTATATATATTGTTAAAAACAGTTATTGGATAAGGCAGAACCATATTCTAAAGCTGGGCGTTGGTAGAGAATGCGGCCATGAAATATTAAAAATTCAAACTAATATTCAGTCATGGCAGCCTGCGATCTTTCTTAAATATTTGTCATGACAAATACCTTAATTTTTACTGGTTTTGTGAGGTGGATTGGTTCTATCCCACGTTTTATTTTACCATCATTGAATCATCCCACAAGTGGTCGATTCAGCTGGAAGTTACAGTGACTCTTTTAGTATTAAGCTTTGTTCACGGACGGTTTTCTGTCTTTAAATTTTTGATATTGTTTTTCACTATTTGCTTTTGTTATTTTGGACACCCTTTCATATTCATTTTCACTAAGGAAGGATATTCTATACAAAGTTCCACTGATTGCTTTTCACTACTGGTATTTGGAACGTGACTATAATGTGGACAATGGACTATTTTGTGATCTCATTCTATTTATTCATTTGTTCTAGCGTTTTTTGATTGATAGACTTTTTGATTTTTTCTTTTCATTTTATTTAGGTAGTGTGGGGTGTTTTTTGGAGGGTTGATTCTTCTTCCCTGTTTCTTATTTTGGCTCCTTCTGTCTCTCCTTTGGTTTTGCTCAAGCGCTTGATTTTTCCACCAGTTCACTAACATATAATTTATAAAGGCACGATGATGTACGGGGCAGGATTTATTTAGACTTTGGTCTAAGTGTTTATCACTTAATAAATACCTGCCTGGGGCTATTGGTCATCACGAGGGAAAATCAAGCCCGTACTGACTAGTGCATTGTAGTTTGCATCATTATCTGTGGTCTTATTTCAGGACCTGTTGGTGGTGCTTGGTGCATTCCATTGAAAATTCAGACTTTGGTGCTTAGATAGGATATTACCAATTTTTTTATTTGGATTAAAAAATTGCAACATGTGGGTGATGCTTGGATACATGGGAGAGTTTCTCATGTTATGTGATCCAGGGGTGTCAGGTTTTACTGTGGTGTGAGTTCAGAGAATGTCATTCTGGGTGTTTGGCGAGTTGTTGGATTACATTGTGGGTGTCAAGGAGTTCAGGGAATGTCACTGAGAAAGTGTTGAAGAGTTCAGGAAAATTCATCATCACTGTTGGTGGTTTGGCAGCTATCATTGAGAGAATCAGAGTCCTTGAATGTTATCAAGGAATGGCAAGGGGTGAAGACATCTGATGGTAAGTCCTTGGCCATGCACAAGGTGGCTGCACTTACTGCCCCTCTCAGCGGTAGGTGCAGTTGCACTATCAATGGTCATAACAGCTACAATGCAGTTTTCAACTCATACATTAAGTGTCACAGCTGACCAGTTCCTCACTCCAGCTCTGTCACACTTGGTTCTTAATCCATTCTGTTAACTGATTAACACAAGAGCTCATGCTAAGTGTGCCAGAGAGGGGATGGACTACAAGTTCCAGGTTGCACTGGGCTCAGCAGCATAGAGCTGAGCTACCTTACAGGAGCTGGAACAACTGCTAAGAGGAATACTTCTGCCCAGGCTGGGTATATTCTAGAGAGATCTCCAAGCTGGGTATATTCTAGAGAGATCTCCAACAGAGAGAGCGGTCTCCAGGAGGGAGCTTCCCTAGTAGGAGCTGAAGCAATGCCACCCTGTGATGTATGGGAGAGATTTGCAAGCTGGAAGCTAGATATATATACTGGAGGCTGTTTTGGAGTGAGGGCTGCCTGGCTGAAGGTAAGCCAGAGCTCAAGTGAATCTTCCTTGGTTGTGGATGGAGAAGAGACCCCGGAGAGGAGAGAGAAGAAAAATGGTAATTTTTCAGATGTGCTTGTCCTCAGTATGTCTATCTTTTTTAACCATTTTGAAAAAAACACGTCCAAAAGAAAAACGTACAAAACAACCCATTGGGATGTACTGAAGGAAGAGCCATCATTTTTAGCAGACTGACCATACAGACATCCCAGCAGAACAGTAGGGCACCCTTGGGGGACACTGAAGTGAATTTCACATTAAAAAGGCCCAGGTATGTACTATTTCACTCATATCTTTGGTGGTGGAAGGGGGTCTGGGGGAGTGTATGTGTAAGTGTATGTGTGTGTGTGTGTGTGTGGGGGGGGGTCATACCTTCATCTTTCCACTAGTCATCTGGTCAGTTTGAACACCTATTTGGCAATTGTTGGTAAAACAAGTCTAGCCCCAACTGTTCAAATTGTGGTTGGATGTTTTCTAAAATGTTTATTGCAGAAAAACATCCAAATTATATGCCCACCCAAACCATGTCTCCAACACACCCTATCCAGTTTAGATGCAATGTAGACAACCAAAATTTAAATTGGTCTACAAAATGGGATTTGAAATCAGCAAATTGGAAGAGTTTGGTGAGAAAACCATCGTTCTGCCCTTTTATACCACTTTTTTTTTAAACATTTTGTGAAAATGAGCACCATAATGAATTAAGGTGGGATTTGTACCTGTGTTCCATTGTTTAAAGTCCATTGCTGCCCCTCTGCTCTGCAGCGACATCTGTGTGGCCAATTTTGTACAAATAATGGCAGAAAGATATTTTGGTGCCTGTTGAAGGTTTTTTTTTTTTTTCATATTTTGATGTTTCATTTTGGAGGGTTTCCGTACAAGAATATCCTTCTCACATATTTTTCAACAGGAAATCCCTTTTTTCCTGTTTGAAAATGGCTAAAAAAAAAATCAAGCATTCCCTGTTATATAAAATGAATTTGAAAATTGAGATAAATCTAAGATAAAGAGCCTGTTTTACAAAGCCGCGTTAGTGGCTGCTGTGCGGTAACGGCCCCAAAGCCCATAGAGATTTAAAGGCTTTGTAAACAGGCCCAAAGTCATTCAAATGTACACACTGGGGACAAAAAAATCAAAGTAGGGAAAAAGATACTTCCACTAGGGATACCAAGAGGAACAAAAGTTTACTAGTGAATCAAAAATAGTCTGATACGTACTTACTAAACACAACACGGTGAGTGTTTCAACACCTATAGGGTGTCTTCAACATGAATACATAATTGAACACAACAAATACAGTGTATATATTAAAAATAATTTAACATACTCATAAAAACAAACTAAATGTGATGGCAGATACAGACAATTATATACAGAATATTAAAAATAGCATTTCTTAGCACCGGCCACTGCAGTAACAGCTCGGATGCTCATAGAAGGGAGGGGAATAAATGCATATGAACAAATATTGAAAATAAAAATAAAACTATATAATAATAAAAATAAAATACAATAAATAATGGCATGCTTAAAAGAAACAAGGATACCAAAAATGTCTTGAAATGCAACAAAAAGGGATATGGTAGGCAGATAATTGCACAGCATAGATATTATTAAAAACATATTATGAAATATTACCGTGGTTCTAATGCTCAGCTATTTAATGTGCACATTTTCTAATACAAGCAGTCTAAACAAAAATGTCACACTATTTCTCCTTAACTTACCACCCTCCCCCTTTTTAAAAAAGCATAACGTGGATTTTAGCGCCGGCCATTACTCATAGAAACTAAGATTTTTGATCTTCAAAATCATAAAAAAATAAGCAAAGAGGAGGAGATATAGACCTCCTCCTGCTATGTGAAGAACAGAGAATGATTCTCACATTAAACACAGGCATACTGTTTGATTTAAACCTAGAGACAGATTTGAATTTTCTTTAAAGAACTCAGTCTTTAGTTCTGCTCTTTGATATATCATCATCCCAGGCACTCTTTACTGTATATAGATTCTTTTTTTTTTTTTTTTTACTATACCATCAAAGTCCTGAACATTCTTATTCTACGAGTATTTTCCATTTCCATACATTTGTATTTGTTATTCTTTTTATACTGACTTTTTTATGCTGTGCTCCAGTATTATTGGGTGCCTGTGCAATCCACCAGGCATTTCACTCAGAGGTGTGCAGTCAGAGCCTTCAGGGGATTCACCCCACCCTCTAAAGGCCCTGAGAGCACTGCTCTGAATTTGATTGGTTGAGCAGGAAGCAGGCAGAAGCTGCTCAGTCAATCAAATTCAGATTAATCAGGACCTTCAGGAGTTTCGGAGAATCCCCAGACCTATAGCCCTGCAATATATATATATATATATGTATATATATATATATATACTTTTTGTATATATCAACATATCAAACTGCATCAATGAAAAAGTAAACCAAAAAAAAAAAAAAAAAGCAGGGCTATAGAGCTGGGAATTCACTGAATACCCTGAAAGCCCTCACCGCAAGCTACTGCTTTTTGTTCCTTTAGGTTGAACCAGTGTATTTCACTGCAGTGCTTCTTTATTCCTGTATTTTGCGACCATGCATCACTGCAGTGTTTCTTTGTAACTTTTTTCTGTGCCTCATTTGATGATTTTGGGCATGTTTATGTCATTCACACTCTTCAGTGTTTAGCCAGGTGTGCCCTTATGTGATATACATTGCTTACTATAAGTGTGCATATATTATTCTCGTGAGTGCAATTTGTGCAACAGCAAGAGACATGCACCATGTTTTTTAATGCTATTTGTGTGCATGTTAAACTTTCATTTTTAATTCTTCCAGCCTTATAACAGAGAACAGATGGATGTTGCACAAACAAACCTGATTTTATTTTAAGGTCTGATAAAGCACTTTATAGTATCGCACAAACGGACATGCGTTGACTGTCTCTTTAAAGTCTGACAGTCGGGGTTCAATTTTTCCCACTTAGACCTGTGACTGCTCTTCATAACACTGTGGTTTTAAACCGCTATAATCTATATTTGAATTTAAGAAAAGTAAGCTGTTTTAGATACATTTTTTTAATGCTAGGTGTGCTCTAGTGAAGGATTTTCAGGATTTTATAGCCTTATTGAGTTGTTTTAGATACAGATTTTATGGTATTATTGGATTGTTTATAACGTTTTCATTTTACACTGCTTGTATTTGAAAGTGGAAACACCAAATAGCAAATTCCGAGTGAAGTGTTTTCATGATTTCATGTTCTCATTGTAGACAGCTTGTATTGGAAAGAAGATACATTAAATAGCTGAACATTAGAACCATGATAATATCTCATTATTTGTTTTTGATATCATTGCTCATGTCCAATTATCTGCCTACCATATCTCTTTCTGTTGCATTTATAGACATTTTTTGTATCCTTGTTTCTTTTTAACAAGCCACCATTTTATTGTAATTTATATATATTTTTATTTTCAGTATTTATTCACATGGATTTATAATTTTATATTCTTTATATAATTATTGTCTGTATCTGCCATCACATTTGGTTTGTTTTTATAACTATGTTAAATAAAGTATTTTTAACATATATTTGTTATGTACAATTATAAATGCTTGATGAAGACACCCTATAGGTTTTGAAACACTGGCCATGTTGAATCTAGTGAGCATGTATGAGTCTATTTGTGATTCACCAATAAACTTTTGTTCTTCTTGGTATCCTGAGTGGAAACATCTTTTTCCATACTTTGCTTGATCTTTTTTGCTGAATGTGGAGATTGACTCCTTTGACTTTTTACACTGGGAGACAACCATAAGAAAATTTCAATGTGTTTGAATATCCCCTTGGGGCACTGTCAGGTCAATCATTGCAAAGTAGAAATAGTCTGATATCATGAAGGCATTGCCTCAGTAATCAGTGTCCATGGGCTAAGGAATTTGCTAAGAATGGTCACTGTGAGGTTTAAGATAACTTCCAAATGATGACAGAAGTCTTTGGCCATGATGGGGAAAACTGTTGATTGTTCAACAATTTCAATTACCCCTCCACAAAAATGGGCAATATGAGAGGATGGACAGGTGTAAACTTATACTGAAGAAAAGCAATATGATGTGCTGCATAGTGTTTGTATAAAAACCTTTAATTACACATATAGGAAAGGGTTTTGTGGTCTAATGAGATCAATGTCATTCTTTAAGGTCTTAATAAATCACTTGTTTACTCTTTACAAAAATACTAGGACTAGGGGGCATGTGGTGAAGTTAAGTAGTAGATTTAAAACAAACCAGAGACAATATTTCTTCATACGTGTAAACTCTGGAATTCATTGTCAGAGAATGAGGTGAAATCAATTAGCTTAGTGGGCTTTAAAAAAAGGTTTGGCTAAATTCCTAAAAGGGCTTGGGGAAATCCACTGCTTATTCTTAGGATAAGCAGCAAAAATCTGTTATTATTTGGGATCTAGCTAGGTACTTAGGACCTGTGTTGGCCACTGTTGGAAACAGGATACAGAGCTTGATGGACCTTCAGTCTATCCCAGTATGTCAATTCTTATGTTATGTGTGTGGCATACAACAAACATAGTATATCACCTTCTAAGACTCTTCCTACAGTAAAACCTAGTGGTAGCAGCTTTATATTGCAGGGATACATCTGTGGCAGCAGGCACAGGGAGCCTTGTGAACATCCAGAGAGAGATGAATGGTGCAAAGAACAGGTAGTTACTGGTAGAAATCTATTCCAATCAGCCACAGACCTTGGACAAGAAAGAAGGTTCACCTTTCAGGAGAATGATCCTAAGCACAAGGCAAAAACAACAATGGAGTGCTCAGCATGAGAAGAGAGAGAAATGTTCATTCTGTCAAAGCTCAAAGCTCAGTCCAAGAGAAAATGTGTGATAAGACATGAACTGCAGGCCACAGATGACCTGAGCCTAGAGCAGTGTATCACAAACTGTGTGTTGCGGCACACTAGTGTGCCTACTGAGATTTCAGGTGTGCCGCAGCACACTGGGGAGGAGGAAAGGCACCAGCACCGTGGCACACTGGGGAGGAGGAGAGGCACATCCTGTAGGCAATCAGCTGGCATCAGCACCTCTCCTCTCTGGCTCTCTTCTGTGCTGGCACCCCCCACTGGCATCTCAGGGCCCGTCTGAAGTTCCTTCATGCATACGTGGACGTCAATGTGATGATGTCACGTATGTGCATGACATCATCATGGTGACACCCATGCACTTCCAGGTGCCTCGAGCTGCGGCCACTACCTTTAGTGTGTCGCAGCTCAAGAAAGTTTGCGGGACACTGGCCTAGAGAATGACATGGAGACAAATTTCTCCCCGTCCCCTTGGGAACTCAATTTCTCCATCCTGTCCCTGCATGTTCTGTCCCTTCTCCATTCCTGCAAGCTCTGCCTTAACCACACAAGCCTCAAACACTTTTGATTTTAAAGTGTTCAAGGCTTGTGCAAATGAGCACAGAGCTTTCAGGAATGGGACACGGAAGACTCTCGGAGACGGGACAGGAAATGGAGTTCCAATGGAGACAGGGACAAATTTGTCTCTGGGTCATTCTCTACCCATTTGAAATAGCTTGAACTATTCTACCAAGAAGAATGGTAGAAACTATACAATTACTCTAACTCTGTACACTGCTTAGACAACTTTTTAAGCAGTATATCAAATTTTAAATAAAACTTGAAACTTGCAAAGTTGGTAGATATCCTAAGTAACTTATGACTGTTACTGCTATAATAGGGGCTTCTGCCATTTATTAACTCAAGGGGAGTGAAGTCAAGACTTTTTGGGTTCTTATTCATAATTAGTTTTGAACATTTCTATAATTATCCTTTCAAATTGAAAATGTAGAGTATGTATGCAAACTGGCGTAACAAACTCCTACTGTAATGCATTTTGAATTGCATTTTTGAGATAGCCAGTTGTGAAAAGTGAAAAATGTACATAAATGTGAAGACATTTCCAAGAAAGTAAAACAAAATACAATCCCCTGAAAATCTGGCACTGCTCTCAAAGTAATCTTGAAATCGTGCATGTATTTTCTGATATTGCTCTCAAGAACGTAAGCATTGCCATACAGGGACAGATTAAAGATCCATCAAGTCCAGTATTCTGTTTCCAACATGACCAATCCAGGTCACAAGTACCTGGCAAGATTTGGAGTACCCATGGGGGAATCAAATCTATATCTCTTGCATTCAAGACACACAACCCCAAGCCCTATGCCACACATTATTTAAAAGGCTAATGCTATAGAAATTTGTATGACACATGCCTACAGGTCAGTTTTGGGGCCATTTAAATCTTTTATCCTACAATAGGCATCAAGTGTTTACTGGAAAACATGGAGCTAGTCAGTCTATTTACTGTTAAGGTTGGAAAAAAATTATTTCCAAAAGGAATAAAACCCTATGGGTAGTTAATGGACCAAAAGGATTAGGCTTTTTATTTATACACAAGAAATGTGAGCAAGTAAATGAAATGGTTTCATAGATGTTTTTTTACAGACACCAGCAAGGAAACAATGCACATACATTAATTTAGTAATAACATTTATATCCCTCCTTTCAGTTGGTTTTTGACAATATTTTATGGCTGAAACCTTTAACATTGAGATAAACTCTTGAAATTGCAAAAGGTAAAGAATTAAATTCTGCAAATGAAACCCACCTTTGGGGGCTGATAACAATTAGCACTACATTCTATTCTATAAATGGCACTTAGAGTTGGGCACCATTTATAAAATAGCATTTGGCACCAGGATCTGTGCCCAATTTTGGATACAAGGATTTATACCAATGGAAACTGGATGTAAATTCTCATGTCTAAATTAGGCACGGATCTCCTGTATTCTGAAACAATGGGTGCAAATTCCAGGAAAGCCTCTGCATTCATGCTCCTCCCACTTTTTGATCTGCATTTAAATTTATGCACGGCTCCCAGGGCCTAAATGTAAGTATGTAAATTTAAATTAATGCCAATTGGCACTGATAATTGATTACTAGTGCCCAATTAGTGCTAATTTGTCAATTAAATTGCATGTGCAATTTTGAACACCACACACAGAATTAGGATGAAAGTGTGGTATGTTAATAGAAGGGGGTGCTGAAAAGTTCTCAGCCCAACCAAGAAGAGAATGACATTGATATGGTTCAATCAATAATCTGAAACTATATAAAAATGTGGAGGGGCATAATCGAAAGGGACGTCTAAGTCCATTTACATCCATCTCCCAAGTCGTCCAAAGTTAAAAAGAGACTAAGACACATTTTCAAAAGAGATGTCCAACTTTTTTTTACTTTCAAAAATCGTCTAATTATACGTCCTACTGATCTGATCGTCCAAGCTGCTAAATCGTCCATCTTTATACCACATTTCCATCCAACTTTCCGTCCGAGTCCAAAATGCCTAGAACAAGCCCTGTTGGACGTAGGAGGGGTCTGCAAAGTGATGGACTGCACACCCAGACATGCCACCTACATAGTGGAGTACCTTACAGGGCACTGCTGTGAACTTCACAAAAAGGGTGCCATGTCTCCTCCTCCCTACAGCTCCCTTATAGGTTACGGTGAGCCCCCCAAACCACCTCCAGAATCCCCTAGACCCACTTATCTACCACCCTAATAGCCCTTATAGCTTCAGGAGCCACTTATATGCCAGTAAAAAAGGGGTTTTGGGGGGGTGGATAGGGCAGTGCACATGTTTAAGTATCAATGCAGTGATTACAGGGGCTTATGGGCATGGGTCCTCTTCTCTATGGGTCCCTAACACACTCCCAAGATGACTTAAGCTGTCTCTGGGCTGGACGACTAGGCTTTCCTATGCCAGGCGGCCAGGTGATGATGGTCTGGAGGCTGAAATTTAAAGTTGTGAATAAACTTTTTATGGGGGCGCGGGGGGGGGGGGGTTGGTAATCACTGGGGTAGTGTGTGTGGGTCTGTGTTATGTGTTTTCTGTGCTTATCTGGTGAGTTTAGGTGGGTTTTTGTGACTTAGACCATGTTTTACGTGGTCTAAGTCACAACGTCCAAGTTCCGTCTAAGCTCTGTTATAAAACTTTCGGTTTTACATGCTGTACGACTAATTCTAAGCCGGCCCATGCCCCGCCCAACTCCCACCCTCGACAATCCTCCCGAAATGCCCCGTTTAGCTTTGGTCATTTAGAAATACGCCCAAAACCCGTTTTTATTATTGGCACTTGGACGTTTTTGAGAAATGTTTGTCCAAGTACTGACTTAGGCCGGTTTTTGGACGTTTTTCTCTTTCGATTATGAGCCACATAGCATATAATTTCTGCAAATTGGCAATTAATAAAATAAGATAACACTCTTTCAGCTACAGTGGCAAAATAATGCTCAGAATTTAGGAAGTTGGTTGGTTGAGCTGAGAACTTTTCAGCACTCCCTCGTAGACCTATAACATAATAAAGCTAGGGTTTAAAAATACATATTAATATCAGAATGTACATGTCAAAATCCCCATGTTAAAATGTGAAAAATGTGAAATGACCAATTGGAAAAAAATTTGCAAAATAGGAATTTTAGGTTTGACTAAATCTGAATAAGGATTTAACATCAGCAATGATTGATCTAAAGCAGGGGTGGGCATCCTGAGCCCTCGAGGGCTGCGACCCACTCAGGGTTTCGGGATATGAATATGCATAAGATCTATTTGCATTCAATGATGGCAGTGCATGTAAACCGATCTCACGCATATTCGTTTAGGAAATCCTAAAAACGTAACTGGACTGTGGGCCATGAGGACTAAGGTTACCTGCCCCTAATCTAAAGTGTAATTTTATAGCAGTGTTATTAAATGAATCTTCTGCAGACTTCTTAATTCATAAAGAAACATTTTTAAAGTTCAGCAGGCTGTACACACAAAATGCTGATACTGAAGATAGCTTCCTTATGTCTACATTATCTAAAGAAAAACTCAGTTAGTGGTAATTTACCAAAATACTTATAATATTCATACAAATGTTTAATTGATTTTCAAATAGTACAACTGTACCATGAATTCTACCACATACAATATAAGCCTTAAGCCTACTAGATTTAAATAGCTATCTCTTTGTAGACTTAAGATATGTAAAACAAAATTTGATAACTCCCTGGTGTTAGAGGTAGACAGTTTTCTTTCAAATCCTAGGTTTGGTCCTTTATTTTATTCAGCAGTGAAAGCCATGAATACAGAACAAATAACAGCTGTTACAATTCTCAACCATGACTTCTAACGTCAGAGAATTCAAGGTATGAACACAGTACACAGTAATGAAAAGTATCAAAAATTAGTTTACCTCAAAAAGATAAATAAACATGTATATTCCACAATACATAAACAGATGTTTGTGCTACAGTTAAAATTTGCTGTATACAAAAGATCATAGTTCCCCATTATTACCATATGATAGAAGCAAGAATACAAGAGCCATTTAAATTGTCAGACATTATGCTTTATAAGGTATGCACAGAAGTTCAAGCAATAAATACATACATTAGTTCAAAGCCTTACAATAGCTACGCAAAGCAGATGCAGAAAAGCAGGATTGCTATTACTAGCAAGCAATGATTTAAGAGTAAAAATTCATGAAATGCATTAAAGCAACATTTTTCTTAGAAAAAAGTCTGGTCGTTTATGGGTCCACCAACATTTTTACATAATATGCACAATTATCAAAATACAGACCAAGCATCTCAGAAAAACCCAAAAAACCTAAAATCTATTTTCAAAGCAATTGCAGTTTTGGAGGTTTTTCTGGTATAATGTGCAAGCAGCTAGTTTTTTCAAAATTGTATTTATACAAAACCCATGCAAAACTCTACAGGTATATGCATTCTGTGGCTGAGACTTCCTGTTAAATGTTTTGTAACTGAGGTATGCATACTTTAGCATTATAGTCTTTGGCCACCCTCTTGATGTTAACGGTTTATCAAATTTATTTCTAGTCCATCATAACCTCTTTCACATGCATTGAACAGAGCTATGTTCTCTTTCAGGCTATCCCCAAATTAGCTTTGTAGATTATAGAACATAATCTTTTGCCGAGTGAATCTTTCATTTGATACAAGAAACGTTAACCTTTCATTGATCATGATCCAAAGACAAACATAATGAAAAGCAGCAGTTACTGTCACGTTCTCACAATTCATGCAATCTGCTGTAATTGTTCTAATTTCTTGTTTTAGTGTGTGTGTGCAGAGGTAGAAGCTTTCAGAAAGCCTTTTGGGGAAGTGGGAAAACCCTTTCGAAAGCCGTTACGTCCTTTTATTTGGCGTGATAGATGACTGTGTATATCTTTTAAGTCTATTTGCTGACTTCAGCAAAAAATAAACGATGAGCTTAGTTTGCAAGAACCAGCTCCATCATATGGAACTGGCACATATGTTAAGCTCTAGCAGCCACCTTATCTTTAAAACTGTTTGTAAAGCAATAACCATAATTAGGTTATGAGGTCCCTTGGTTGGGGGAAAAGTATTATCAAGACTTGGCACAGCACATGAAAAGCAACATGTAAAGTTTTTAGGTTTGAAGCAAACATCTGCCTATGCTATCTTCAATTACACCAAAACATTTTTGGGTTTGGAATTGTCAAGAAAACCAGCATTCCAACAATTTGGCCTTTGCAGGTCTTCCATAGGGAGTGTATTGTTAGTGTTAATATCCCGTATAAACAGAGGCAGAATTATATGTAACTTTGGTTTGACTGAAAATAAATACCATGGACTACAATTGCTATATCTTTGCTTTCAGTGTAAAAGCTCAGCGAGATCACTTTAAATCAATATGAAATTAATTTTTGGCTTTACTAGACCTTTTATGTTTGGTTCCTACTATTTTTTTCATTTATAACATAATACTAAAAAAATAGTACACAAAAAAGATTATGACCATACAAGACATTCTGTCAACATGTAATCACCACAAAAAAATGACTGAATGGGAAGTAGAAAGAATTAAAAAAAAAAAACCACCCCACAATGTATTATATATAACAATATGCAATCTGTATTTGCATCAAGTACATCATTATTTTGGTCAGTGATCCACACTTTGTTGCTTTCTATTACAACTTCCACTGCAGACTTTTATCACCATCTTTTTCTCTTAAATGAAAGCAAATCTTCATTGCATTTAGAGTGACTTTTGGCCTCAGAAGATTACACTGTGACTCAATTGACTTTATTCAGATTTGATTCTTTGTATAGGGCTAAATGAAAATATCCCAGAGGTTATCAGAAAACAGCAGGTAGTTCATGGAAAGGTTCCTTTGTATTAATTAAAAGTTACAGAAGGCTGACCTAGGCATGCGGCTGCTTCTGTCAGTGCGCGATTGGCCATTGTTAGAGTTGGCTTTGGTTTGCAGCTGTAGCCTTTGACTGTGTTTGCAGGTAGACAAAGCTTTATCACAAAGAGGTAAAGAGTACAGTTGTAAGATATATGCAGATTTGCAAATGTTTCTATGGTGCTTGCACAGAAAATGTTAGCTTTACATCTTAACACTAACAGCACAAATTGGAAGCCTAAGGTTTTTAGATGGTTGCAGTGCAACACTCTAATTACTGTGGTTAGCAACTAATTTATTCCATTTACAGTCGGTGGCCCCGACATAAAAAAAAAAACTAATGTTCTGTGTGGTGGTGTTTTTATTTTATTTTTTTTTTAAATTCAGCTAGATACAAGCCGTGACACTAATTTTTTGATAATACTCCTGTGCAAATTAAAAACAATAGCAACAAGTTGAAC